>NC_140010.1:10368149-10925161 GCF_964263955.1 Coregonus lavaretus | reverse complement strand
AGAGATAGAAGGTGAGGAGAGGTAAGAGAGAATCCCAGACAATGCACGTTCCACTTCCTCTGCTTTACGGACACAAAAGAGGGATTTTTAGTCTAACCTGACATACTGATCTCTCCCTCCCACAGCAAAGTGGTGTGTGTTGACAGGGTTCACAAAGATGGTGTACAACCCCACTTTCTTATCCCCCTCCTTCACCACCACCAGTTTACTGAGAGAAAGGGAAAAGAGGAAACAAATAGTAGAAAAAGGGTTAAAAGGCTGTTATGTTCTACATTGGGACTGAAGTTTTTCCCGGTCTGGTCACGGTCAGGAAAACGAATGGCCTTAGTACAGTAACGTCCAGGCGATCTTGCAGTAATGGCGTTAACACTTGCATGTCAGACAGACGTGATGTCACTCACTTGGCAGGCCGGTCGAGGCGCAGGTCGATGCCAAACACCACGGCATCCTCCCCAGCCGACAGAAAACAGCAGGGAGAGTCTGGCTCCAGGGCCAGCTGACACACACAGAGTAAACACAACACACTTAAATCAACTCAGCTCGCAGCTAAAAAAAAAGGCTTAGGACGTCTGCATCTTAAATGACAATCCATTCCCCACAGTATGGAAGAAAGGGTGTGGTTTGAGACGCCGCCAAAGTCAGGCTAGTAGGACCAGTGGCCAGACTCATCTCTAATACACCCACACTCCTGAGGTATACACACTGTCTCCATACCTTGTGTGCTGCCCCTTTATGCTGAGCCACTCTCTTGGTGTTCTTGCAGCGTTGCATAGCAGAGAGCTCAGCCACTCTGATCTGACCGTCCCGGGCACACATGGCCAGAGTTGAATCTCCACTGTGGGGAAGAAACTTTGCCTTTGGAGGAAGAAAGGTACAGTTGAAGTCAGAAGTTTACATACACCTTAGCCAAATACATTTAAACTCAGTTTTTCACAATTCCTGACATTTAATCCTAGTAAAAATGCCCTGTCTTAGGTCAGTTAGGATCACCACTTTATTTTAAGAATGTGAAATGTCAGAATTATAGTAGAGAGAATTATTTATTTAAGCTTTTATTTCTTTCATCACATTCCCAGTGAGTCAGAAGTTTACATACACTCAATTAGTATTTGATAGCATTGCCTTTAAATTGTTTAACTTGGGTCAAACGTTTCGGGTAGCCTTCCACAAGCTTCCCACAATAAGTTGGGTGAATTTTGGCCCATTCCTCCTGACAGAGCTGGTGTAACTGAGTCAGGTTTGTAGGCCTCTTGCTCTCACACGCCTTTTCAGTTCTGCCCACACATTTTCTATAGGATTGAGGTCAGGGCTTTGTGATGGCCACTCCAATACCTTGACTTTGTTGTCCTTAAGCCATTTTGCCACAACTTTGTCCATTTGGAAGACCCATTTGTGACCAAGCTTTAACTTCCTGACTGATATCTTGAGATGTTGCTTCAATATATCCACATAATTTTCCTTCCTCATGATGCCATCTATTTTGTGAAGTGCACCAGTCCCTCCTGCAGCAAAGCACCCCCACAGCATGATGCTGCCACCCCCGTGCTTCACGGTTGGGATGGTGTTCTTTGGCTTGCAAGCTTCCCCCTTTTTCCTCCAAACATAACGATGGTCATTGTGGCCAAACAGTTCTATTTTTGTTTCATCAGTCCAGAGGACATTTCTCCAAAAAGTATGATCTTTGTTCCCATGTGCAGTTGCAAACCGTAGTCACAAGGTCCTTTGCTGTTGTTCTGGTATTGAATTGCACTTTTCACACCAAAGTATGTTCATCTCTAGGAGTCAGAACGCATCTCCTTCCTGAGCAGTATGACAGCTGCGTGGTCCCATGGTGTTTATACTTGCGTACTATTGTTTGTACAGATGAACGTGGTACCTTCAGGCATTTGGAATTTGCTCCCAAGGATGAACCAGACTTGTGGAGGTCTACAATTTATTTTCTGAGGTCTTGGCTGATTTCTTTTGATTTTCCCATGATGTCAAGCAAAGAGGCACTGAGGTTGAAGGTAGGCCTTGAAATACATCCACAGGTACACCTCCAATTGACTCAAATGATGTCAATTAGCCTATCAGAAACTTCTAAAGCCATGACATCATTTTCTGTAATTTTCCAAGATGTTTAAAGGCACAGTCAACTTAGTGTATGTAAACTTCTGACCCACTGGAATTGTGATACTGTACTTATAAGTAAAATAATCTGTCTGTAAACAATTATTGGAAAAATTACTTGTGTCATGCACAACCGACTTGCCAAAATTATAGTTTGTTAAAAATACATTTGTGGAGTGGTTGAAAAACAAGTTTTAATGACTCCAACCTAAGTGTATGTAAACTTCCGACTTCAACTGTACGTTTCAACATCTCTCAAAGGTCCTATTTCTAGCTTTCCTTTCACATTTTTCACATGGTTTCTCAATGGTTGTCAACAACACCGGAAGTGTTCCCCTCCTTTCTATAGTCTCAACCAGCCTGATTGTGTTCTCCTCCTCACCTGAAAGACATTGCTCTTATGCCCGCTGTCAAACTCCAGCTCAGCCCGACGACGTGCCCAGTCCCACACCACAACCCGTAGGTCATCACTGCCAGAGGCCAAGCGTGTGCCTGAGGGGTTGAAGTGCAGGGTGTTCACACAGCCGGTGTGTCTCTCCAGGCGCCCTTGTAGCTCCAGCCTCTGGACCAGCCCCCGCGCGCCACACACACGCCTCACAAACTGGTGCGAGCCCCGGCCAATCTCCCTCAACAGCAGGGAGGGCACCGCCCGCCATGATGGCCTGCTGAGATCACGCAGCTCCGCCCCCAGCCACACGTCCAAGGCCTGCTCGTCCTCTTCCTCTTCTTGGTCTTCCTCCTCATCATCATCATCCTCCTCTTCAGAGCTGGAGGAGTGGTGAGCGGTGCCACCGCTCGGGCGGTTCCTCTTTCTGGCGGCCCTCTTTCCTGCATCTCTCTCCTTCACTCTCTCTCTTCTACCCCCCTCACCATCTCGCTCCCCTTCCTCGTTCAGGGAGTAGAGGCCGCTGCCGTCCATGTCTTCTTCCTCCTCTCCCTCGCCAGGCACCCTCTCACCCTCTGCATCTGGCGTTGGCTTGTCCTTAGCACTGTCTCCTGCCTCTTTGGGAGCTGAGGGAAACATGAGGACAAGAGGAAGTTGTCACACATTGAGTAAAAAGAGCTACTGTCAAGAAGTGGGGAGGAAATGTATCCACTGTAAAACAAATAGTTTGTAGAGTGTATAATGTCAACGTTATGATGTCCTGTGTGTTGTGGCTACATGTTGGACTATGACAGCAACAGTACTCTTATACTGCACTGGTTTGAGTCCATGATTACCTGCTTGAGAGCCAGACTGTCTCTCTGGTTTGAGTCTATGATTACCTGCTTGAGAGCCAGACTGTCCCTCTGGATTGAGTCTATGATCACCTGCTTGAGAGCCAGACTGTCCCTCTGTGGCCGTGGAAGCATCTCCCTCCCCACGCTGGTCCTCTCCTGGATCTGGCTCCTCGGACCCACCTGACAAACACACAGAGATGACCACACATTCACATTAGTCTAGTTCTGGTAGTGTGGCTTACTAGTAGTAGTTCCACAACAGTGTATGTTCGTATTCCCAGTCGGCCAACAGTGAGGCCTGTGTGATCCGTGAGGCCTATGTGATCCCTCACCGTTAAGCACACTGGATTTACCATCTGCCTCCGCCATCCTGATTCTCTCTTCCTGTGGACAGGAGGAGAGCCTGGAATGAAACCGAGGCAGGGTCAAATTAATTAGACTGCCAGCTGCTTTTGAAGACTCCTAATAATATATATATTGCCAATAATTGCAATATGTCCAAACAACTGACTGGCAAGGTAGCAAGACATGTCACTCAAGACAGCTAGTTGGCTAGCTGTGACTGATGAACGAATTATGTTCTCAAGTCACGGTACGATTGGAAATCTTGCAAACTAGCTAGCATATCAGCAACTAAATTAAATCGAGTGCACACTAACAAATGAAACTAGCTGCCAGTCTCTAGTTAGCTAGTATAGGACTTGCAGCCAGTAGTTTGGAGTTGGAGTAAGTTAGGTAGCTAACGTTAGCTGTCAAACTAATCTTAGCTAGCTGCTGCAGCAACACTAATATTTAACAAAACAGCTGACAGGCCACCATGTCCATTCTGCTGTAGAGATAACGTTAACTACCTATTCGGTTGATTGATTAGATTAGCAAATTTACACATTTTGGTACATTTAGTTCAACGTTGTTCAGGAGTTTGACCAATTTCACGCTAGTTACATTAAGTAAACAGCAATGGCTGGCATGCTAGCTAAAGCTGTTACCTCTTAACTACAAGTCGTAGGCCCGACGAGCGTAGCTAGTTAGCTACAGTACGTATTTTGTTCTAATCTTCGGTGCAGATTTATTGTCTTCAACCTACTAAACTACTTAGCTAGATCTTCCACCTTGGATAGAAAACCTTGGAGTTAAAACACACGACATGAGAAGTGCGTGTATAAAGAGAGTGAAATTAAAGACGATGTGCGCTCACTAGTGTGTGCTAACTCTGTTTATGTTTTGACGGTTCAGCTTCTGTTTTTCCATCATTCCTTTTCCGGCGAAGGATTTCTTTCACCGGAAATGTGGGTCTGTGTATTAATAATGTACCCGTGTCATCTAATGTAAATATTGTAAATATGTATATTATGTCTTTGCTGTAATCGATCGTATTTTTGCCTACAAATAACAACAAAAAGTGAAGTTAGGTGAAAATTGTTTCCCACCTGTACGACACTCAAAATGGCATCATTATACGCATGATTGATTGATCCACATACCAATTATACCCTATCAATTATTATATTATATATCAATTATTAAGCAGGTAGCTTAGTGGTTAAGAGCGTTGTGCCAGTAACCGAAAGGTCGCTGGTTCTAATCCCTGAGCCGACTAGGTGAAAAATCTGTCAATGTGCCCTTGAGCAAGGCACTTAACCCTAATTGCGCCTGTAAATCGCTCTGGATAAGAGCGTCTGCTAAATGACTTAAATGTAATAACTCAGAAAAGCTTTCGTTCCTTTAACAGTCTAAAGAGGCGGAGAAGATTAAGGGGATTCGATTCATCCCGCCCCGGCGCTAGGGTGGGCGTAGTTTGTATTGGGTGAAAAGTGATTGCGTTCTGGAACTGGTGTGGTGACACTGCTGGTTTCTCTGTAACTAATGGCATCTACGGTTGTGGCTGAAGTGACTTTACATAACAGGTTAGGAGAACTAACGCAGCAGGTTAGGATAATTAACTTAGCAGGATAGGATAATTATATTAAGGTTAGGAAAACCTACAGTCCCCTGTAGCTCAGTTGGTAGAGCATGGCGCTTGCAACGCCAGGGTTGTGGGTTCGTTTCCCACGGGGGGCCAGTATGAAAATGTATGCACTCACTAACTGTAAGTCACTCTGGATAAGAGCGTCAGCTAATTGACTAAAATGAAAAGAGTTAGGCTTAGCTAAAATGCTACAGTTGTCCCAGACGCGAAAACTAAACTCAGCAAAAAAAGAAACGTCCCTTTTTCAGGACCCTGTCTGTCAAAGATGATTCGTAAAATTCCAAATAACTTCACAGATCTTCATTATAAAGGGTTTAAACACTGTTTCCCATGCTTGTTCGATGAACCATAAACAATTAATGAACATGCACCTGTGGAACGGTCTTAACAGCTTACAGATGGTATGGCAATTAAGGTCACAGTTATGAAAACTTAGGACACTAAAGAGGCCTTTCCACTGACTCTGAAAAACACCAAAAGAAAGATGCCCAGGGTCCCTGCTCATCTGCGTGAACGTGCCTTAGGCATGCTGCAAGGAGGCATGAGGACTGCAGATGTGGCCAGGGCAATAAATTGCAATGTCCGTACTGTGAAACGCCTAAGACAGCGCTGCAGGGAGACAGGACGGACAGCTGATTGTCCTCGCAGTGACAGACCACGTGTAACAACTCCTGCACAGGATCGGTACATCCGAACAGGATGGCAACAACAACTGCCCAAGTTACACCAGGAACGCACAATCCCTCCATCAGTGCTCAGACTGTCCGCAATAGGCTGAGAGAGGCTGGACTGAGTGCTTGTAGGCCTGTTGTAAGGCAGGTCCTCACCAGACATCACCGGCAACAACGTCGCCTATGGGCACAAACCCACCGCCGCTTGACCAGACAGGACTGGCAAAAAGTGCTCTTCACTGACGAGTCGCGGTTTTGTCTCACTAGGGGTGATGGTCGGATTCGCGTTTATCGCCGAAGGAATGAGCATTACACCGAGGCCTGTACTCTGGAGCGGGATCGATTTGGAGGTGGAGGGTCCGTCATGGTCTGGGGCGGTGTGTCACAGCATCATCGGACTGAGCTTGTTGTCATTGCAGGCAATCTCAACGCTGTGTGTTACAGGGAAGACATCCTCCTCCCTCATGCGGTACCCTTCCTGCAGGCTCATCCTGACATGACCCTCCAGCATGACAATGCCACCAGCCATACTGCTTATTCTGTGCGTGATTTCCTGCAAGACAGGAATGTCAGTGTTCTGCCATGGCCAGCGAAGAGCCCGGATCTCAATCCCATTGAGCAAGTCTGGGACATGTTAGATCGGAGGGTGAGGGCTAGGGCCATTCCCCCCAGAAATGTCTGGGAACTTGCAGGTGCCTTGGTGGAAGAGTGGGGTAACATCTCACAGCAAGAACGGGCAAATCTGGTGCAGTCCATGAGGAGGAGATGTACTGCAGTACTTAATGCAGCTGGTGGCCACAACAGATACTGACTGTTACTCTTGATTTTGACCCCCCCTAAATTCAAAGTGCTGGAGTACAGAGCCAAAAATACAAAACATGAGTCACTGTCCCAATACTTTTGGAGCTCAGTCATTAAACACGGGTCACTTCAATAATGTTTACAAACTGTTTTACCACTTTATATGTATATACTGTATTCTAGTCATGGCTCATCCTATATAGCTACTGCTGCATACATCTTTTCTATTCATATACTGTCCATACACACCATTCACATATATATACAGTACCAGTCAAAAGTTTTATAACACCTACTCATTCAAGGGTTTTTCTTAATTTGTACTATTTTTTACATTGTAGAATAATAGTGAAGACATCAAAACTATGAAATAACACATATGGAATCATGTAGTAACCAAAAAAGTGTTCAACAAATCAAAATATACAGTGGGGGAAAAAAGTATTTAGTCAGCCACCAATTGTGCAAGTTCTCCCACTTAAAAAGATGAGAGAGGCCTGTAATTTTCATCATAGGTACACGTCAACTATGACAGACAAATTCAGAAAAAAAATCCAGAAAATCACATTGTAGGATTTTTAATGAATTTATTTGCAAATTATGGCGGAAAATAAGTATTTGGTCACCTACAAACAAGCAAGATTTCTGGCTCTCACAGACCTGTAACTTCTTCTTTAAGAGGCTCCTCTGTCCTCCACTCGTTACCTGTATTAATGGCACCTGTTTGAACTTGTTATCAGTATAAAAGACACCTGTCCACAACCTCAAACAGTTACACTCCAAACTCCACTATGGCCAAGACCAAAGAGCTGTCAAAGGACACCAGAAACAAAATTGTAGACCTGCACCAGGCTGGGAAGACTGAATCTGCAATAGGTAAGCAGCTTGGTTTGAAGAAATCACCTGTGGGAGCAATTATTAGGAAATGGAAGACATACAAGACCACTGATAATCTCCCTCGATCTGGGGCTCCACGCAAGATCTCACCCCGTGGGGTAACAAAGCCTACCATCAGTAACACACTACGCCGCCAGGGACTCAAATCCTGCAGTGCCAGACGTGTCCCCCTGCTTAAGCCAGTACATGTCCAGGCCCGTCTGAAGTTTGCTAGAGTACATTTGGATGATCCAGAAGAGGATTGGGAGAATGTCATATGGTCAGATGAAACCAAAATATAACTTTTTGGTAAAAACTCAACTCGTCGTGTTTGGAGGACAAAGAATGCTGAGTTGCATCCAAAGAACACCATACCTACTGTGAAGCATGGGGGTGGAAACATCATGCTTTGGGGCTGTTTTTCTGCAAAGGGACCAGGACGACTGATCTGTGTAAAGGAAAGAATGAATGGGGCCATGTATCGTGAGATTTTGAGTGAAAATCTCCTTCCATCAGCCAGGGCATTGAAGATGAAACGTGGCTGGGTCTTTCAGCATGACAATGATCCCAAACACACCGCCCGGGCAACGAAGGAGTGGCTTCGTAAGAAGCATTTCAAGGTCCTGGAGTGGCCTAGCCTGTCTCCAGATTTCAACCCCATAGAAAATCTTTGGAGGGAGTTGAAAGTCCATGTTGCCCAGCGACAGCCCCAATACATCACTGCTCTAGAGGAGATCTGCATGGAGGAATGGGCCAAAATACCAGCAACAGTGTGTGAAAACCTTGTGAAGACTTACAGAAAACGTTTGACCTGTGCCATTGCCAACAAAGGGTATATAACAAAGTATTGAGAAACTTTTGTTATTGACCTGTCACGGTTTCGGCCGAGGCTGCCTCTCTCCCTTGTTCGGGCAGGTTTCGGCGTTCGTCGTCTCCGGAATTCTAGCTGCCACCGTTGTATGTTCTATGTTTCCTGTTTGATTAGTTTTGTCTGTTAGCCACACCTGTCTTGTGTTATGTCTCATTAAGCACCCTATTTAGTTTCCTTGTTGTTAGTGTAGTGTTGTGTGTAATTGTTTTGTGTCAGGTGTTTGTGCGTTCCCGTGTTTCGGTACGCCAGTTGCTATTTAGCTTCCTCCTCGATTGAGGAGAGTTTTTGCGCCCTGTGTTGTGCGCTCGTGTTTGACGCCTGTGTGCGTCTGTTTGGCCTCTGGCCGTTTTTGGATTATTTTGCACTCTCTAGTAAAGTCTTGTTGGACTGTACATCTGCTTCTGCGCCTGATTCCACACCACACCATTTCTAACATCGTGACAGAATTACACACCAGACATGGAATCAGCAGGAGCCGAAGCAGCCCCGACGAGACTGGAGGCCCAGGTTCGGGAACAACAGGACCAGATACAGCAGATGGGGACCGCCCTGCAGGAGGTGATCACCACGCTCCGAGGCTGGGGAGCGCCTCCACCACCTCCCTCCCTGCCAGCACCATCGGCCAGTCCGCCCATTCCAGCGCCAGAACCCCGAGGAATCCGACTCTCTCTCCCGAGGGCCTACGACGGAACCGCGGCTGGGTGTCAGGGATTCCTCCTCCAGGTGGAGCTGTACCTGGCCACCGTACACCCGGCACCCTCGGGGCATGAGAGCGTGTCCGCCCTGATCTCCTGCCTGTCCGGGAAGGCGTTGGAATGGGCCAACGCGGAGTGGAGGAAGATCGACGCCGAGACTATCACCTACAACGAGTTCTCCCGCCGCTTCAGGGCGGTGTTTGACCATCCCCCGGAGGGGAAAGCGGCGGGGGAGTGTCTGGTCTTCCTCCGGCAGGGGAGGAGGAGTGCCCAAGAATTCGCTCTCGAATTCCGTACTCTAGCGGCAGATGCAGGGTGGAATGAGCGGGCCCTCGTCGATCTATACAGATGTAGCCTACGAGAGGACGTCCGTCGGGAGCTGGCTTGTAGGGACACCAGTCTCTCTTTCGACCAGCTGGTCGACATGTCCATCAGGCTGGATAACCTATTGGCTACCCGCGGACGTCCTGAGGGGGGTCCGTCCATTTCACCCTCCAGCGCCTCCGAGCCGTGTCCTATGGAGCTCGGGGGCGCTGGCTCTAGAGAGAGGAGGAGTCGGTTGGTTAGGGGGTCCATCCACTGCACCAACTGTGGTCGGGGAGGACACACCGCGGCTAGGTGCTGGGGATGGCCTCCTAGGGAGGATGACGACAGGTCCCGCACTGGGGATTCCCTCCAGGTGAGTAGGCGCTCCACTCACCCAGAGCTCACTGTTGCCCATTTTTGTATGCCTGTGCGTTTTCCACAGGTAGCACCTCATTCCCAGCATAAGGCGCTGGTAGATTCAGGCGCGGCTGGGAATTTTATTGATAAAAAGTTTTGTTTAGCGTTAGGGATTCCCCTTATTCCTGTTGATGTTCCTTTCCCCGTTCATGCCCTAGATAGTCGTCCGTTGGGTACGGGCTTAATCAGGGAGGTCACGGCGCCACTTAGGATGTGTGCGCAGGGGGATCATCAGGAGATGATTCAGCTGTTCCTGATTGACTCTCCTGCGTATCCGGTGGTGCTGGGCATGCCCTGGTTGAGTACCCATAACCCAGCTATTTCGTGGCAGGAGAGGGCTCTGATGGAGTGGTCTGCTCAGTGTGTGGGTAGATGTTTGGGCGTTTCCGTAGGGGCTACCTCGGTGGAGAGTCCAAACCAGGTGCCCGCATTGCACGTTCCCCCTGAGTATGGGGATTTGGCTATTGCGTTTAGTAAGGCGAGGGCGACGCGGTTGCCGCCCCATAGGCAGGGAGATTGTGCGATAGACCTCCAGGCAGGAGCTGCGCTCCCACGGAGCCATGTGTATCCTCTGTCTCAGGAGGAGAAGAAAGCTATGGAGATTTACATAGACGAATCTCTGAGACAAGGATACATACGGCCTTCCACTTCCCCCGCGTCCTCGAGTTTCTTTTTTGTGAAGAAAAAGGATGGTGGTTTGCGCCCGTGCATCGATTACCGTGGTCTCAATCAGATTACGGTGAAGTACAGTTATCCACTCCCGCTGATTGCGACCATGACTGAGTCGTTGCATGGGGCGCGTTTCTTCACTAAATTAGATCTCAGGAGCGCGTACAACTTGGTGCGCATCAGGGAGGGTGATGAATGGAAGACAGCCTTTAGTACCACCTCGGGCCATTACGAGTATCTGGTCATGCCATACGGGTTGATGAACGCTCCGTCAGTTTTCCAATCATTCGTGGATGAGATCTTCAGGGACATGCAGGGGCAGGGGGTGGTTGTGTACATTGATGACATTCTCGTGTACTCGCCTACCCGTGTCGAGCATGTGGCCCTGGTGCGTAGAGTGTTGCGGAGGCTGGTGGAGCACGACCTGTATGTGAAGGCAGAGAAGTGTCTGTTTTTCCAGGAGTCGGTCTCCTTTTTGGGGTATCAGTTGTCTGCGTCAGGGGTGAAGATGGAGGTAGACCGGGTGTCGGCCGTGCGTAATTGGTAAACACCAACCACTGTGAAGGAGGTGCAGCAGTTTTTGGGGTTTGCAAATTACTACAGGAGGTTTATCCGGGGTTTTGGACAGGTGGCAGCTCCCATCACGTCTCTTTTGAAGGGGGGTCCGGTGCGTCTGCAGTGGTCGGCCGAGGCGGACAGGGCGTTTGGGAGGCTGAAGGACCTGTTTACCTCGGCCCCGGTGCTGGCGCATCCGGATCCCTCTTTGCCGTTCCAGGTAGAGGTGGACGCGTCAGAGGCCGGTTTAGGAGCCGTGCTTTCACAACGGTCTGGCGCGCCACCTAAACTCCGCCCCTGTGCTTTTTATTCTAAGAAGCTCAGTCCGGCGGAGCGGAACTATGACGTAGGGGACAGGGAGCTGTTAGCCGTGGTACAGGCTCTAAAGGTGTGGAGGCACTGGCTTGAGGGGGCTCAACACCCTTTCCTCATTTTGACGGACCACCGTAACCTGGAGTACATCCGGGCGGCGAGGAGGCTGAACCCTCGCCAGGCAAGATGGAGTATGTTCTTGACCAGGTTTACTTTTAAGATCACGTTCATCCCTGGGTCACAGAATGGTAAGGCAGATGCGCTGTCTCGGCGGTATGACACGGAGGAGAGGTCCGTGGAGCCCACTCCCATACTGCCTGAGTCGTGTCTGGTGGCACCGGTAGTGTGGGAGGTCGATGCTGAACTCGAGCGGGCGTTACGCACCGACCCTAGTCCACCACAGTGCCCGGAGGGTCGGAAGTACGTTCCGCTCGAGGTTCGGGATCGATTGATCTATTGGGCTCACACGTCACCCTCCTCTGGACATCCGGGTATCGGCCGGACAGTGCACTGTCTTAGTGCCAAGTACTGGTGGCCCACGTTGGCAAGGGATGTGAGGGTTTATGTTTCCTCCTGCTCGGTGTGCACCCAGTGTAAGGCGCCTAGACATCTGCCTAGGGGTAAGTTGCTACCCCTGCCCGTTCCACAACGACCATGGTCCCACCTCTCTGTGGACTTTATAACAGACCTTCCCCTCTCCCAAGGGAATACTACCATCCTGGTCGTTGTGGACCGGTTCTCTAAGGCCTGTCGTTTGCTCCCCATGCCGGGTCTTCCTACTGCCCTACAAACTGCCGAGGCACTGTTCACCCATGTGTTCCGGCACTACGGGGTACCCGAGGACATTGTGGCTGATCGGGGTCCCCAATTCACCTCCAGAGTCTGGAGAGCGTTTATGGAGCGGTTGGGGGTCTCGGTGAGCCTCACCTCGGGTTACCACCCGGAGAGTAATGGGCAGGTGGAACGCGTAAACTAGGATGTGGGTAGGTTTCTCAGAACATACTGCCAGGACCGGCCGGAGGAGTGGTCAAGGTACGTTCCCTGGGCCGAGATGGCCCAGAATTCCCTACGCCATTCCTCCACTAACCTAACTCCATTTCAATGTGTGTTAGGTTACCAGCCGGTTCTGGCACCCTGGCAGCAGAGCCAGATCGAGGCTCCTGCGGTGGATGAGTGGGCGCGGCGCTCGGAGGAGACTTGGAACGCTGCACACGTCCACCTGCAGCGGGCCCTCCGACGTCAGAAGGCGAGCGCTGACCTCCACCGCAGTGAGGGACCGGTGTACGCACCTGGTGATCGAGTCTGGCTCTCTACCAGAAACCTGCCCCTCCGCCTGCCCTGTCGGAAACTGGGTCGGCGGTTTGTAGGGCCATTTAAAGTCCTGAGAAGGTTGAACGAGGTATGTTATAGATTACAGCTACCTGTGGAGTATAAGTGTATTAACCCCTCGTTCCATGTGTCCCTTCTCAGGCCGGTGGTAGCGGGCCCGCTCCAAGAAAATGAGATAGGGGAGACTCCCCCGCCCCCATTGGACATCGAGGGGGCACCGGCGTACTCCGTGAGGTCCATCTTGGATTCGAGACGTCGGATGGGGGGTCTCCAGTATCTAGTGGAGTGGGAGGGGTACGGTCCGGAGGAGCGGTGCTGGGTGCCGAGGAGAGACATTTTGGACCCGTCGCTCCTGACGGAATTCCATCGGGGGTATCCGACGCGCCCTGCTCCACGTCCTCCGGGTCATCCCCGAGGCCGGAGTCGGCGCACGTCTGGAGCCGCGCGTCAAGGTGGGGGTACTGTCACGGTTTCGGCCGAGGCTGCCTCTCTCCCTTGTTCGGGCAGGTTTCGGCGTTCGTCGTCTCCGGAATTCTAGCTGCCACCGTTGTATGTTCTATGTTTCCTGTTTGATTAGTTTTGTCTGTTAGCCACACCTGTCTTGTGTTATGTCTCATTAAGCACCCTATTTAGTTTCCTTGTTGTTAGTGTAGTGTTGTGTGTAATTGTTTTGTGTCAGGTGTTTGTGCGTTCCCGTGTTTCGGTACGCCAGTTGCTATTTAGCTTCCTCCTCGATTGAGGAGAGTTTTTGCGCCCTGTGTTGTGCGCTCGTGTTTGACGCCTGTGTGCGTCTGTTTGGCCTCTGGCCGTTTTTGGATTATTTTGCACTCTCTAGTAAAGTCTTGTTGGACTGTACATCTGCTTCTGCGCCTGATTCCACACCACACCATTTCTAACATCGTGACATGACCAAACACTTATTTTCCACCATAATTTGCAAATAAATTCATTAAAAATCCTACAATGTGATTTTCTGGATTTTTTTTCCTCATTTTGTCTGTCATAGTTGACGTGTACCTATGATGAAAATTACAGGCCTCTCTCATCTTTTTAAGTGGGAGAACTTGCACAATTGGTGGCTGACTAAATACTTTTTTTCCCCACTGTATGTTATATTTGAGATTCTTCAAATAGCCACCCTTTGCCTTGATGACAGCTTTGCACACTATTGATGGAGAGGTCTTTGAGCGGGTAGGCCTTCCCCGAGAGGAAGAGCAGTTTCGTCTTGTTGAGGTTGAGCTTGAGGTGGTGTGCCGACATCCAAGTTGAGATGTCTGCCAGGCACACAGAGATGCGTGTTACCACCTGGATGTGAGAAGGGGGGAAGGACAAAAGTAGTTGAGTGTCATCTGCATAGCAATGATAGGAGAGACCATGTGAGGATATGACAGAGTCGAGTGAATTGGTGTATAGAGAGAAGAGGAGAGGGCCTAGTACTGAGCCATGGGGGACACCAGTAGTGAGAGTACGTGGTGCAGACACAGATCCTCTCCACGTCACCTTGTAGGAGCGGCCTGCCAGGTAGGATGCAATCCAAGAGTGTGCAGAGCCTGAGACGCCCAGCCCTGAGAGGGTAGAGAAGAGGATCTGATGGTTCATGGTGTCAAAGGCAGCGGATAGATCTTGGAGGATGAGAACAGAAGAGAGAGAGTCAGCTTTGACAGTGCGGAGAGACTCCGTGACACAGAGAAGAGAAGAGCAGTCTCGGTTGAATTACCCATCTTGAAGGCTAACTGGTTAGGGTCAAGAAGATCGTTCTGAGAGAGAAAACAAGTAAGTTGATCAGAAAGAAAAGAAAGAAGGGATAAAGGTCTATAGTTTTTGATGTCAGATGAGTGGAGCGTTGGTTTCTTGAGTCAGAGGGGACGCAGCCAGTTGTCAGGGATGAGTTGATGAGGGAAGTGAGGAATGGGAGAAGGTCTCCAGAGATGGTCTGGAGAAGGGAGGAGGGGATGGGGTCGAGCGGGCAGGTTGTCGGGCAGCCAGACCTCACTAGTCGCAGGATGTCATCTGGAGAAGGGAGAAAGAGGTCAAGGTGTAGGGTAGTTCTGTGTGAGTGAGACCAGTGGACTCAATAGGCTGAGTGAATGAGTAGCGGATGTCGTCAACCTTTTTTTCGAAGTGGTTGACAAAGTCATCCGCAGAGAGGGAGGGGGTGAAGGATTAAGGAGGGAGGAGAAGGTGGAAAATACTTTCCTAGGGTTAGAGGCAGAAGCTTGAAATGTAGAGTGGTAGAAAGTGGCTTTAGCAGCGGATACAGAGGAAGAGAAGGTAGAGAGGAGGGAGTGAAAGGATGATAGGTCCTCCGGAAGTTTAGTTTTCCTCCATTTTCGCTCAGCTGCCCGCAGCCCTGTTCTGTAAGCTCGCAATGAGTCACTCAGCCACGGAGCAGGAGGGGAGGGCCGACCCGGCCTGGAGGAAAGGGGACAGTGCGAGTCATAGGATGTGGAAAGGGAGGAGAGTAGGGTCGAAGAGGTAGAATCAGGAGACAGGAGGGAGAAGGATTTAGCAGAAGGGAGAGATGATAGGATAGAAGAGGAGACAGTAGTGGGAGAGAGAGAGCGAAGGTTGTGACGGTGCATGACCATCTGGGTAGGAGCTGAGTGGTTAGGGTTGGAGGAAAGGGAGACAGAAAAGGAAACAATGTAGTAATCAGAGACCTGGAGGGGGGTTGCAGTGAGATTAGTTGGCGAGCATTCTCTAGTAAAGATGAGGTCAAGCGTATTCCCTGTCTTTTGAGTTGGAGGGGATTGGGAAAGGGTGAGGTCAAAAGAGGCAAGAAGGGGAAAGAGAGAGTTGGAAAGAAATGAATCGAAGGCAGACGTTGGGAGGTTGAAGTCGCCAAGTAGAAAGAGCGGTGAGCCATCGTCAGGAAATGAGCTTATCAAGGTGTTAAGCTCATTAAGGAACTCTCCAAAGGCACCTGGTGGGCGATAGATGACAATAATGATAAGCTTGAGTGGACAAGTGACAGTGACAGCAAATGAGGAGATGGACAGGTGAGAGAGGGAGAAAAGAGAAAATCTCCAATTAGGAGAAATTAGTAGACCTGTGCCACCACAGCAATGACCAGATGCTCTCGGACTATGAGAGAAACATAGTCAGATGAAGAAAGAACAGCTGGAGTAGCAGTGTTCTCTGGGGTGATCCATGTCTCCGTCAGCGCCAAAAAGTTAACAGACTGAATGGCAGCATAGGCTGAGAAGAACTCTGCGTTCTTGACCGCAGATCGGCAGTTCCAAATGCTGCCAGAGACCCGGAATTCCACATGGGTTGTCCACGCAGGGTACACTAAATTAGGATGGTTGCAGCCAAGGGGTGGGGAGCGTCTGTAAAGCCTACAGGGAGAGGTATGAACAGGTATAGTAAACACACACATAGTTGACAAAATGAGATCATCTGAAAATAACTAGGTAAGATACTCAAGTGAGAGAGTGGTGTGGAGCCTTCCTCTCATTCCTTCCTCGAAGAACTTGGCAGAACAACTCGGCAAAACCGTCTTTGTTTCGGCGACGGTCTTAGTTTTGTGACAAAACCGGCTCTGACACGACCGCCGCTGAAACTACAGGGGAGACTGAATAACTAACACTAATTGCTATTTGCCTAGCAGAGGTGAAACCACCCCCTCCAATAAAGCCACTGATTACCAAAACAAGTCACAAATTGACCTGCCCCTTGATCCTGGTTGATGTGTCAACAACTATCTGCAAATTATGAGCAGTCAGCAGTTCACACACCAAGCAGGCCACTTGGAAGACAGGCAGCACTTAAAGTAGATCGTCCTAGCAAGCAAAAAGACAGTACTAGACCACAACAGATAAAGACAAAATAATTATACTTATCACTCCTGGAGGTATCAGGAGTCATCTAGCTATAGAATGAAGCAGGCTATGTCAAATGTCAAAGTCTAAAGGCTATGTCAAATTATCAATCTGTGTGTGTGTGTCAGTGTGTGTTTTCAACCTTTCTTTTAAAATTTGGTTTAAAGCCATTAATATTCTATTGTGATCCACCATATAGAAAATAAGGGTTGTGTAAATCAGTGTGTGAAAGTAAGCTTTTATTATTGCTGACAGCACTTACATTTGAGAAAGAGTAATTCTTATCAATCACATTTACAGTACTTCCGGGTCGGACCCCCTTTGCCACCAGAACAACCTGAATTCTTCGGGGCATGGAAACATTGCTCAATTGGTACCAAGGGACCTAACATGTGCCAGGAAAACATATATTCCTCACGTCTTTCAATGTCCATTCATCTTGCCTGTGGTTTAATTTGTGCTTAACCATAATGGTCCGTTAACACTGGCCTGTAGTAGCACAGTTGGTATTGGTTGAAACTCAATATTAAACTCAAATACTTATTTTCCATCATAATTTGCAAATAAATTCATTAAAAATCCTACAATATGATTTTCTGGATTATTTTTTCTCAATTTGTCTGTCATAGTTGACGTGTACCTATGATGAAAATTACAGGCCTCTCTCATCTTTTTAAGTGGGAGAACTTGCACAATTGGTGGCTGACTAAATACTTTTTTTCTCCACTGTAGATAGCTACGTGTGCAGCCAGATGTCAGCTTCAGAACAAACACTGCTAGCGAGCCTACATTTCCTCAACCAAGACCAGCCTTTCACAACACAAACTGTAGCTGCTAAGAAACAGCTACGTAGAATCTAAATCTGGCCAATGCACATCGGCTGTGCATTGCAGTGAGTGTACACATGCTAGCTAGCTAATTATCTAGAGTGTGCAAAGCTGTCATCAAGGCAAAGGGTGGCTATTTGAATAATCTCAAATATAAAATATATTTTGATTTGTTTAACACTTCTTTGGTTACTACATGATTCCATATGTGTTATTTCATAGTTTTGATGTCTTCACTATTATTCTACAATGTAGAAAATAGTAAACATATAGAAAAGCCCTTGAATGAGTAGGTGTGTCCAAACTTTTGACTGTTAGTGTGTATATATATATATATATATATTTTTTTTTAAATCAATTTACATGAACCAATCTTGATCTGTTCCAAATTAATTGCTGACCAAAATAAAGGTTCTGAAACTAAATCCAAGTCTTCAGTTTATGTTGGTTACAATACAATGGTATAGGTTCCAAACATTATATTAAAACATCAATCAATCAAAGCAATCAATGTTATCTTTGTGAAAATATCTGATATAGTTCTATGTTTGAATTGTGTTAAATAAATAAACTTGCTTGCTATGTTCATTTCGAAACAGTTCATATAGGCTTAAAAAGATTAGCGATCCTGAGAGGCTGCTTTGCTCCAAATTACTGCACATATTTGCTGCCGTGCCATATTACACAACTAGAGGCTGCTGTTGCCTAAGAGTAGGCAATGCATTTCAGTTGCATGAGTTTACGCATCAACCACACTTGGCCCATGTAGCTAAAATGTTGTGTTTTTCTCCTGTACAACTAAAACCCAATAAGACACATTAGGATAGGACTACACAGTTGTTTGAAATACATAATGTGTACAAAAGTCATATTGTGTGAGTATTAAAATGACCGCTCCTCACTAAACACTCTCCCTCTCGTTCTCTCAGATACAGTAACACAGAGACAAAGGAAACCTCAATTTTCTACAGTCAACAACACCAGATATGCTTGGCATCTCAGTCCACACTCCCCTTGTCACCCTGTCCCCTTACAGTACACATTCCCCATCTCTACATGCCTTTCCTCCTCATATCCCTCCACAAGAGCCGGTGGTGTGGGGGTGTCTAAATTGGAATTAGCACTGCTTGTCACTGAATACAGAGGGAGAGATCATGTAGCAGACTTTTATTTATAACTCACTTCTCCCCTTTCAATTTGTAAAGTTATCTCACAGGCACACAGACACACTTGCAAGTTAACAAATTCACAGAGCACAAACAAATGAAAATGCTTTCATCATGGTAAAACTATCTGTCGGTTATCATTGAGTGAAGACTGATATCCCCCAGGGCAGGCCAACTGACCTATGTACTGTAAGTCTAGTGAAACCAAACCAGAAGCATCACCCTCACCTCTCGCCCCTGTCACCGTGTGACCTAGTGCCACATTCTAGCCCCGGGCAGTAAACTAGACCAGCACCCCTCCCACACATGTCCCCCATCATCCTAAATCTATTATTTTTCACCAGGATCGGAGCCCATCTAAACTAAATATGGGGAAAGTGTTCCAGATCTCCAGGACTATCCATGACCATCCCCCTGCCCATCATTCCTAGTCTCTCTTCATTTGTCCCTCTATTTAGTGGGCTGTCAATCGATCTCTTGTTCTTTCTCTTTCAAACTCTCCGCCTCTGTCACCCACTGTCCTCTTCTTCACTGAAGGAGAGGTGGGGGCAGTCTGTTATTCCTCTCTTACTCCGCCTTCTTTTAACCCAACACACAAACACGCAGATGCAGACACACCCATGAAAACTAGCGCACACACACACACGCACGCACATGCACACAGGATCTGTGTCCTACTCTCGTCAGCCCTGTCACCTCGACAGCCGCTCTACTCCCCTCCCACCTTCTTTGCCACATTCAGTCACACACACACACATGCACATGCACACACACACACACACACACACAGGCGCAGTCTGGGACCAGACTTCGGCCCTGGCATTTCTAACACACCAGCACATTATTTTCCCTTGAGGCACTCATGAGCCATATAATGATCATTTTGCGCAACAACAAAAAACAAACAAGTTAAACAGGCCCACTGAGCTAAAAATGGACCAGCCCGAAATGCCAGATGGCCAGTCCGCCTCTGCACACACACACACACACACACACACACACACACACACACACACACACACACCTACATCCATAATTGAACCCACCCCCTCTCGCTCTCTCTGCGCTGTTTCCAGCTCCCCATGTGAGGGGGTTTAATAAGGGGGTCTCAGGAGTTGGTCTTGCTCTGTTCTGGGTGGTGGGGATCGGAAGTCCTTCCTCATTTTCATCAAAATTATTTTTATGTTTATTTTTTTACTCACTGAAACTACAATTAATTTCCAAATAAGTAAGGAAACATGAATTGGAGCTGGGTGCTTATGGCAGTCCTTCTGTCTTGCGGGGGACTGTCATGGGGTGAGGAGGGTTTGGACTTCCCTGAGTACGATGGCATGGACCGGGTCATCGAGCTGACTACCAAGAACTACAAGTCTGTGATGAAGACGCATGATGTGATGGTTCTGTACTACCATGAGCATCCTGGAGCCGACGCCGTTTCCCAGAAACAGTTTGAAATCGAGGAACTGGCCCTGGAGGTGGGTCACGGGGCAAGGAGGACTTGGTCAGGGGACTAGGAGGACTGGGTCAGGGGACTGGGAGGACTGGGTCAGGGAACTGAGAGGACTGGGTCAGGGGACTGGGAGGACTGGGTCAGGGGGGTGGGAGGACTGGGTCAGGGAACTGAGAGGACTGGGTCAGGGGACTGAGAGGACTGGATCAGGGGACTGAGAGGACTGGGTCAGGGGACTGGGAGGACCAGTGGAGGCTGCTGAGGGGAGAACGGCTCATAATAATGGCTGGATCGGAGTGAATGGAATGGCAACAAACCATGTGTTTGATTATTTGATACCATTCCACTGATTCTGCTCCAGCCATTAACACGAGCCCGTCCTCCCCAATTAAGGTCCACCAACCTCCTGTGGGGAGGACTGAGTCAGGGGACTGAGAGGACTGGGTCAGGGGACTGAGAGGACTGGGTCAGGGAACTGGCAGGACTGGGTCAGGGAACTGAGAGGACTGGGTCAGGGGACTGGAAAGACTCGGGCAACTGGGTGGGGGATGGTGAGGAGAGGGGATGGGTAACTGGGAGGTAGAAGTGGGACACAGTGCCTGGGTAGGGATGCACCATCACTGCTATAATTAATCAATTCTTTGAGGCATTATATTGTGTAATTAGTGTGTAGTAAAGGGGCTAAGTGGATACAGACAGTATTTACAGGTAACTAAGTGTTGTTGTTAAGGGTAAGGCAACTCAAATGTGGCCTTTGAAACATGCCACAACAAAGATGATGATTAAATTAAGATGTTCAAGGCAATAGATAAGAAGCAAAAGCTGCAAGGGTCCGACTATTGCATGGATTGGACAGTTCAATGAAATTGAAAGGCTTTTTAGTGCATGAATTTGGTCATCAGGGTAAATGGCTAGAGGCAGACATGAGACAGCAACAGGAATTAATAATCAGCTGATACTATAAATTGCCAATTAAGCGCTACTGTCTGGAGGGGACTGTAGGGGTACTATGTTGACTCACCTGCTGTTCCAAGAATCTCTGGGTTGCTGGAAATATCCCTGGGGTGTATTGTTTTAAGACTGACTCATGGTTTTGTGGTCTTAGATGAAATGGGAGATGGCAGGGATGGGCATGTCTTTAAGGAATGGTGTGGGGCAGGAATTAGTGCAGCGGCATAAGAAATACTGACAACTGAGACAAAAACATTTGTCACGTGCCTGTGGCATGGAGGGGGTGTGAGACAGAGTTCTTCACAGGCAAAGTGCTGAGTCGTGAGGACACGGGATCCCATCACCAGTCCTGGCAAATGGTCGACAGTACAAATAGCCTATCTCAACAGGTCGAACCATTTATGACTCAAACATGACATGGACAGAAGTAGCAGGACCCCAAGTCATCAGCTCGTTGACTGATCTGATTTACAATCCATAAGAATAATCTCCTCCATCTAACATCTATCAGAAATGTCCTGAATTTCTTGTATTGATTGTAATAGGGTGTGTGGAGTAAATCCATATGTGTGTGTACATGGGCATATGTCCATGTTGATATGTGTGTGTGACCATGGGTGTGTGTGACCATGGGTGTGTGTGACCATAGGTGTGTGTGACCATGGGTGTGTGTGTATGTCTGTTTATGTGACCCTGTTCTTTGAAGTACGCCCCTCGCTACATCCATCACACACTCAACTGCACTTTTTCTTCTCCCTGATTTACAACTGGCCTACCTACCAGCCAGCATGCCGTCCCAATAACCCCCACACGATAGGCTAAAGGTCAAAGGTTAAAGCTCCATCCTGTCACTCAAGACGTTCAGCTGCAGAACAGTCACGTTCAGCCTGGTGAGAGGGTTACATCCATAGCGTCCTAATTTAGACGTGTCATCACCTCATTTCAACAGCGTCTGATAGAGTTACACCGTAGGTCTGCTTCAGACTACTGTTCCGTACATAGAAGAAAAAAATTCACCCATAGAAATAAAATGTGTACATTCTATTTCTCTGGCTACACCACTCTATTGTAAATCCGTTTCTTAGAGAACTTTATAGAAGCTTTTTGATTATTTTTGGCGCCACAGCAAGTGCCAATCTTCATTTTGAATGAACTACATTGTTCAATCTTAAACCCCTGCACTCTCTCACCCTTGAAAGGGAATACCGGTCCTTCATCTCCAGTGAAATCAATAGCCCTCTCAGGAGGCACGAAGGTTATCTCATTCAGCAGTGAAACCCATAGGCCGCCCTGGAAAACCCATAGGCCGCCCTGGATGGCCTGATACTGAGGATGAATGGGTGTGAATGACTGATGGTTTATAAAGCAATATAAATGCTCTTCAGATGGCCAATGAGCTAATCCTCTGAAATCCAGCTCTGCCAGGACTGACCCAACTTCTTAGGACTACAACTCAACCACTTTGGACTACAACTTCCAGGATTCCCTGAAGAGAAACACAACACAGCTCTGATGGCTGAAGAGCTATTTTGGGACTGGTGCCTCTTAAGGAGTTGTATGGTTTTCTTTTTCTTGTACTAATTTAATCAACTGGAAACGAATAATGAACAAATACACCAAAGTCTACGGTAGATAAACACCTCCTTTTGAAAATTATGCCATGTCCAGGTGCCCCAGTTGGAAACAAACACTTCAGGAAACAAACACATCCACTTGCCTGCGTGCATGTGGGTGTGTGTGAGTACGTGTGTGCATGTATGGATGTAGGTGCATGTGTGTGAGAGACATATGTCTACTCAGCAGGGTGTTTTGATTAATGATATATTAATCATCATCTGAGAATGCTTGCCTGCCCCCTCCTCTGTATGTTATGGGACATCGAGGCCTAGCCCAGGAGGTTTGGGCCCCAATACTGCGGTGTCGGCTGACCCGGCTGACTGACAGACGGCTGCAGTACTGTACCTGTCAGCGGATCCTAGAGACTTGAGCGTCACCAGCACCTTGCCAAAATAGTCCATGGTTGGTGTGGCTCTGGGTCTATATTTATCCAGTGCTGCTGTTGTGGATGTTTGTGTATCCTAAAGTGCTGTGTTGCTATTTGAAAGGTAGTAGTGCCATGATATTATGTGAAATTAATGTGCACTCTGCACTCTGTTTTGGTCTATTGCAGAGAGAGAGAGATAGAGAGATAGAGAAAGTATACTACATAGAAATAGAATGAATAGAACAGGCTTGGAACCTCTAACCCTGGCAATTTGACTGGTAACCTGATGGGTACACTCACAGTAGATGCGGTAAAGAGTTACAGTTATTTGACTACCATTACCAATTTCTGTATGCTAGCTATTCTAACCAGCTTATACGAACAGGAGTTAGCATTTAGTCACTTCTTCTTAACCTGAAAAGGGACAACTTCTACATGTTATGCAGCAAAAACAGCTGAATATATCAAAATCTGACTTAAGTAAGCACATTATGGGCCTGTTACAATACATAAATCATGACAGATTTGACGAATATCCACTTTGTCAGATTAGATTTGTTGAATGCGCGGCAATCTGGTCAATGGAACAATCTGGTCAATCTGCGTTCCATTGACTCCTTTACCGCATCTATGGCTGCCTGGTATTGTGATGCAATGATTTCCATGGTAATGTAGAATGTTCATTCAAACAGTGGCGGTCGGTGCCGTTTAAGATTAGGGAAGATATTTTTTTTTATGAGAATGGCCTTATTTCTATTACAGCATATTGGATGACTGTCATTCATATTCCATTCACCCAGCTCAATGTTACATCGATAGGTTTAGGCTACTACATGATACTCAACGTTTCCTTATACCCATCATGAGGTTGCTACAACCTAGCCTATGAATGAAAGTTTATAGCGTACGTGCACAGGTCAAGAGACATTTTAGTAATCAAGGTGACAGATAGTCACACATTCAATACCGTCTTGCACACTCTTGCCTGCATCTAGCTGATCTAGGGTGTAATCATTAGTCCAAACAGTTGCAAACGAGAGTTTCTCTTGGACAAGTTCAGGTATGTTTATCAGCGTTCTGTTCCGTTTGCTTCAGTTTATGAACATTTTTAACAGAATCGGTGGAATGAATACACCCCTGATCACCCCTAACCACACTTCACGTTCATAGCAGCCACATACAAACAGCATGATCTCTTTGCTCATTATATAATTCCTACAATCATGCAGTACTGTGTACAGCAAGCAGTTTAGCAGTTACACCGGCGGGCCCCGGTGGCAATAAATTAATCAAACCAAAAGCTTACCTTGACTTGGAAGAGTTCCAGTGTTGGATAGCCACAACCAGCTAGCTAACATAGCATCCCTCTGTTTGAGCCAGGTGTTTGAGTAGGCTAAACTAACTAGCTAGCTTACTATTTCACAGCGATTTATATGGTACAATGATTCTCTACACTATACTTGCTTGTTTTGTTACAAACTGAAATTAAGCGAACTATTCGAATTTTAACAAGAAGGAAATGGCAGAGCGACTTCTACCTAGTGCATCTTTAATTGAAAGTGAAAACGAAATATAGCTAGCTCTCTCTCTCTCTCTCTCTTGCTTCTCCTTCATTTTGAATACATGTATTTGTTCAAAACTGTTCAACTATTGTCTTTCTCTCTATTTGAGTCAACTACTCATCACATTTTATGCACTGCAGTGCTAGCTAGCTGTAGCTTATGCTTTCAGTAGTAGATTCATTCTCTGATCCTTTGATTGGGTGGACAACATGTCAGTTCATGCTGCAAGAACTCTGATAGGTTGGAGGACGTTCTCCGGAAGTTGTCCATTACTGTGTAAGTCTATGGAAGGTGGTGAGAACCATGAGCCTCCTAGGTTTTGTATTGAAGTCAAAATACCCAGAGGAGGACGGAAACTAGCTGTCCTCCGGCTACACCATGGTGCCACCTTCATTGCAAAACAGTGTGTTTAATCAATTATTTGGTGACATGTGAATATGTTAGTATGGTTTTATCTAAAAAGGAAAACTTTTTTAATGTTTCACTATTTTTATGAAATTCACTGAGGAGGATGGTACTACCCTTCCTCCTCTGAGGAGCCTCCACTGCATTCAAATTACGCTAACTGATGTGGCTTTTTGCAATGGAATGTATTTTTTTGTAGTGTCGGTTGAGTTGATTCAACAAATCACAGCACAGATTGATGGGCACACTTCTTCCTGCTTTGCTGTTATGGGTACACTCGCAATGGCTCATCAAAAGGGGACCATCGCGCTCTCCCAGAAGCTTGGCTGGTGCGTAAAATCAGCAAATTCAGACAAACAAAAGGTGTAATGGGTCCTCACTCAAAAAGACGTCTCATAAAGCTTACTTCATTTGTTGTATTATTTTCACTGCATCAGGGATAGCGGACACAGCCATTCGGCTTTGCAGCTTTCTTCAGTGTGTAGGTACAATTTCCTTTTAATTCCAAACAGCATTTGTAGGGAACAACCGATGAGACTGTTATACAACACTGTCCATATCAGATTTTACATATCGTTTATAAGTCAGTCCCACATATTTATGAACGGCTGAGCCTGATGTCCTTTGTGGTAGGCTATCTCATGAATTGATATAATGTATCAAAGAGAGCAAACACCTAAGTCAATTGATTCATGAATTGCCCTTCGTGCCTGCACCCATCCCTATAATTCTGTATTTATTTGTGACTAAGTTGTATACTAGTAGACCAGAAAAGCTACATTCCTGATTGACAGATGAGTGGCAACCCTGATTAGAAGCACCTGCTATACTTGCAATGGCTGCCAGTCCACCCATTATGCCAACGTCGACTTGAATGGGGACGCCCCTTAATTCTATTTCTAAGGTATAATCTAGGTCAGGCAATGAGATAGATGAGGAGAGCGTGTCATCTCATTTAGATGTACAGTATGTGCTCCTCCCTCTTCCCTTCCCTGATTTGTCATGAAGCGAACTCTCCCCTTGCACTCAGGCAAGAAACCTGCCCGCTTCACAACTCATGCCCCCAAACAGCAACCTTATATAGGTGTAGTAGTCTGTTTGGCTAAAAGCCTTTAGCTGAGTTTAGCTCTCAATCTGTCTAACAGGCCGTTCTAGAACCGGACCTCTTCATATGAATACCCCTCCCCCCATGAAAAATATGGACAGATAACTCACTGGACACAGACGTCAGTTCAACGTGTAGTTTTGATTGATATTTGATTGAGTTGTCATCTAACGTGAATTAAAAGTGAAAACAACAAAAAATCTAACCATGTAATTGAATTTAGATTGGGTGAAATAAAATTACTAAAAGTCCCTAAATTTATGTGTGTTGATGACTTTTTGCAAATTTAATCAGTTTTCCACGTTGATTCAACGTCATCAGACTGAATATTTTTATTGAAATGACATGGAAACAATGTTGTTTGAACCAGTTTGTACCCAGTGGGAAGTGTCTACAGGGGAAAACCTATTTATCTGACCAGTAAATAGTGGGGACTTTAGCTGAAAATCAGCTTTCCTGGGACAGCCTGCTATTATACTATTATAACACAGTATAATAATTAACCTCTGATATTTGGGCCGCTGTTTTACAGTTATTCACAAATAAACATTTCCCCAAAAGGTACATAAAATCAAACTGCACACCAAGACATAAAGCAAGGACGACTATTGCTTGCATCCCGCAGTTACTGGCTAGGATCTCTAGGCCATCAGTGCCAGCTATCATCATTGCCATGGTGTGGAACATGACAGCCTGGTTATGGGATTTTGCTATGCAATACAAGTAACTGCACAGTAGAACTGATAGATTATCCTTCATGTCAGTCTGTGTGTCTCTGTGTGTATGTTTGGGTGCCTGCACCTCTTTGATGACGTGATAGAAGAGATCTGTGAAAGCAGGGTTGCACCTGTTGCTATCCAAGCACCCAGTTACCCCAACGCAGTCAGCAGAACTGTTATCCCACCCCCTCAGTATGCAGGCCGCGGATGTGGCAACATCGTTGGTTGAGCCGGTTGTCAGTCATAAGGGTCAAGTTTCGCACAGATTTAGAAAGTGCATGAACAGCGCTCTGAGTCCCAGGCTTTTATGGTGGAGGAACTGGAGGAAAATATGTGTGAAATAAGACAACTACATTTCTGTTTGCTTTAGTGTGTACACAGTGCACTGAGAATGACACCTGTCCCTCCAGCAAACCCACAAAGCTGAGGGTGAAGTGAATGCATATCAATTTCCTTACAGAACAATTTCCTTACATTGTTCCATACCATTTCCTTAAAGAATACTCATAAATTAAAAACAAACTTCCCATGTCCCTATAAGTTGTCCGTACATTATACAGAGGATATTCCTGCTCAGGCATAAAGGTGCCACTGTATGTTTTCAGTTATGTGAAAGTGTTTTTTTTTTCACAGCTTGCAGCTCAGGTCCTTGATGACCTTGACGATGAGGATATTGGATTTGGCCTTGTTGATGAGAAGAAGGGCAGTGTTGTTGCTAAGAAACTAGGTAAATACGCACTGAAATAGACACTATTACCGATATTCAAGATTCATAGGATTATTTATAGTTCTGAGGTCAGTTATGGTGAAATTGTCACCATCTTTCAACATGATCCATTTGTCAAAGTGTCACAATCAAATCTAGACATCACCACTGACCAGGTATGTGCTCAGTGGAGTAAACTGCCTGACCGGTCTCACTGGATGCATCTCAATAGTCCTAAGTGGATTCCTCTCCTTGTCTTGCCTCCTTCATCTGCAACTCTCAGTGTAGATAATTCCCCCTGTGGAGGGCGCTGCAGAACACTATTTCACATTTCTACTTGTTTATGTGCACGAGCTGCTGTGCGGGTCACACATCAACAGGCTGCTGACTAAGATACCTCACTCTTTTGATGATAGTTTTGCAGAGTACTGTTTTTCAAAAAGGGTATTTTGAAGGAAGGGGGCACTGAGACTTACACTATCCCAGAATCAGGAAATATATTATAGGAGAAAGCAATATGGTGGACGCCCATTGCCCACTGAGACATCACCTTTATAATTCTCTCACCTCAGTGATGATGAAGTAAAGGAAACTGGGAGAAGAAGCCACTAGACTTTTGAGAGGCACCCGTTGTCAGTGTGCTAAGGCAGCCCATGAGCAAGCCTGACCTCTAGTGGATTCAAGGGTATGACTGGATATGTAAGCCCCGAGTAGAAATTATGCTGTCTCCTCAGGACTTGAGGAGGCCGACAGCATCTACATCTTCACCGAGAACGAGATCATTGAGTACGATGGGGAGCTTGCTGCAGACACAATTGTGGAGTTCATCTATGATGTATGTTAAAATAATGTCATCTATTTATGCTCTCTTCTACCTGGCTGCAATTTGTAGGAAACTGGCTATTTATCCACCACTGATATATTTTGTACTGTTTCTTTCTCTTTCCCTGTACTATGATCTCCCTCCCCCCATCCATCTTTCTTTTACTCTGTTCAAGGTTCTTGAAGACCCAGTTGAGATCATTGAGAACGATCTGGAGGTTAAAGGTTTCCATAACATTGAGGAGGACATAAAACTGGTGGGCTACTTTAAGAGTGAAAAGTCTGAACGTAAGAATATATAATGTATATTTTAACATTTTAATTTCTATATTTGTACTGTATAGTACATGTTATGGATAAAACAGTGTATTCACAGTGTATTTGTCAACTAAAAATCTAGATTTTACTAAGGTCTTAACAGATACCTGTAACATTTCAGATTATTTGGCCTATGTGGACGCGGCTGAGGAGTTCCACCCACACATTAAGTTCTTCGCTACATTCACTCCCAAGGTGAACAACCTTACCCACTAACAACTACATCCTCAAAATTACACCGGAGCTCTACTCTCCTTTAAAAGTAGCCCATTACTCCTTCAGTCCAATCCTCTGTGTTCCAGGTTGCCAAGGATCTGGGCCTGAAGGTAAATGAGGTGGACTTCTATGAACCCTTCATAGATGAACCCATAGTCATCCCTGGAAAACCCTACACAGAGGAGGAGCTTGTCGAGTACATCGAGGATCACGACAGGTGAGATTCATGGCCATAGTGGCCAGAATGGCACAATACATAATGAGAAGGGTCAGGTGTTCTTTCCTGGCTTAGTGATTTGACCTGGAAAAACTCCAGGCCCTATAACTAGGTGTAAAGGGAATTTTCAGTTGAACCAAAAGGAGAGCAGTCGTTGATAATATCAATCAAAATAAACAGTTGCAACAGGGAGACACCTCCAGAAAAAATGTCTAATCGGGCCTCTTGGAGATGGGCCCCTTTACATTCTAATCGAACTGTACTAAATGTTCTCTAAACATCAGCCCAAGAGGCTTGTACAAAGTCAAAACAAATGACAGTGACTTTGCCAGCTGCTACAGAATCACACAGTGTTCATAATGTCATCAATACAATAATAATCAGTGTGTCCTCGGTCCTTGTACCTTGAGTAGCTCCGGCGTCAATCCCTATCAAACGATATGAGAACAATCCATAACAGTCAGTAACAAGTCTAGTGACCATCAACCCATACACAAATGAGTGTTGCAAATCATGTGTATTACAGAAAGGGAAAACATATAAATATGCTAAGCATTGTGTTAATTACTCTTAACTGACTATTCCCATTACAGTAGGACTCAAAGTTTAAAAAGTGTAACCTTCCTCAATGAACAATAAATAAATATCTGGTGTCCCATTTCTTTATAGACCAACCCTGAGGAAGATGGAGCCAGATAACATGTATGAGATCTGGGTAAGCTATACCAACTATTCCCATAAAAATCATCCTACAAAACAAAATGGATGATGTCTTCTTAGTAAGCATACCTCCCCAATTTGTATTGTTATCCAGCTAAGTATACTGAAAAAAATGCAACATGCTGAACAAAAATATAAACGCAACATGGAACAATTTCAAAGATTTTACTGAGTTACAGTTCATATAAGGAAATCAGTCAATTTAAATAAATAAATTAGGCCCTAATATATGGATTTCACATGACTGGGCATAGGCCCACCCACTGGGGAGCCAGGCTCAGCCAATCACAATAAGTTTTTCCCCACAAAAGGGCTTTATTACAGACAAGCCGGATGTGGAGGTCCTGGGCTGGCGTGGTTACACGTGGTCTGCAGTTGTGAGGCCGGTTGGACGTAATGCCAAATTCTCTAAAACGACGTTGGAGGCAGTATATGGTAGAGAAAGTCACATTGAATTATCTGGCAACAGCTCTAGTGGACATTCCTGCAGTCAGTATGCCAATTGCATGCTCTCTCAAAACATTTTACATTTTAGTCATTTAGCAGACGCTCTTATCCTGAGCAACTTACAGTTAGTGAGTGAGTGCATACATTATTTTTCTTTTCTTTTTCATACTGGCCCCCGTGGGAATCGAACCCACAACCCTGGCGTTGAAAACGCCATGCTCTACCAACTGAGCTACATCAAAACTTGAGACATCTGTGGCATTGTGTTGTGTGACAAAACTGCATATTTTAAAATTGCATTTTATTGTCCCCAGCACAAGGTGCACCTGTGTAATCAAATTAAATCAAATCATATTTTATTGGCCACATGCGCCGAATACAACAGGTGCAGACATTACAGTGAAATGCTTACTTACAGCCCTTAACCAACAGTGCATTTATTTTTAACAAAAAAGTAAAAATAAAACAACAACAAAAAAAGTGTTGAGAAAAAAAGAGCAGAAGTAAAATAAAATAACAGTAGGGAGGCTATATATACAGGGGGGTACCGGTGCAGAGTCAATGTGCGGGGGCACCGGCTAGTTGAGGTAGTTGAAGTAATATGTACATGTGGGTAGAGTTAAAGTGACTATGCATAAATAATTAACAGAGTAGCAGCAGCGTAAAAGGATGGGGTGGGGGGGCAGTGCAAATAGTCCGGGTAGCCATGATTAGCTGTTCAGGAGTCTTATGGCTTGGGGGTAGAAGCTGTTGAGAAGTCTTTTGGACCTAGACTTGGCACTCTGGTACCGCTTGCCGTGCGGTAGCAGAGAGAACAGTCTATGACTAGGGTGGCTGGAGTCTTTGACAATTTTGAGGGCCTTCCTCTGACACCGCCTGGTATAGAGGTCCTGGATGGCAGGAAGCTTGGCCCCAGTGATGTACTGGGCCGTACGCACTACCCTCTGTAGTGCCTTGCGGTCGGAGGCCAAGCAGTTGCCATACCAGGCGGTGATGCAACCAGTCAGGATGCTCTCGATGGTGCAGCTGTAGAATTTTTTGAGGATCTGAGGACCCATGCCAAATCTTTTCAGTCTCCTGAGGGGGAATAGGCTTTGTCGTGCCCTCTTCACGACTGTCTTGGTGTGTTTGGACCATGATAGTTCGTTGGTGATGTGGACACCAAGGAACTTGAAGCTCTCAACCTGTTCCACTACAGCCCTGTCGATGAGAATGGGGGCGTGCTCAGTCCTCTTTTTTTTCCTGTAGTCCACAATCATCTCCTTTGTCTTGGTCACGTTGAGGGAGAGGTTGTTGTCCTGGCACCACACGGCCAGGTCTCTGACCTCCTCCCTATAGGCTGTCTCATCGTTGTCGGTGACCAGGCCTACCACTGTTGTGTCGTCGGCAAACTTAATGATGGTGTTGGAGTCGTGCCTGGCCATGCAGTCATGGGTGAACAGGGAGTACAGGAGGGGACTGAGCACGCACCCCTGAGGGGCCCCCGTGTTGAGGATCAGTGTGGCAGATGTGTTGTTACCTACCCTTACCACCTGGGGGCGGCCCGTCAGGAAGTCCAGGATCCAGTTGCAGAGGGAGGTGTTTAGTCCCAGGATCTTTAGCTTAGTGATGAGCTTTGAGGGCACTATGGTGTTGAATGCTGAGCTGTAGTCAATGAATAGCATTCTCACGTAGGTGTTCCTCTTGTCCAGGTGGGAAAGGGCAGTGTGGAGTGCAATAGAGATTGCATCATCTGTGGATCTGTTGGGGCGGTATGCAAATTGGAGTGGGTCTAGGGTTTCTGGGATAATGCTGTTGATGTGAGCCATGACCAGCCTTTCAAAGCACTTCATGGCTACAGACGTCAGTGCTACGGGTCGGTAGTCATTTAGGCAGGTTATCGTAGAGTCCTTGGGCACGGGGACTATGGTGGTCTGCTTGAAACATGTTGGTATTACAGACTCAGTCAGGGACATGTTGAAAATGTCAGTGAAGACACTTGCCAGTTGGTCAGCACATGCTCGGAGTACACGTCCTGGTAATCCGTCTGGCCCTGCGGCCTTGTGAATGTTGACCTGCTTAAAAGTCTTACTCACATCGGCTACGGAGAGCGTGATCACATAGTCATCCGGAACAGCTGGTGCTCTCATGCATGCTTCAGTGTTGCTTGCCTCGAAGCGAGCATAGAAGTGGTTTAGCTCGTCTGGTAGGCTTGTGTCACTGGGCAGCTCGCGGCTGTGCTTCCCTTTGTAGTCTGTAATAGTTTTCAAGCCCTGCCACATCCGACGAGCGTCAGAGCCAGTGTAGTATGATTCAATCTTAGTCCTGTATTGACTCTTTGCCTGTTTGATGGTTCGTCGGAGGGCATAGTGGGATTTCTTATAAGCGTCCGGGTTAGAGTCCCGCTCCTTGAAAGCGGCAGCTCTACCCTTTAGCTCAGTGCGGATGTTTCCTGTAATCCATGGCTTCTGGTTGGGGTATGTACGTACGGTCACTGTGGGGACGACATCATCGATGCACTTATTGATGAAGCCAGTGACTGATGTGGTGTACTCCTCAATGCTATCTGAAGAATCCTGGAACATGTTCCAGTCTGTGCTAGCAAAACAGTCCTGTAGCTTAAACATGAAGCTGTTTAATCAGCTTCATGATATGCCACACCTGTCAGGTGGATGGATTTTCTTGGCAAAGGAGAAATGCTCACTAACAGGGATGTACTCAAACTTGTGCACAACATTTGAGAGAAATACACTATTTGTGCGTATGGAACATTTCTGGGATTATTTTTTTTTAGCTCATGAAACATGGGACCAACACTTTACATGTTGTGTTTATATTTTTGTTCAGCGTATTTATGTGGCCTAAATGTGCAGACACGGATGGAAATACACTTGTAGGTAGTCTATATTCCCCATTTCAGTTTTCTTACCTGGTGTTAGCGTGTTTAAGGAGTCTGTCTTTTCTTAGGAGGATGACATCGATGGCGAGCACATCATTGCATTCGCAGAGGAGGATGATCCAGGTACATAACTAAAGGGGCGGCTAATGAGTCAATAGGACTGGGTGGGGGAGGAAGGAAACATTGTCAGCTAGATGGATTTCATAAGGCTTTATGTACATTTGACCCTTGACCTTTGACTTCCCAGATGGTTTTGAGTTCCTGGAAATCCTAAAGGAAGTAGCAGAGGAGCACAATGATAATCCCAACCTCAGCATTGTCTGGATTGACCCAGATGACTTCCCCTTGGTAAAATCATGGTCATTGCTGGTCACTTATCAATACAATTTCCCACATTTATGAGATTCTGATTGCTGTTGATTTCTTCCTGGAATATTTTCCTTCCTCTTTAGCTTGTCCCATACTGGGAGAAGACCTTTGGAATTGACCTGGGCTCTCCCCAGATTGGTGTTGTGGATGTTGAAGATGTGAGTAATGTTGCTGTCATGTATGAGGAGTCATGAGGTTCTACACATAGAAATAGAATGAATAGAACGGGCTTGGAACCTCTAACCCTGGCAATTTGACTTGTAAACTCATGCGTACACAATGTATTTTTTGTAATGTCAATGTATTGTTCAGTTGATTCAACAAATCACAGCACAGAATGATGGGTACACTTCCTGCTTTGATTCTATGGGTACACTCGCAATGGCATCAAGTCCACCCATTATGTTTTCATTGACTTGAATGGGGATGCCCGTTCTATTCATTCTATTTCTAAAAAACATTCAATAGTCTATCTTTGGCGCTGAATTGGTTTTTGTCTCTCTATAGGCCGACAGCGTATGGATGGAGATCGACAATGATGACGACCTACCAAGCGCAGATGAGCTTGAGGAATGGATTGAAGATGTTCTTTCAGATGAAATTGATCCAGATGATGATGATGATGATGATGATGATGATGATGATGACGACGACGACGATGATGATGATGATGATGATGATGATGAAGACGATGACGACGATGATGATGATGATGATGATGATGATGATGATGATGATGATGATGATGATGAGTAAATTGTTGGTCATCATTTCACTGGCCTATGTCTAAATCTGGCCAATATAATATAATTTGGCCAATCAACATCATCCCCTTCCTCAAGTCTTCCTTGTCCTCTGTTGTAACAAGTCATTAAGTTAAATATGTCCGCTCATATGGACATCCTTATGTTTTCAACATTCTTGCTCAGAGCATCTTGACAAAATGTTTGATTTTTTTCACTTTGCTTTGAATCCATAAAAGACAGTACTTTCTCAGAGCCCCATTTTTTATTTACACCTGTAACTTTTTGAACAATTTGAAAAGGATATAAAAAATGTATTTTGAAAATATTATGTACACAATTTACACTATTGGATATTCACTAGCACTTAATCTTAAAACATCTGATGCTTCTGATTTTTATATTTCAAACAAATAGAGGGGTTACTCTGTTGATGCATTTTAAGTCTGAGTCCATCTGTAAACTTGTTTTCTTTTTGTTTTATTTTCTCCATATTAAATGTTCGCCCATCTCCCAACTTGTCAAATCCAAGGGTGCAAGCAGGCTTTTCCTACGTACAGTTCATTGGTCATACCAACCTACTCTGTTGAATTATTGTAACTTTAGTTGGTAAGCTTTTTTTCTTCTTGTGCACTGAAAAGTGCTTTAAATCACATGGATGTTTTCTACTGACAAAGAAATATAACAACAACAGTATTCTTTTTTTTTTAACAAGAAAACTTAAACATACTGTAAAGGCTTAAAATAAATGACAGCTTGGAAAAAGATTTTAAAGCGACTTGTGTTCTGGATTATTGTGTGTGTGTGTACCATAAAACTTATAAAATAATAGCATTAAATATGTCTCACTGTTAGAATAATTTTATTTCCCCCCTTATGACACAATGACATATTACCATATTACGCACCACGCTTTCCCCGGAAATAAAATGGATTTGGCACAAGACGCTAAGCGTACGTTTGGTCGTCACTAGTTAGCACAGCCACAAAATCATAAACCCCGCCTATTTCTACAATTAATCTTCTTAAAATGTGATTTTAAACCTAACCTTAACCACACTGCTAACCTTAAGCCTAACCTTATATTAAGACCAAAATGCGATATACTTTGTGGATGTGGTAACTAGTGGAAAACCGTACTTTTTTTAATGAAACGTCAGAGACACGCCCCCAGTTTCTCCGACCATGTGGTTGATGATAAACACAGCTTAAATATCTCCCCGTGCTAAGCTTTTTGGTTTCAACATTTGTTCGATTTTAGTTCGATTTCTTACCGCGTGCTCACTATTAGCTGTCAGCATGTCTGTTTCCGACGATGTGAATTTTCAAACCCAGATTGCGTCTGTTTTGGATTCACTTGCAAAGGTGGCCGTCGTGGAAATAACGAAACTGTTCGAGAGTCGCTTCCTTGCTTTGGGAACCACCTTTCTCATTAAAGGGCGGAGGGAACAAAATGAAACCCAGCAAACGGTGGACGCTGTAAAAAAGTCTGGCAAAAAATGCATTCGCAGTATCGGAGTTCAAGTGAATGAGGAGACAACGACGTCCTCAGAGTTACATGAAAGTATGTTAGCTAACGTTTTAGTACTTCATTACACTGGCAATTCCATGGTAACGGAATTACGCAGAAATTCAGATTGTTTCACATTAACATGTATACCAAACAAAAACCATTAATTTCAAAGTTTAACAAACCATACAACTCAATGCACAAATACTACTTTTAACCATTTCCACTGACAATTTTACAAAAACACATTTACAGGAAGAACTGTGCAGATAAACTTTGGTAAATGTATTTACTGTGTAAATTGTTCAAAGTAGCCATTGTGCATAGAGGTATGGTTTGAAATCAGTGGTTTTTGTTTGGCACTGTATGTTACACTTTCCTACATTTGCAGAAATACACACTGTTTAATATGCACGATGACTCTTATCATCTTTCTCTCTGAATATGACTGTTGAATTTTTTTATGGCATTACGTTGGACAGAGTATCTGCAAAACATGATGATTACTGACAAAATGTCAACAAACAACATTTTGGAGGAAAAAAAAAACAACACAATTAGTGATTTGTTTAGTCCCTTTATTGTTATTATTGTCAGTACTGATCTGTACCATGCTGTCTAACCAATGGAATGTTTGTGTGCTTTGCGCTCTACCCCTCCCCCTTCCCATACCCTCTCCAGACCCAAAACAGTGCTTGTCCTTGGAGGGGGGCAGTGGTTCTTTGAATGGGAGCAGTGAGGAGGAGGGTCCTGCACATAGTATCCCTATGCTGAAGGCTAATCAGCCTGCTGAACTCAAGTGCTCTGTTCTAGAAGAGAAGGTCAGTGAGTTGTTTGGGTTAAAGGGATACTTTGTAATTTTGGCAAAGTCCTTTACTTCCCCAGAGTCAGATGAACTCGTACCATCTGTATGTCTTTACGTGCAGTTTGAAGGAAGTTGCTAACTAGCATGCTAGCTGTTACCATAGACTTCCAGTCATTGTGCTAATGCTAGTTAGCATTGGCTTGTGAAACTACCTCAAACTTCCTTCATACCGGACATAGAGACATTAAAAATAGTATGCACAAGTTCATCTGACTCTGGGGAAGTAGATAAAGGGCTTCATTGTAAACCATAAGATGTGTTTGTTACTAGAACTAATGCCTTTTTGACTTGTAGGCTTCAAGCTAATTTGATTAGCTGACACCTGTATTACAGTACCTAAGTAGTTGTCTTTTTGGCTTGTCATCTGTCTGTCAGGTTGTGGAGATGGTGGAGGGGAGCAGTCTGGAACCAAAATCTCCAACAATCACTGAGCAAGAAGGAGAACAAGTGATCTATTCCAGTAAAAAACTAATTTATTCTAGGAGGTGGTAGTGAAGCTATAGACACTGAAATATATTTGTTATAAACTTTTTGTATATAAAGGGTTGAGGTTACTATCTAACAACTATTTTATTTTCTTTCCTCCAGCACCTGAGGATCCAAGCCACCTCTATGTTCCTGTTCAAAGCTCCCCAACTAAGCAGAAACCCCAGCCCCTCAAGACAGAAACAGAGAATGGAATCAATATAGAATGCAAGACTAAAGTCATCTGCCAAACGGTCCCAAAGGCAGAGGAGGAGGATTCAACACCACAGCCTACATGTAAAGAAAAGCCTACCCAGGTGGAGCCCCAGCAGGCCAGCTACAGCACTGCCAAGGGGACAGCCTACAGCCCGTCCTCCTCAGATGGGGCTTTGGCTCCTGTACAGGCTAAGAGTAAGTTGAAATCTATGGATGTAACGAACCCTCCCTCTACTATAATGAAGAAAAAGAAGGTGGATTTCAAGCTGGACCAGACAAAGAAAAATGAGGTGGATTTAAAGCTGGACTGGACAAAGAAAAAGAAGGTGGACTTCAAGCTCGACCAGACGAAGAAGAAGAAGGTGGACTTCAAGCTGGACCAGATGAAGAAGAAGAAGGTGGACTTCAAGCTGGACCAGATGAAGAAGGTGGACTTCAAGCTGGACCAGATGATGATGATGATGAAGAAGAAGAAGAAGTTGGACTTCAAGCTGGACCAGACAAAGAAGAAGGTGGACTTCAAGCTGGACCAGACAAAGAAGCAGGTGGACTTCAAGCTGGACCAGACAAAGAAAAAGGTGAACTTAAAGCTGGACCAGACCTCCCTGGAGCAGAAGTTGACGAGGCCCTGCTCTGTGCAGCTGGTGAACCTACTTTTGGTGCCCGGAGGAAAGAACTCTGGAGGGAAGAAGAAGGCTAATGGTAGCTACTGTCATGACAACAAGCGGTTCCCCATGCCAAAGGACCTCAAGACCCACCAAGGCCTCCACACGGGCCGACGCCTCTGCTGCTTCACTCAGTGTGGGAACGGTGTCTGGCGGCTGCAAGGGGTCCTCTCCTCAAGCCGCGCCCATGGCTGCAAGATCTGTGGGAAGCGCTTCAAGCGCAGGAAGATCCTGAGGAGGCACGAGCGCTTCCACACTGGTGAGAAGCCCTACTCCTGCTCCCAGTGCTCCAAGACATTCGCCCTGCGGAAAAGCCTCCGCAGGCACGAGAGGTTCCATACAGGGCAGAGACCTCACAGCTGCCCCCAGTGTGGGAAGAGCTTCCGTCTCAGGGACAATCTGAAGGCTCATCTGCGCTTTCATACCGGTGAGAGACCTTTCACCTGTTCCTTTTGCTCCAAGAGCTTCAGAATCTTCCGGAATCTTGAAAAACACAGCATCGATCACTTGGGAGCGACAGCGAAATAGCTAATTTTCCGGCGAAAGAGAACTGTGCTAAAAGCATGAGCAGCCTTATGTAGGCCGCCTTACAAAACTGTCCTACCTCTAACTGAAACTAAATGTCCATTCCTCATTATAACCAACCCTTCAGTGTTGGTTATTTTTTAATGATGCTATGATGGTAAATTGCCATTATGAGAGATGGGGACAGTGGAGAGATCTGAAAGGACTCAGTCAACCATCCTTCATAGGTTTGGATTATCCAGAATGATCATCAGTGTAAGCTTCAGTGGACATTGATGTTATTGACAGCCATAATGTTCTAATACAGTAAGGGACAATTTTCCAGACACATTATGCCTAGTCGTAAACCAAAAAGTTATTTCAATGGAGCTTTTCTATTTATCATGCTGGACTAGGCTTAAAGGGACTCTTCAGGATTTTTGCAATGAAGCCCTTATCTACTTCTCCAGAGTCGGATTAACTCATGGATACCATTTGTATATGTCTGCGTGCAGTTTGAAGGAAGTTGCTAACTAGCACAATGACTGGAAGTCTATGGTGACTGCTAGCATGCTAGTAGATAACATAGACTTCCAGTCATTGCGCTAACGCCAGTTAGGGCATTGGCTCGCGAAACTACACTACATGACCAAAAGTATGTGGACACCTGCTCGTCGAACATCTCATTCCAAAATCATGGGCATTAATATGGAGTTGGTCCCCCCTTTGCTGCTATAACAGCGTCCACTCTTCTGGGATGGCTTTCTACAAGATGTTGCAACATTGCTGCGGGGACTTTCTTCCATTCAGCCACAAGCATTAGTGAGGTCGGGCACTGATGTTGGGCAATAAGACCTAGCTCGCATTCCAATTAATCCCAAAGGTGTTCGATCAGGTTGAGGTCAGGCCTCTGTGCAGGCCAGTCAAGTTCTTCCACACAGATCTCGACAAACCATTTCTGTATAGACTTTGTGCACTGGGGCATTGTGGCGCAGCGGTCTAAGGCACTGCATCTCAGTGCTTGAGGCGTCACTACAGACCCCCTGGTTCGATTCCAGGCAGTATCACAACCGGCCGTGATTGGGAGTCCCATAGGGCGGCGCACAATTGGCACAGCGTCGTCCAGGTTTGGCCGGTGTAGGCCGTCATTGTAAATAATAATTTGTTCTTAACTGACTTGCCTAGTTAAATAAAGGTAAAATAAAAACAGGAAAGGTCCTTCCCCAAACTTGCCACAAAGTTGTAAGCACAGAATCGTCTAGAATGTCATTGTATGCTGTAGCATTAAGATTTCCCTTCACTGGAACTAAGGGGCCTAGCCCGAACCATGAAAAAGAGCCCCAGACCATTATTCCTCCTCCACCAAACTTTACAGTTGGCACTATGCATTGGGGCAGGTAGCGTTCTCCTGGCATCCGCCAAACCCAGATTAGTCCGTCGGACTGCCAGATGGTGAAGCGTGATTAATAATTCCAGAGAACACTTTTCCACTGCTCCAGAGTCCAATGACGGCGAGCTTTACACCACTCCAGCCGACGCTTGGCATTGCGCATGGTGATCTTAGGCTTGTGTGCGGCTGCTCGGCCATGGAAACCCATTTCATGAAGCTCCCGACTAACAGTTATTGTGCTTATACACCTTTCAGTACTAATTTGAAGGGGTGTCCACATACTTTTGTATATATAGTGTACCTCTTAGCTGCCTTCATACGGAGGGCAGAGACATAAAAATGGAATCCATGAGTTCATCTGACTCTGGGGAAGTAGATAAAATACTTAATTGCCTAAATTAAGTTTTGCTTTAATCTGGGTCTGGAAAACTGTCCCTAGGTCTTTACACTGTATTTCGTTGGACAAAACACAAGGGACCTGGGCTGAGATTAGTTTGAGATTTTTCTCAGACCGCAATCTGTGTTCATGATACATCTCTTGACTTTGTTGTAAATACAAACAGATTGTTCATTTGTGTATCTTTGTTCATAAGTTGTTTTAAAGATGGGTGTAAAGTTTTTGATACTTTTATCTCAAACTCTAAACCATTATGCCAAATACTATAGTAACGCAGTAACTTTCTCTCATTCTTGTTATCCATACTGCTGTTTTTGTCAGGTAAACACCCTCCTTACTTTTTCCTTTGTAGAAGTCAGGGAAGTTTCTCTAAACACACATGACTTAGTTTAAAATGAAAAGAATGGGCAGTATGATGTAGCCTTTTAATGTGTAGAGAGAAGTTATTTCATATGTATTATGTGATTGTAGCTGATGTCTCTGGCTTATTTTCTGAAGATATTAGACATATATTACTACATGGCTTTTTTTGTCAACTAATTATATTAAATTCTAACCCAAAACGCTGTAATCTGTGTTAAAATAATAAAACAATGTTTTTACTGGAAAATAGTTGTAATCTTCATGAAAAGATTCATCAAAGGTCTATGTTTTTGGTAAGTACTGTAGTAACCTTGTGGGAATTCCTGATTGTTACACAATCACAGCCACAAGTTGGCCCTTTGTCTGGCAATAAAAGACATCACCTGTATTATTGGTTTCACTAATGACTTTTAAACATTCACTCAACCAGACACTTCGGATGTGTCAGTCTCTGTTCCCTCTGTTCGAAAAGTTAATGTATGTTACAGTACCATATTCTGTTCTATTTTATAGCATATTCAAAAATTCCAGCCACAAAGATGTCATAACTGGTCCTTGCAATCCGGTTTTCTTGGGAAATCTCTAGCCCATTGAAGTTGAAATTTAAAATGGTTAAGGTAAGGGTTAAAGGAAAATTTCACCCAAAAACGATCTAGGTATTTGTTTCATAAGTCCATTGTTGATACAGCCCCAAAATGTTTTGCATATCAGCAATCAAATTTTCAAGATGTATAACTTCTGAAATACAGCTGGTGTCATGCATTTTGCATCATATGAGTGAGCTTTGCTTTCACTTTTGAATGATTGCACTGCACACTGAGAGAGGGAGAATCTCAATTGCACACTCCTTGCGTCCTCTCTCCTCGCCTCTTCAAAACCCATTGGATGAGAAAGCCAGAGGTCCCTCCCCTCTGACCTTCTCCAATTGGTTTTTAGAAGGAGGCAAGGAGAGAGGATGTGAGGAGTATGTAACTGAGACTCTCCCAAGGAAACACACACAGGCAAGGACTCACGGAAGACCTTATCGGTAGATTATTACCTTTGTTTTGTGTGATTTAGTTGCACAGACCTTCCCATGGCTCATTACCTACTGTGTTAACATGACATTCACTTCAGCAGTTGGCTACAATTGAAACGGGCAACTTTGAGTTCCACCCACAGCAGACTGCAGAGAGACTTCCTTTCCTTAAACCCTCTGGGTTTCCACTCTACGTTTCTGCCTTCTGCTCCAATTTTCTTTGAACAACAGGAAGGGAGCAAGATGGACAAAAAATTGACCATTCCTCCCTCAAGGAGAACCCAGCTGGAGTTGATGCTGACATGCCCAGTGTGCCAGGACATATTTAAGGACCTGCACCAGCTGCCCTGTAGGCACAGCTACTGTATGGTGTGTCTGGAGGGCATGATAGACTTTCCTTCGGAGATGCCTTTCTACTGCCCAGACTACAGGGCCTACTTTGGGGACATCATTGGGGTCCAGAAGAGCTGTGTTGTCTTGGCTGTGTGCTTAGGGTTGTTGTCCTGTAGGAAGTTGAACCTTCGCCCCAGTCTGAGGTCCTGAGCGCTTTGGAGAAGGTTGTCATCAAGGATCTCTCTGTACTTTTCTCTGTTCATCTTTGCCTCGATCCTGAGTAGTCTTCCTGCCGCTGAAAAACATCCCCACAGCATGATGCTGCCACTACCATGCTTCACAGTAGGGATGGTGCCAGGTTTCCTCCAGAAGTGACTCTTGGCATTCAGGCCATAGAGTTCAATCTTGGTTTCATCAGACCAGAGAATCTTGTTTCTCATGGTCTGAGAGTCTTTAGGTGCCTTTTGGCAAACTCCAAGCGGACTGTCATGTGCCTTTTACTGAGGAGTGGCTTCCGTCTGGCCACTCTACCATACAGGCCTGATTGGTGGAGTGCCGCAGAGATGGTTGTCCTTCTGGAAGGTTCTCCCATCTCCACAGAGGAACTCTAGAGCTCTGTCAGAGTAACCATCGGGTTCTTGGTCACTTCCCTGACCAAGGCCCTTCTCCCCCGATTGCTCAGTTTGGCCGGGCAGCCAGCTCTAAGAAGAGTTTTGGTGGTTCCAAACTTCTTCCATTTAAGAATGATGGAGGTCACTGTGTTCTTGGGGACCTACAATGCTGCAGACATTTTGTGGTACCCTTCCCCAGGTCTGTGCCTCGACAAAATCCTGTTTCGGAGCTCTACGGACAATTCCTTCGACCTCAGGGCTTGGTTTTTGCTCTGACATGCACTGTCAACTGTGGGACCTTATATAGACAGGTGTGTGCCTTTCCAAATCATGTTCGATCAATTGAATTTACCACAGGTGGACTCCAATCAAGTTGTAGAAACATCTCAAGGATGATCAATGTAAACAGGATGCACCTGAGCTCAATTTCGAGTCTCATAGCAAAGGGTCTGAATACTTATGTAAGTAAGGTTTCCACTTTGTCATTATGGGGTATTGTGTGTAGATTGCTGAGGATCATAATTTTTTTTTAAAAAAATTAGAATAAGGCTGTAACGTAACAAAATGTGGAAAATGTCAAGGGGTCTGAATACTTTCCGAAGGCACTGTAGAACAACTCTATCACTTCTTAGACTTGCGTTCAACGTGAATGACAGATCTATAACTCACATTTCTATGTGAATTTTGTCGGGTCGCCCAAAAAGTTACATATTGCAGCTTTAACTGATTGATTTCTGATTTCATTGAAGGCTAAGAGGACTGAGTGTGTATTGTGACTGCTGTCCAGAGAAACAGAGCCTGGCGGTGAAGATGTGTCTGAAGCGTGAGGTGTTGCTGTGGCAGGAGCATGTCCAGCATCACCTGCAGCTCCCTGCCTACATGGGACATCCTCTTGTCAAACTCCTAGGAGACCTGAGCAAGAGGAGGTGCCCTGAGCATGAGGACAAGGTGCTGAGGTACTACAGCTCCATGTCTAAAACCTACATCTGGACAAGAAGCGGATGAACCTCATCGTCTTGACGTCCAATGTTCTGGGGAGAACACTGACTGTGCATTTAAAAAAAAATTCTGTTACCATATTTCAACAAGAGTAAAAGTGGTGTAGCGGGTTAAGGGGTGGTGACTTTCTCATAAAAGGCTCTTCTAGTCTTAATCTGAGAATCATGTCACATACTTACAGTAGATCAGATTAGATCAATTGTATTATCCCAGGGGGACATTTGTTTGGTCGTGTGCTTAAAATACATAATATATAAAAACACAGAATGATACACACAGCAAACAGATACTCTGCCCATGCAGAATGATTGGCAGACAAACTAACACAATTACAGATATACATCTGTGAGTATTTGTGTAAATGAAATGTACTGTATATAAACGTGTTTCAGGCATTTATGGAGCAGCAGTTCCAGTTGATAGAGGCTAAGCTACAGGAATGCAAGGACACTCATAAAGTTGAAGACTTCAAAAATGAAGTTAACTGAACAAAAATATAAACGCAACATGCAACAATTTCAAAGATTTTACTGAGTTACAGTTCATATAAGGAAATCAGTCAATTTAAATAAATTCATTAGGCCCTAATCTATGGAATACAGATACCTTAAAAAAAAAGTAAGGACATGGATCAGAAAACCAGTCAGTATCTGGTGTGACCACCATTTTCCTCATGCAGCGGGACACATCTCCTTTGCATAGAGTTGATCAGGCTGTTGATTGTAGCCTATGGAATGTTGTCCCACTCTTCAATGGCTGTTCGAAGTTGCTGGAACACGCTGTAGTACACGTCGATCCAGAGCATCCCAAATGTGCTCAATGGGTGACATGTCTGGTGAGTATGGAGGCAACGGAAGAACTGGGACATTTTCAGCTTCCAGGAATTGTGTACAGATCCTTGCGACATTGGGCCGTGCATTATCATGATGAAACATGAGGTGATGGTGGCGGATGAATGGCACGACAATGGGCCTCAGGATCTCGTCACAGTATCTCTGTGCAGTCAAATTGCTATCAATAAAATGCAATTGTGTTCGTTGTCAATAGCTTATGCCTGTCCATACCATAACCCCACCGTCACCATGGGGCACTCTGTTCAAACATTGCTCGCCCACACGACCCCACACACGTGCTCTGTGGTTTTGAGACCGGTTGGACGTACTGCCAAATTCTCTAAAACAACATTGGAGGCGGTTTATGGCAGAGAAATTAACATTCCATTTTCTGGCAACAGCTCTGGTGGACATTCCTGCAGTCAGTATGTCAATTGCAAACTTGAGATGTCTGTGGCATTGTGTTGTGTGGCAAAACTGCACATTTTAGAATGGCCTTTTATTGTCCCCAGCACAAGGTGCACCTGTGTAATGATCTTGCTGTTTAATCAGCTTCTTGATATGCCACACCTGTCAGGTGGATGGATGATCTTGGAAAATGAGAAATGCTCACTAACAGGGATGGAAACAAATTTGTGCACAATATTTGAGAAAAATAAGCTTTTTGTGCGTGTGGGAAATTTCTTGGATCTTTTATTTTCAGCTCGTGAAACATGGGACCAACACTTTACATGTTGCGTTTCTATTTTTGTTCAGTGTATATTTGCATATACTCCACTTTAATGCTTTTAGTGTTTTTGATTTCTTTTGAGATTCATAGTTTTCTTTCTCTGTGCACATAGGCAGAACTCCAATCCCATTGACTCCAGCATTAACAGTTACGGTGGTGCTGCTGTGCCTCTGGTTCATTGTCCTCTATTATGGTGAGTAGATCTGATCGTGATGCCGTCAGTCACGTCTTGAATTTTTGATACAGTATTCTTGCATCATCATGAGTCATTGCTCTCTTACCTGCCCCAAATAACATTGTCAGTCATTGACCTGCATACACTTGGATTTCGGCAAGGTGTATGTGTGAGTGTGGGTGTGTGCCTGTATGCTTAAGTGAGTGGGTGCACAAATGTGTGTGCAGCTGTGTGTAGGTGTTTGTGTCTGTCTGATGAACATTTGTCTCCATCATAGCCTATAGTTCCTCTGTGGAAAATCAGAATCTCACAGATACACTGAAGAAACGGCAGACTCTCTTCCACAATGTCTACTCCTCCATGGCAGGTGAGAAGTAATAAGGAACTTGTGTTCTTTGTGGATAATCAAGCTTTAAGATTCCGGTACTGTAGTAATAAGTAGGTAATTACATATTTATTACTTTGTGGTAATAAGAGATGTGATGTATTTATTTAAGATCACTTTATTGGTCCCGTGTAGCTCAGTTGGTAGAGCATGGCGCTTGCAACGACAGGGTTGTGGGTTCGATTCCTACGGGGGGCCAGTATGAAAAAAATATATGTATGCACTCACTAACTGTAAGTCGCTCTGGATAAGAGCGTCTGCTAAATGACAAAAATGTAAATGTAAAATGGTCAATTGCACACAAGGTCCAACCCGAAATTCGACTTCTGCTTTTAACCCAACCCCTCCGAAAGACACACATACAGATTTTTTGGGAGAGGTGAGGGGGGCTGCCACACTGGGCACCCAGGGAGCTGTTGTTGTGGGGGGTTAAGTGCCTTGCTCAAGGGCACAATGACATCTAGGATTTGATACCAGCAACCCTCAGGTTGCCAAGCTCACTTCCCACCAAATTGTTCCTGTCAGTCCCAGGATTCGAACTGGCAACCCTCCGGTTGCAGGCTCACCTCTCTAACAACTAGGCTACCTGCCACATTACTGTATGGTAATAAGAGGTGATGTATTTGTTTACAGAATTCATGGTTGAAAATCCACCATAGGGCCACAGAAATGCAGACATCAGAGGAGCCCAACGTAAGCAGTGATACAATAGGTCTCTCGTGTGTGTGCGTCCGTCTGTCCGTCCATCACTGATCTGATATTTGTGAATGTGTGTGTGTCACTGATCTGTGTCCATTTGTCTTTCTTAGGTGCCTTGACTCCCAGTGCTACTCCTCTGGGAGACATTACTGGGAGGTGGAGGCCGTGGGCTACTGGGACATCGTTGTGTCCTACCAGAGCATTAAACGCAAGGGGACTGAGGGCCCCGCTTTTGGCCTCAACAAGGAATCCTGGAGCATCAAACACAAGGGCAATCTGTTTGCCTACCACAACAAGATGAAGAGGGAGATCGCCAATTCCTTGAAGGGCAACAGAGTGGTAGTTGTGGTAGACTTTGGTAGGGAACCATCACTTTTTCTGGAGTGGGTATGAAACTGACCCAGCTACACCAGTTCAAGGCTCAGCTCAGTCAGAATGTGCCTGGGATTCAGCCTCTAGATCCTCCTAGTAATCACAATTATAGAGACCCGGTAGTGGTCCTACTTTAGCCCTGTTTCCACCTGGTGCTAACATTTGCCCTTTGTCCTGATCTTGCCCACATTCTGATTGTGGCCACATTTTTAGAGCTTACTGACCACCTCCAGAGGTAGTCAAGGACCCATTGTGTCTGGATATCAATCAAGTGTAAACATATCTGGATTGTCAAACCATTTAAATCATCATTAGCCTTTAAAATCTTTGGCAGGAAGCACCATAGACTAACGCAGTGTTTCCCAAACTCAGTCCTGGTGACCCCAAGTGGTGAACATTTGGGGTTTTGCCGTAGCACTACATAGCTGATTCAAATAATAAAAACTTGATGAGTTGATTATTTGAATCAGCTGTGTAATGTTAGGGCAAAAAGCAAATTGTGCACCCCTTGCGGTCCCCAGGACTGAGTTTGGGAAGCGCTGGACTAATGGCATAAGTAATTGTCTTAAAAGAAATGCATATTATTTTGAAAGAATATCTGTCAAATATTTTGCATACAGGGAGGCACCAGCTAATCTGGTCACAATGCAGACAGTGTAAGGATAAGAGACAAGTTTTATTCCAATGTGTACAAGCAACAAACCTTGATCAGATCACAGAACACATGTTAGTGCAAGGCGTAAATGAGGTTTATGTCACACACTATTCACCAAGCACTGAACCAATGCTTGGTGTATTATCTCAGCTGAACCAAAGAATGTGCAATTCCATTGTCTCAGGTTTCTTTTATATTCAAATAATGTTGACATGATTCTATTGCATTTTGATGAAAGAAATGTTTTGTCTATCAAATTGTGTAATAATTTAACTATTGCTTATTGTAAATGATGTATTAAGGAAATGCATTACACAGTGAGAGGCTCAGAGATTACTTACTGAAATGCTGTCTCCCCCTACTGTTGGTCTGTCTGATTTCATTCAACCATCCCCTTTAGCACTGAAACACACTATTCACCGCTACTCACAATAAATGAGACCAAAGTTTGAGCTCCTTATCTTCATTGCTCTTTTATTTAAAAAGCGGATGACAAATTCACCTTGATTTCTGCAGTCGTTTACTCACACCGGACACAGTGAACATTTCCTTGACAGTAATGTAAAGTAAGAGTATTGGCCCTAGAGGCCACTAAACTAAATGTAAAAAGAAAACAAGAGCGTTGCATGATACATAACTTTCTAATATCACATTTTTTCAGTTTCACACACATTTTTGTTTTGTGTTTTCCTGATTCTGTTTCTCTAAAAAGAAGAGACGCTGACAAATGTTTTTCAAGGACCTAAAGCCAACTGACAAAAAATAGATGTGTATCAAATATATATTTATCCAAATAGTTAAGAATGAAGATGGCACACCTTTTATGAAGCTTTTGGCTGCCATGGATCACAAAAAATCTTGTATATTTAACTTTTCTTTCTGTCAAAACTGATTTCAAAGAACGTGTCAAATGGAGCTTAGTCACAACTAGTGGCACTATAATGTACCCTCTGGAATAGAACCCTCTCCAATCCCACTATGATTTCAGGTCCCTTCATATTGGGTACTTCCTCTTCTAACACAATCAGTGTGAATAGACCTGTTAAAAGGTATGCACGTCCAAACAATAAAACATAAAAACATTTTATCCTCTCAAGTTATCATCTCGGCCACTGTCTCCACTGTTCGTGAATTTGTAAATGAATCCCATGTGTTATGTTGATAAAGTCTTTCCAATGGATCACTTTGTGGTACACCGCGCACTTTTCTTTTCTCCAGTTGCTCTCCTCTCCTCCGAACTGCATCTCTTCCTCTCACCCCAATCAGTCTGCCTTAGGCCTGTTATCACCCCTGACCCAACAAGACACATTCACCCCTTGTCTGGGTAATCCTGGTCTTTACTTGACAACCATGGTGTTCTGATTCCTGATGGAGCACCAGGCCATGAAGATATCCCTGAAGGAGAGAAAGGGGAAAAGGGAGAAAGAGACAAGCGTGAGTGCATAAATGTTTTCATACTGGTACCCCGTGGGAATCGAACACACAACCCTGGCGTTGCAAGCACCATGCTCTACCAACTGAGCTACACAGGACTACGGAATTAACATAATCAATAATGTTCCCTTTTCTACTCCAACACAACTTTCACTTAAATGTCCCAAAAACAACAACTTTCTTCACAGAAATAAAGGAACAAATACATTTATATCCAAATCCACACACCTGCAATGAGTGGCGACACATTCATTGCTGCAGTACTCCTTGTCCCAGTCCGTGCTCTCTATTGCAGGATTGGTGCATCCTGCGCGTACACACAGAGTCAGAGAGCCAGTAGCTGCATCCGTGGCACCTGGAGACACATTCAATTCCATTTCCATCTGAAGAAAAATAGGGAAAAGTTGATGATTAAAACACCAAGCATATTTAACATGCACATTGGGTCAATTTACAAAGAAAAACCTCAGCCTACCTCTCCTGACGTGAACTCTTCCGTGACCGCATCCTCATCTGCACTGGCCGTCAAGTCAGTGGACTTTGCCAATTGCAGAGCCACTGTAGGGGTTGAGTAAGCCAATGTAGGTACAGTGGAATTGGTGACACCAATTGAGTTGGCGGTTGCTGTTGTTGTAACAATAATGGGCAAGGATTCGTCTGCTTGCAAAGAAGCCGGGACTATCTTGATCTGTAGTGGAGGGGGAGGTGTCGCGGTGATGGACACAGGAAGCCCAGGTCCAGCACTTCCTCTGGGCTTGGCCTGGAGGGGAGGCGGGGCTGGGGAGTGTACCATATGCTGGAGCCGCGGGGGAGGAGGGGCATGTTGCATCTGCTGCAGAGGTGGGGGCTGGCGAGGGGCCGAGGGCAGCAGGGTGCGCACACCGCCAGGGAGCACAGTCACCATGGAGGTGGGGATCTGGTGGAGCTGAGCCCCGGCTTGGAGTATCTGTTTGGAGATGATGATCTTGGTGATGGTGGGGGTCAGGGTCGGGGTGGCTGTGGTGGGGCCCAGGGTGGGGGGCTTGTGAGCCCCTGTGCGGGAGCGTGTGGTGACCTGGGGGACGTCCAGAATGATGTTGGAGGCGCAGATGTTGGTGATGGTATTCTGGTCAGGGTTGTGCTGGGGGAGGCGGGAGGGGCGGGCGGGAGCCAGGAGGGTCACATGCACTGGCTCAGGCACTGGAGGTGGTGGTGAAGAGGCCGTGTCCATCACTTCAATGGAGGGCTAGAGAGAACCCAGGGAAGGGAAAAAATAAATATACTTTTTTTACAATTACAAAAATGTAAACAAATCGATGGGATAAGAGTATATTAAATCGATTGAGAAATGACAACAACAAAAATGTGCGATAAGTACAGCTTCTAGACATTTACAGTATAACATTGTCATGGCTACAGTCACGATTTCTAAGCAAAGACAGGCCTAGAGATTTTACCTGTGAGAGCTGATTGGCTCTGTAAGCTGCTAATGCCTTCAAGTACTCCTTTTTCGCTGCTTCTGTCTTTCTCTTATAGACCTAATAGTGACAGAGGGTAGAATTATGTAGATGAGGACATGAGTAAACTCTAATACTTTTTTTTCTTTGTTTATTACATGAATTACAGTATATCCTTTTATCCACAAATGTCCTTCAACTGTTCTAAATGTACCGTAAAACTTCAATGAAAGTCTCAAATAGCCACCTGTCCCTTTTAATAGCCTGGCATCAGCACACATTTCAGCAAATAAACACCTCTTTCAAATAAACGCCGGGTCTAAATGAATTGTTTACGAGTGAACTTCAGTGTGTAACGTAAAGATTGCGCAAAATAAGATAAAGGTCTGCCATCATTGCCATGGATCAGACAGCTGTGTGGTTTGACATGCTCGGCTCAACTACGGGGGATACAAGGCGCAACGAGGCACAACGGGAAAGAGAATCGTGATTAAGTCTTTGCAAGTCTGATCGGCGATGGATTTACATTTACATTTTAGTCATTTAGCAGACGCTCTTATCCAGAGCGACTTACAGTTAGTGAATACATATGTTTATTTTTTTTCATACTGGTCCCCCGTGGGAATCGAACCCACAACCCTGGCGTTGCAAACGCCATGCTCTATCAACTGAGCTACATCCCTGCCGGCCATTCCCTCCCCTACCCTGGACAACGCTAGGCCAATTGTGCGCTGCCCATGAGTCTCCCGGTCGCGGCCGGCTGCGACAGAGCCTGGATTCGAACCAGGATCTCTAGTGGCACAGCTAGCACTGCAATGCAGTGCCTTAGACCACTGCGCCACTCAGGAGACTAGATTTGTTATTATAATGGTCATACTGGTAACAAACAGTTTGGTAGTATTAAACTTATTTTTGTTGCTAAAGCTGTGTGCGTTAAGGAAATAGACGCCGACTCTAATAAGCGCCGGTTGTGTTCAGTGATTGAAGCAAATAAATTATTGAGCTATTAATTGAAGTTTTACGGTATGTCTTTTACTAAAAGTGTGTGTATTGTGTACCTGTTTCTGCTCTTCCCCAAGGCTGTCCCACATGGAGGCTACGATCTTGGACACCTCTCCAAATGTGGCGTTGGGGTTCTGGCCCTTGATGGCAGCCTGGGTGTCCCTGAAGAACAGGGCGTAGGCAGAGACGGGTTTCTGGGGCTCGTTGGGATCTTTCTTCTTCTTCCCCTTCTTCCCTCCTCCAGGCCCTGCTGTAGCGGCCACCATAGCTGGCTTGCCTCCGCCTCGCCTCACCAACGCAGGGGAGATGGAGGAGGAGAGCATGGGGGCAGAGCCCGGCATGGTGGAGAGGTGGGAGAGTATTGCAGGGGAGACAGACAGGGACATTGGAGAGTCAACCAGCACACTCTTCTGGGTGACAGTGGGACCAGTGGACAGAGAGAGAGGGAAAGATACAAGGCCAGATCAGTTGACTTAGCAAGACTTCAACAAGACAAACAAACCAACAACAAGTCCTACACATATAAACAAACATACAAACAGACACTCACCCTGAGGTCATCCATGTCATCATCCTGGAGGGAGCCCGCTAGAGAAGGCGTGGGAGACAGCTGGTCAGGGGACTTGGAACGGGACAGAATGTTCCCGCCATGAAGACCAAGCCCAAGCTGGGCACTCAACTCTGATTGGTCAATAGTAGTTAGCTGATTGTGTCCCAATAGGCCATGATTCATGTCACCAAGTGGGACATCAATGGTCATTGGAGAGGAGCTGCTGAAATGGGAGCCAATGGAGTGGCCAAGTTCCTAGAGAGACAAGGACAGGAGTTTTTACAAGTCTTAACAAAGCATTACAATTTGAGAAAAACACATTCTTGATGCACAAAGTATTCTAGTAGTATTCATAAGTACACCACTTACCACCCCCAGTGTTGAGCTAAGCAGGGCCCCCCCTCCAGGCTGGCTCATCACCCTCAGACTCAGGTGCTCCAAGCCCTGAGAGTTTGGGTTCACATAGGTGGAGGCAAAGGAGGGGTCATTGCCCCCCACCACAGCACTCCTCACCAGGCTTCCAGTCCCGGAAGGACCCCCTGCTCCCCCTGATAGTTCGCCATAATGGGACACCACGTCCCCCACACTGAGGGCCGAGTCCGGGTCCAGGGAGATGGGAGGGATCTCAAACACCTCATCACCAAGACTGGGTGTATGGAATGTCTGCTAAACAGAGAGAAGGAGAAGGACAACTGTTAATGGGACAGATAGATTACATGAACATTTTAGGCACTGCATTGTGGAAGGTGTGCAGGCTTCGAGGATCATGACACCCACCTCAGAGGAGAGAAAAGGATGACCTGCCCCAGAGATGGTAAGGTAAGTATCACTGCCTCCTGGAAACTGCAAAACACACAACATAGTATTCACACGACATGAAAAAACTCTCTTTCCCCTTGTTTAGAAGTAGGCCCCATACCTTGTTAACTGGGTCGTATCCATTATAACCCTGTGCTTCCAAGAACTCCTGGTCGATATTCTGACTGGTGCCATCAGAGAGGTCAGAGTAAAAATTAAGATCCATCGTGACAGACTAATCTAAATTGTGTGATTTAACAATTTATCAACCAAGAGTGGTGAGCTCTTTGTAATGCAGTCTCCTAGCCACTGAGCTATAATAAGAACTCCAAGCTAGCTAGAGAGCACCATCATGCCAGACGAGACGAATCAATCGCCTCACTTCTTCAACTGGTGTGCTAGCTAGCTAACCGCTAGCTGTACATAAATATATGTAAGCTGACAAATGTTAGCTAGGTAACTTCGATTTACAATATTACATTGCAAGTAAAGGATTTGTTCAGCATTTTCAGATAGCTAACGTTAAGCAATTTATATTCAGTTAATCAAAGACTCAATTTGCTAACTAGCTAGCCAACAATGCTAATGCTAGCTTCCAGTGAAGGCAAGCATTCCAATTTAGCTCACGTTTGCTGTTATTTTTTTATAGTAATTATGGGAACAATCTTGGTTCCCCATAAGAACCTAAATGTGCCCGTAAGATATTTAGCTAGCTAGCTATAAGGCAATGTGTCAAAATCACGTTGCTAGGGTTCATTCGGTCCCTACTCAGAAAACTCGACCACTAATCTTAGGCAGATATATCAGAGAAAGGCGGAGATAGGAATCCCATTGGTCAATTAACGGAAGAACGTATAACGCATCACCCAGCAGACTGTGGACCAATCGCGTTCACGTTGTGCGTCAACATGGTTGCTAAACTAATCGTCACGCAACCGCTTCTCAAAGTCAGGGTAATTCGAGAAACCTGCCTATTTTCCTCGAAAGTACGTAATGTTACGATTTCAAAGCTATACGAGAATACGTTAATGATATTATATATCGGGAAATATTTGTAATGTTGTACTTCTTGTTGACGAAATTATTGCTAATGTTGTGTTTTTGAGCTAGCGCCCAATTGACTGCCATTCACTCGCTCTTCTTGTTCCAGAATGCACCGCGCGGAGATTTCCCATCTCCTCAAAAGTATCTCTGTTTTAGGTCTCGACGCTCTGTGATCGAAAAGCCTGTTTAATCGAGTAAGCACAATCGACCGCATAACCAGGTCTAGATAGCAGGCAGGATTATCTCATTAAATAGTTTGATGAAAATATCGCTGAAAGGTCTCTCTATCATCTTACTAGACAACATCAAAATATAACTCTGCTCAGACCTATCCCAAATGTCTAGGAAGTTGGGATATAGGTCAATTTGGAATTATGTCCCCATTTTCCTAGGAGACGAGTGTACACTCCCCCTCGTGGATTGTTAAGGAATGGACTGGTGTGAGAATAGTGGAAACTGGAAACCACCTCCATTCCAATCCAACGCTTGTTATGGTGGAGCACATAAGAGACTGAATAGGTTTCGAAAAGGTTTTGCAACAGAATCGGCGTAATGAATACACCCTTGTTTACAGGGAGGATATAACTACTGTACTTATCTACAAGTTAGCTAAATATTGTCATAGTAAAAACGTGGTGTGATAAAAGCTGTGGTAGTTGTTTATCAGCTTTACAAATGACAACCAGCATGATGGTCGTGTCAAAATGACTGTTGGGGAAGTTTTCGTTAACAAGCTAGCTGGCGTGGCTAATTCTTAGCATAGACAGAAAGCTATTAAAAGTGGAAAGATGGTACAAAATATCAGTAGACTTAATCATACTCCATCTTCAATATTGTTTCAAACAAATTCCCACGCTTCTTATCCTCTCTCTTACCTCCATCCTCGCACTACATCGGTGCACTGCTTTTCTAATTGTTTTAGTTGATACACTTGGTTTCCGGGTTTCCTTGATTCTGGGAAATGACGTCACTCAGATTCCGTTTACATTTTAGTCATTTAGCAGACGCTCTTATCCAGAGCGACTTACAGTTAGTGAATACATATTTTTTTTATACTGGCCCCCCGTGGGAATCGAACCCACAACCCTGGCGTTGCAAACGCCATGCTCTATCAACTGAGCTACATCCCTGCCGGCCATTCCCTCCCCTACCCTGGGCCAATTGTGCGCCGCCCATGAGTCTCCCGGTCGCGGCCGGCTGCGACAGAGCCTGGATTATCATCGTCGGTAACAATGTATTTGAAAACAAAACCTGCCATAATAATGCTATTTACAACAGGCACATACCTACTCAAATTAAGTAAAATAGAACAGTAAAGGCTTGTTTAACAAAAACATGCTTTATTCACTATTTTCATTGTCATCTTGAAGAAAACGAGTTGCCTAAACAGATTCAAAGTAAACCAAAAATTGGCCAACAGATGGTCAAATCAGATGAAGTTTGATCACATAATTTAATATAACTGAAATAGGTGCGTGAGTATTCAGTAGTGAGCTAATACATAAGAGTATTTGAGCACAGGTCTTGGAGGCCGAAGTGTATCAGTGTCACTCGGTACCGCGAAAAATTGTCGGGGGGCACCGGGCCGGATGGGCCGAGCTGGTGAGCTGGTGGGCTGGCCCGCGAGGTCCACCTTCTGAGAAGGAGAGATAGTGGGTTTGTTATACAGCCATATGGAATGAAAACCAGTATTATGCAATCAATGCCAGTCGAGTGTAATTAGACCATTCACATCCAGGGAAATACGTTTTACAACAAAATAATAATAATGCTGACCTTCAGCGTGTATACCCCTCTCCATTTTCGTTTAGATAGAATTGAAGGAACATGGCAGCGAACTCACGCAAAAGACCTCTAAAAGTTTGATTGGTGCTTGCAATGCAGAAGAAAATGCACTCCAATATAGGCACCAGATAAGGTACGCCAGATTCAACCCTTCGCTTTAGACTGCTTTCCGGTGACCACGTATAAATGTACATTGATTGTGACCAACAACACGCTTGTTTATGCCAGAACACCTTTCCACTTGACGGATATCGGGTATACACTGTTCGTGTCCACTGGAAAACGCTTGCGACTAGAGGGAGTAGGTTAGGAGAACATTTTAGCCATCCCTAATCCTAACCCTTTTCCTAACCTTAACCGAAGTCTCATAACCTGCCACCTTAATTATCCTAACCTGCTGCTTAAATTCTCCTAACCTGCTATGACAAAGTGACAGTCATAACTGTACTCTAGTCAGAACCCTGAAAAACAGTGACCTATGGCAATGGTTTGCGCCTTCATAAACGTGGGATTTGCCCAAATATACATCAGAATACATAAAACATCTTAATTCAATCCCTTTTCAAACTCAGTGGATTGTAAGTGAACGGGGAAAATGGCTGAAAAAGCTGCTTTTTCTTGACAGCGTGTGTTCAGCTATTTCACACAAGTACACAAGGACAAGAGGACTTCGCTGCTTTCACTGTAGATTGTTGTTATTCATATCACAGATACATTCAGGTCATAAAACAAGAATATTAACTCATCGTGGTCATCTTTGCACCATAGCACACAACTGACCAGTTCTACATTGTACAATACACCCATCTTCCTAGCACTGGATCAGTAACTTTTATACCGGTACCCCCCCCACCAGAAACATTTACATCCACACATTGGACCCCTTCTTGTTCACTGACTCAACAGGGCGCAGAAATGACCTATGACATCAGACTCAGGCATCAAGGGAGCAAAGTTCTGGTCTGCTCAGTACGTGTGTCCGCTCATCCAGTTAAATTGGAGGACTAGCTTGGAGGTTTTTGGATCAAAGGTCTTCTTCACAGCAAGGCTCCCCTTAAAGCTGAGACTGGGAATGGAATGGGTTTGAGGGAGAAGGAGAGCAGTGGGTTGAGAAACACAGAGTTGGGCATAGAGTCACTTTGTGGGGGTAGAGGGTGCCAAGGGGATGGTCATGGAGGGAGGGGGAATATCATGAATGAAGGGAATGGAAAGAGTTGGGTGCAGACCTGGTCCTTTCCAAAAATCTACATAAACCAAGTGAGTAAAAAGAAGAACAAAAACCAAATTCATCCATAATTCGATATATATATATATATATATATATATCTCATGATAAAAATAAACGATGACGAATAACATGAAAGGGAAAATAACATGATTTTTCTGGGACTATATCAGACAAAATGGGCTTGGTCAATCCTCTGAGCTGGAGGAAGAGTCTGAGTCCTTCTGAGCCATGATGACGTCATCCAAAAGGGCCTCCCTGTCAGAACTCTGGTATCCGCCTTGTGACAAGCTGTCGCCGCCTTCCATCTTAACATCAAAAGCTTGAGTCAGGAAAGTGGAATCCTCCAAGTCTTCGTCCTCCATCATGTAGGCCCCGTCTGAGACCAGGGTCTCTTCTTCACCTCCGCCCAGGAGTGGATCCTCCAGCGGGGCAGGCTGGGGAGAGAGGTGGTGGTGGCGGCGGACTCTCTTGGGGATGACAGAGCGTGCGGAGAGGAGCCGGTGGAAGAGGCTGTCTGGCAGAAAGCCCTGGAAGGACAAGATGGAGTGAACCAGGATCAGTTTTGGGGAATATTTTACAATCTGAAGCAGAACCGATTCATTGACGTGTGCTGTAAATAAGTTAATAAGGGTACTCACAGAGCTCCGGACCGTCTCAGCCCATTCTGGTGCTACTGCGCAGTCAGGATTCTCCTCCAGAAACTCCCTCAGATCCTGCAGCATAGGTCCATACGCAGCCCCAACCTGAGTAAAAAGGAAAGAAAATCCACACTTAAGCGATCAACATCCACAAATAAATAAATACATATTTGACAGAGGAACCCCATGCACCCATGTAATTCATCCTTTGCCATTTCTCACCTTCTTTCCTGTCCTCATATCAATGATCTTAACCTTCTCACTGCCCGACAGCGCTGCGGCCTTCTCAATCCTCTTCTTCCTCCTCCTCTTCCTCCGGTTCACAAGGAGCTGGGGGGGGGGGACAGAGTCACTAGAGCCGCCATTGTAAATCTCGAATGATCCTGAATTTCTCAAAGTGCAGTACTTCTGGCCAGAGCCTCAATTGAGACTTAGGCAGAGACCGACATGGACATAATCTTCCAGGTAAATGTACCTCCAACATGTCTCCCTCCACCTCATAGTCTGGGTTCTCTTTCAGCCAGTTGGGCAGGTCCCTGCGGCGAGGGGCCCGCTCCCCACTCAGCACTGTGCCCGTCATGGCATCGACCACCGGGACCGCTCCGTCTGGATCTGACAACTAGGTGGAAGAGAGTGAATGAGGCAAGATAAATACAAACATTACATGAATGTTTGAGTATGTAGATTTCAGAGTTTGTTTAGTCAGTTTTTGCGAGTTTGTTTCGTCTGCACATCTGTATACTTCCTATTGTCTACTGTTCTCAGACAATATCTGTGCATGTCTTGTGTATTATGAGCAGTCTTAACCTCTGACTGTATGAGAATGTGCACTAGTATTGTATATATGTGTACTTCTTGGTCCCTACGCTTCCTGCGTCCGCTCCCCTCTCCCCCTGACCCATTGGACATCAAGGCATGCTTAGAGAAGGTCAGCTTCAGCCCCTCCTCCTAAGAAAGTAGGACAGTAAAAAAAAGGGGGATGGAGAAAGAGGACAGACAATTTAGTCATCCCATCTGTACCTCAGTCAACCAAGCTTTATCCCGATGTACTTCAATGACTTAATAAGCTGAATCAGGTGTAATTACTGGGCTAGAACAAAAGCCTGCACACCCTGTGGGTCCCCAGCACCAGAATTGATTCAACTTTAATGTGTTCCTCTCATCTCACCTTCAGGAGTTTGACGGTGAACTCTGATTCCTGTTCGTCTGTTCCTTCTCCACCGGGCGTGCTGTTGCCTTTCCGCATGAGCCGTGCAAAGCTGAGCTCATCCCCTGCCCCTAGGTCGTCAGATCCCGGGTTGAGCTGGGCGTCAGAGGCGTAGCGCCGCCCTGTTGGCCACTTCCCAGACAGCACCAGGGTACAGAGGCTGTCCAGACGGTTTATCAACACACGGTCCTGAGGGAGAAACCAGCCAATCACTCCAACGCAACAACCCCTTCTACTGTACAGTTTATATTCAACTTCCCATTAATACTGTATTTGAAGTACTAACGTGCAAGCAACCAGATCATCCACACTCTATAGTTGCAGACAGTACATGTCCCCCACATACCTTGGGCCAATCAACCCTGAAGGGGTCGGTGAGGGACTCTGGTGGAGCGCCATCTTGAGATGGGGTCATTGAGAGTAAGCTGTTCTCCCCATCTTCCTCCATCTTTAGAGCAGCTGAAAACAGAACAAAACCCCATCAATGTGTGTTCAACCCCTTGTCTTAACTCAATCCTCACACACTTCTATATCACTCACCCCTCTCAGTCATCACTCACCCCTCTCCGTGTCACTGTCACCACTGTCGTCAGAGCTGCCTGATCGCTGGGAGGAGGTAGATGAGCCGGAATCAGAGTCGGAATCGGAATCTGACATCCCTCCTACACTTCTTTCTCCTTTACTTCCTCCACTTCTCGGCCCTCTCCCCCTGCTCTTCTTCCATCCCAAGCCGGTCCGGGCTCCGCCCTTCCCATCGGGGCGGGAGAGGGGTGTGGTCTGAGTATCTGAGTGGCCGAGAGCCTCAGAGGTTCCAAGGATGCGGGACTCCTTGTCCAGCCCCTCGTCTTCTTTGACGGCTGAGCCCTCCTCTGCCTGTGGTTGGCGGAGGGGAGTGGCGGGGGTGGGCTGGTTCTGCTGGTTCTCGAGGTAGTCGTGGCGGGCCTGGCTGAATGAGAACTGCGGGTCGAGGAAGACCGAGAGCTCAGTGCGGCTGACGCCGTGGAGGGCGGAACCCAGCATGAGTTCCCGGTCGTGGGCTGGAGTGCTCCACCAGGCAGGCAGCTCGGAGCTGGGCGGTGCCAGCAGCAGGAGCTCCTCCAGGGAGGGGTGAGGCAGGACGTGCTCACGGAGACGGCGCAGCAGGCTGATGCGGTACAGGGTGCGAGAGGCCCGCTCCTCAGTGATGGGGGCCAGAGACTGGCCTAGCTCTGAAGGGTCTGGGGAGGGAGAGAGGGGTTAGGGATATGTCTCTCTTATTTCTACCGAAATATTAAACACCATGCTTTAAAATACATTGAACAAAAATATAAAACGCAACATGCAATAATTTCAAAGGCTTGACTGAGTTACAGTTCATATAAGGAAATCAGTCAATTGAAATCAATTCATTAGGCCCTAATATATAGAATTCACATGACTGGGAATATAGATATGCATCTGTTGGTCACAGATACCTTTAAAAAAAGTAGGGGGCATGGATCAGAAAACCAGTCAGTATCTGGTGTGACCACCATTTGCCTCATTCAGCGTGACATCTCCGTCACAGAGTTGATCAGGCTGTTGATTGTAGCCTGTGGAATGTTGTCCCACTTAGGGATGTGGCGGTCATGACATTTGGTCAGCCGGTGATTGTCAAGCAAATAACTGCCGGTCTCACGGTAATTGACCGTTAATTAACAAACACATTAAGCCTCTCCTGGCTTCCATGCATAGCCTGCAAGCCACTGATGCAGACCTTTGGAAAATCTACATTTTAAGAAGTCTAATACATCCATGTAATATAGACTACACCTTCACAATAAATCCATTATTTATTTTAGAAAGGTCTAAAGAAACATGATCTGAAGAAAATGTAATCTATTTCAGAAAAACAGAATAGCATACTCTGAGTTGTCCTTATGTTAGGCCCTGATCTGGCTATGCCATATGGCTGTAGGCTACACTAGTTCATTTAGCAGACAAGATTTGCTTAGAATTCCGTGGCATTATTTTATAGCATGAAGATCAAATAAAAAATGATATTTTCTCCAAATGATTTGAGGGAGTGGGCACATGCAGCTATTCCGTGTTGAACGGTTAACATAGAAACAGGTCCTCCTATTATGCTTAATTTAGAGTTATTTATGCAACTTTAGTTGTGATACAAACGTTGGGTTATATGTTTAGATTTTTAATACATTCTAAGGCTGCATGAAGCGACTAAAAGTTGCATGAAAGGCATGAGCTCTGCTTTGTTTTTTTGCTCGGGCTACACACACTTCATCAGTCTCTCATTCACAATTTGACAAGCACTTGATACTGCTACAAGTGAAGACAGACATCGGGGACACACCTGTGTGCGTCCTTATCCAATTCCGAGGCGCATATTTAAGATATTGGAAGAACTGTCCACATTTACTTTTCGTCAGCCAACAAGATGAGCACTAGCCTATGTCAATCTACTATCCCCCATAGTACAATAGTTGACCTATTCTATTCTGTGCGATAAATAAATATTCCAAACATAGTCTGGGACAATTGTGGGATGCGATAGATCCCAAATTAAAACAACCACTAGCATCAAAAAAACATTATTACGCAATGAGGCTGATGCAACAGATCAGAACATTTAGCTTAAAATGTTGATAAACTATTAGGCTATTTCTTCACATTATAAGCGCAGCAATGCGCACACGGCAGTAGGCTATATGCACAAAGGTTCCAAAATGCAATGAATTAGCTGGAAAACACCATTCTCAAAAGTGACCGCAAATGCGATTATGCATGTAATGCTTTTATTATAAAAGGTGCATTTTTATGTTGAAAATTATCTTCCCCAAACTTGACACTCATGCGCTGTGTATGTATGCCAGTTAGGCTCTACACCCGTTGTAAAGCGGATTAATGTGCTTAATTTTAAGAAGTTATTTGGCCACTTTAGTTGTGATACAAACCTTATCAAAACATATAGGCCTATGGGCTAGGCTACATGAGGTGTGCGACTATGATTTGAAAAAGTCACAAAAAAAGGCATGCGTTGTTTCTTGCCTTACATTATTTTGTCTTTTTTTTTACATTTTAGTCATTTAGCAGACGCTCTTATCCAGAGCGACTTACAGTTAGTGAGTGTATACATTTTCATACTGGCCCCCCGTGGGAAACGAACCCACAACCCTGGCGTTGCAAGCGCCATGCTCTACCAACTGGTCTGGTTAGTATGCAGGCCATGGAAGAACTGGAACATTTTCAGCTTCCAGGAATTGTGTACAGATCCTTGCAACATTGGGCCGTGCATTCTCATTCTGAAACATGAGGTGATGGCGGTGGATGAATGGCACGACAATGAGCCTCAGGATCTCGTCACGGTATCTGTGTACATTCAAATTGCCATCGATAAAATGCAATTGTGTTCGTTGTCCGTAGCTTATGCCTGCCCATACCATAACCCCACCCCTGTCCACAACGTTGACATCAGCAAATCGCTCGCCCACACGACGCCATACACGCTGTCTGCCCTCTGCCCGGTACAGTTGAAACCAGGATTAATCCGTGAAGAGCACACTTCTCCAGCGTGCCAGTGGCCATAGAGGGTGAGCATTTGCCCACTGAAGTCAGTAACGACGCCAAACTGCAGTCGGGTCAAGACACTAGCGAGGATGACAAGCACGCAGATGAGCTTCCCTGAGACGGTTTCTTACAGTTGGTGCAGAAATTCTTCGGTTGTGCAAACCCGGTTTCAACAGCTGTCCGGGTGGCTGGCAATTGTATGTTCCCTCAAAATCAGTGGCATTGTGTTGTTTGACAAAGCTGCACATTTTAGAGTGGCCTTATATTGTCCCCAGCACAAGGTGCACCTGTGTAATGATCATGCTGTTTAATCAGCTTCTTGATATGCCACACCTGTCAGGTGGATGGATTATCTTGGCAAAAGAGAAATGCTCACTAACAGGAATGTAAACAAATTTGTGCACAAAATGTAAGAGAAATAAGCTTTTTGTGAGTATTGGAAAATTTCTGGGATCTTTTATTTCAGCTCATGAAACCAACACTTTACATGTTGTGTTCATATTTTTGTTCTGTGTATTTGACTGCTTTAAAAAGGTAGACTTAGCGATATGACGTAGATGCAGAAAGTAAACAGCACAGTGGGTCAATTTCCGCAACAACTAAGAGCATTGAAGCGCGAGGCTCAACTTCTCTGCTGTTTTGGTCCCATGGCTACAATGCTGTACAGCGTGAAGCGAAGCCGTGCACAGATACTGTGTGTGACTGTGTGAGAGCGAAGTCTTGCATCTCGCACATCTCAATATCTGCGGTGCGGCTCGTGGCAACGTAATTTTGCGGAGTCTACCTTTAAGTGATTACACACTTCAATATCTTGAGTGTAATAACATTTGATGTAGTTCTCACCTTCTCCGCGGGTGGGGCGCAGGTTGCACACCCGCCGGCACATGGCCATGAAGCAGCGGAAGTAGCGGCTCAGACTCTCGTCAGTCTTCTTTTCTAGACGGGCAAATGTCCGGAAGCGGGCCCATTCCAGTTCAGCCTCCTCCCCCTCTGGGGCGTCTGCCTCCTTCTTTATCCGCTCCACACCGAACGTGGACACCACACGGTAGAAGTCACACTCCTCTCTACGGGTCCACCTAGCAAGGAGACACAAAAGACAGATGCTTAAAGTAGTAAAACACTAAAAACTCACTCCCAATCTTATACCAGAATTATGTACGGTTAGGGACAGTTTGAAATTCACATGACCCTCCCTTTGTACAGCGAAAACATTTTTTGCTCACCCCCCCTCATAGAAATGAACTTAAAAAATAATATTACCATCACAAATATCAATAACTGTAGCAACCCTGTGTTTCTAAATGTGGATATCGACTTGACCATTTCAGCATGGTTTTATGGCACAGCCGATGCCACGCAGGGCTACGGGCCAGAAGGTTGAGGGTTCGCAGACCACTACGGACGAACTCAATCTCCCTGCCGGTTTGATTACACTACGATCAAAGCCGGCTAGGGGGAAATCTGATCTAACATTTTGACGCTATATTTATAAATGATATAAAATATATGCAACAAATTTTCCACCAACATGTGCCAATACACCACACACAACTGCATACCGATTACCGACTGAGCGCTTCATCATCGTTTGCATTTTCAACACCACAATCAACTAGAGTATGTCAATCTCGACAAACAGAAAATATATCCCTTCCCACTCAGTATCAGCTTGACACTCTCCGAAGTCTCTTTCCATTCATCGAATGGCCAGTGCGCAGTTTGGATGCTGGAATTATATTAGAGTGGATGAACGTGCGCAGGTAGCCTACAGGAGACTTTTGAAGTAGCCTAATCAGATTAAAACATTGTGACTGGTTGTGTTAATGCCACATACAAAAAGGTAATACATTTTAAAAGTTAAATGACAAATATTTGGGCTATACTGAAGCGTTTTGTTCGAGGAATAGCTGCTCGGATCGGAAAGGAAGCAGAACGCGCGTGATAATACTAAACAACCTTTGTAGAACACCTTGCGACCTCACCAAGAGATTTTAGCCTTTTGGTATTCCCATTTCTGAGACCAATGTAGTAAACGGCAGGACAAGGAAGTGAAACCGGGTCACTGGCGTGAAAGGCAAACACCCTATGCATCGTGCCAATAGGGTTAACCCACTTGGTAGGAACTGTATCATGGCTCATATAGCAAGGATTGTGACGGTTGAAAGCACCATTGAAAGCATGTCCCAGCAGAGTTTTAGTCACAGTACATTTGTGTTAGGCTAGCAGTGTTTCTGTATGCAAAACAAATGTGCACCCGATTGATACAAATCATCATATTATTCTGCCAGGTAGGCCTACTTCGCAGTCAACATTTAATTGGGAAGGTTTTTGGGGAAAATCGTTGAAAATGACTTTCACCATGCATCGATGATTTTATAGAGCCGATAAGCTATAGCCATCTTACCTTTAGAAGTCTACTTCAGGCTGACTACTAGCATCTATTGAGTTGCAATGTCCCATAAATTGAATGTCCAAATCAACTTTAAGTATCTACAAAATCCGTTAGACAGTAAATTACATTTGTTTATAATAATAATAATAATAATATGCCATTTAGCAGACGCTTTTATCCAAAGCGACTTACAGTCATAGCCTTAACAAGATGAATAGGAGACCTTTGAGCTGCGTGTCACGTCTTGACTGTTCTTTCATGCACAATGGCCTCTACTGCCCATCAGCTTTTTATATCGAAAATTGGTGCAGATTTGAATGATTTTATGTGTGATGTGATTGCTAGTTAACCTATTGCAGATTTGGACAAACGATCCACCGACCACTAATAGAAGGCAGAATAGAGTTGACTGTATAGTAAGCATGCAGAAAAGTGTACTACATAAGGGATGTACCAAAACATGCAAGCAGATGAGAACATTTGGCTATAAAACCTTCCCTTATTTTGGACCAGCCCCCCAACCCAGTAAATTTCAAACTGTCCCTTACACCATACAGACACATTAAACAAACATACATCAACAACTGTACCTCAGATTCAGGACACATATGCTTGCAGAGTTAATAGTTGAGGGTAGTAGTTGGTACCTCTGTTGGCGTTCCTGGCGTGCAATCTCCTTCAGCTTACTGGCCTGCTCACACCTCCTGCGCCTGCGGTCACCCTTCTCTGCTGCCTCCACCTTCAGCTGCTCTCTCCTGTAGCTGCGCTGGTATGCAGTGATCAGACGCCGGAGCCGCGCGGTGAGTGATGAGCTAGTGGGCCACTCACAGGCTCCAGACTGGCCAGAGGGCGGGCCCTTGATTTTAACAGGCCCTGCCTTGTCCTCGACACAGATATCATCATCATCCATGTTCATGGGGTCAGCCTGGGGGAGAGGGATTATCATTAATATCAACAATATTCTGCAACCAAAATCAATCAGTGAGAATAATAAGCACTGATTCACACCTCCTCGTATAGGTCTTTGGTGTGCCTTAAAGCAGGCTTGAACTCTGGGTCTTCAGAATACTTGTCATCGTCTCCTCTGGGGGGGGGAAACAGCAACCAAGTTCAAGTTAATGGTGGTGAGGCCAGCTCTAAATAATTCAGTAATATAGAGTTAGCTTGTTGTTTGGTGAGGTGCTAATAAGGTTAGCCAGTGTAGCTCACCCGTCTCCCAGCTCTGCGTCTGCAGAGTGCTGTTCAGCATCAATGGCCTGGTCATCAGGGCGACCAGCTCTCTCCAGGAAACAGAGATGGGCGTCGGCACGCATGGTGGTGTACATCTCATACCCTGGAGCAACACACTAGAGTTAATACAAACACACTCACTAAACACCTAGCACCACATTCCTACTAATAAACAAGATATTATTGACAAGTAAACAAACTCCTAAATACTTTTTCACATTCACAAACACACCGTGTTTGAACACTCCGACGAGGAGGGAGCGGTCTGCCTCTGTATCCCACCAGCCTGATGGCACCTCAAGCTGCTCCATCTCAGGCATCCAGATGTCAATATCCCTACGAGGCCACAGACAGACTCAGTATATACGTGTAGACGTGTGCGTGTGCGTGCGTGCGTGTAGACATGTGTGCGCGTATACACTACCAGTCAAAAGTTTGGACACACCTACTCATTCAAGGGTTTTTCTTTATTTTTACTATTTTTTACATTGTAGAATAATAGTGAAGACATCAAAACTATGAAATAACACATATGGAATCATGTAGTAACCAAAAAAGTGTTAAACAAATCAAAATTCTTCAAATAGCCATTCTCTCAACCAGCTTCATGAGGTAGTCACCTGGAATGCATTTCAATTAACAGGTGTGCCTTCTTAAAAGTTAATTTGTGCAATTTCTTTCCTTCTTAATGCATTTGAGCCAATCAGTTGTGTTGTGACAAGGTAGGGAGGGTATACAGAAGATAGCCCTATTTGGTAAAAGACCCAAGTCCATATTATGGCAAGAACAGCTCAAATAAGCAAAGAGAAACGACAGTCCATCATTATTAAGACATGAAGGTCAGTCAATACGGAACATTTCAAGAACTTTGAAAGTTTCTTCAAGTGCAGTCGCAAAAACCATCAAGCGCTATGATGAAACTGGCTCTCATGAGGACCACCACAGGAATAGAAGACCCAGAGTTACCTCTGCTGCAGAGGATAAGTTCATTAGAGTTACCAGCCTCAGAAATTGCAGCCCAAATAAATGATTCACAGAGTTCAAGTCACAGACACATCTCAACATCAACTGTTCAGAGGAGACTGTGTGAATCAGGCCTTCATGGTTGAATTGCTGCAAAGAAACCACTACTAAAGGACACCAATAAGAAGAGACTTGCTTGGGCCAAGAAACACAAGCAATGGACATTAGACCTGTGGAAATTTGTCCTTTGGTCTGGAGTCCAAATTGGAGATTTTGGGTTCTAACCGCCGTGTCTTTGTGAGACGCGGTGTGGGTGAACGGATGATCTCTGCATGTGTAGTTCCCATCGTAAAGCATGGAGGAGGAGGTGTCATGGTGTGGGGGTGCTTTTCTGGTGATACTGTCTGATCTATTTAGAATTCAAGCCACACTTAACCATCATGGCTACCACAGCATTCTGCAGCGATACACCATCCCATCTGGTTTGGGCATAGTGGGACTATCATTTGTTTTTCAACAGGACAATGACCCAACACACCTCCAGGCTGTGTAAGGGCTATTTTACCAAGAAAGAGAGTGATGAGTGCTGCATCAGATGACCTGGCCTCCACAATCCCCCAACCTCAACCCAATTGAGATGGTTTGGGATGAGTCGGACGGCAGTGTGAAGGAAAAGCAGCCAACAAGTGCTAAGCATATGTGGGAACTCCATGAAGACTGTTGGAAAAGCATTCCAGGTGAAGCTGGTTGAGAGAATGCCAAGAGTGTGCAAAGCTCTCATCAAGGCAAAGGGTGGCTATTTGAAGAATCTCCAGTATAAAATATATGTTCATTTATTTAACACCTTTTTGGTTACTACATGATTCCATGTGTTATTTCATAGTTTTGATTTCTTCACTATTATTCTACAATGTAGAAAATAGTACAAATAAAGAAAAACCCTTGAATGAGCAGGTGTGTCCAAACTTTTGACTGGTACTGTATAGCAGATAACGAGGATTTTTAATAGGTTGAGACCTGGCATCAGCTCCTCTCAGCACAGAATCAGCATGTTCTCCAATGACTTCCTGTCTCAGGTAGTACAGCATACGCACTCTCAGCAACACCCTGACGACAAAGAAAAGGGTTAATGCTCTAACACTGAGCACAAACACTTCAGTACTCTAGAGGTTGAGGGTGAAAACACACTGACTTGTTGCACTGGTGCTTGAGATGTTTGCGGTAGCTGTCGTCCAGAAGCAGGGAGTCAGGGTTGTACTTGCGGATCCACTCCACCTTCTGAACATCAAAGGAGCTCTGGGCCTTCACCCTCTTCCCCTTCCTGCCCCGAGGAACAGGGATGGACAGACCTAGACAGAGAAACACACTGACACATTTACTCACAACCCTGGAAGGCAACGTTAAAGGGAGAGAAAATACATTAACACAAACATGCAAACAGTTACCCAAAACAGAGCAAGAAATATCTAGACAATGGGTGTTGGAGGTTGTAAGACACAGGAGTGTGAGGGGTTCGGTACGTACCAGAGTGGTTGAGGAGTGTGAGGGGTTCCCGGCCGTTCTCCGGCGGGGTGATGAGCTCCCAGATGAAGCTCTTGATGTTCTCGTCTCCACGGTAATGCAGCAGGCAGAAGACCAGGATGACCCTGCAGATGGTCTCCATATCTCGCTCCCCGAGGCGCCGCTTACAGCGTGCATGAGACAGGATGTCCCTCCAGCGCCCCCACCTGGACAAACACAGGTGGCAGAGTGAGAAAGGAGGGCTCCACACAATTACTTTATTAAATCAAATCAAATCAAATTTTATTGGTCACATGCGCCGAATACAACAGGTGCAGACATTACAGTGAAATGCTTACTTACAGCCCTTAACCAACAGTGCATTTATTTTAAACAAAAAAGTAAGAATAAAACAACAACAAAAAAGTGTTGAGAAAAAAAGAGCAGAAGTAAAAATAAAGTGACAGTAGGGAGGCTATATATACAATAGAATAAAGTGACAGTAGGGAGGCTATATATACAGGGGGGTACCGTTGCATAGTCAATGTGCGGGGGCACCGGCTAGTTGAGGTAGTTGAGGTAATATGTACATGTGGGTAGAGTTAAAGTGACTATGCATAAATACTTAACAGAGTAGCAGCAGCGTAAAAAGTATGGGGTGGGGGGGCAGTGCAAATAGTCCGGGTAGCCATGATTAGCTGTTCAGGAGTCTTATGGCTTGGGGGTAGAAGCTGTTGAGAAGTCTTTTGGACCTAGACTTGGCACTCCGGTACCGCTTGCCGTGCGGTAGCAGAGAGAACAGTCTATGACTAGGGTGACTGGAGTCTTTGACAATTTTGAGAAACTCAGGTTAGAAACTCAGGTCTTAACTTTACTATCATATCAAAAACAAAAAACTTCCAGGACCTAGTCAAGTCCACCTACCCGTAAACAAGCAGGTGTTTCTCCACACGGAAGCAGTCGGTGCGGCCGTAGCCGTTTCCGGTGTGGCGCTCGGAGCGCCTAGAGGACCGGGACTGCCGGGAATTGGCGGGCGGGTACTCGTCGTCGCTATCGGGGTCAGAGATCTCCCCACCCTCACCCCTCAGGGTGGCGAACTGACGGGTCTGCTTCCTCACTCTGGGCGTGTCAATCACCAGGGTGTTCTACAGGGAGGTTGTGAGAAAACATAAGGAAAATTAGCTTTTCTCACAAAACACACAAAAAACAAGGACAGAGTAAACACACAGAGAGTGCACGGGTTCCTGAGACGTCAGCATTACCTTCCTATTCATGGAATCAAAGTCTATGTCTGCCCTCTTGGCCCACTTCTGCCAGAACTCGGGGTCGTCCAGGGCGATGTCGGTTCTATTCTCAGTAGCCACGAAGCTGGCCTTGGAGAAGGTGGAGCCCTTGCCCTCGCTCTCGATGGTGATGGTGGTAGCTCTCCTCTGGAGGATCTGGTCAATGTCCTCCTCACAGAACTTGGAGCCCTCGTCCTCCTCGTCCATAATGGCGGCGTACGCCCCCTTCCTCAGGAGGTCCTCGATCTCCTTCTTGGAGAACTGCTGAATTTGCTGCGAAACAGGTGGAACAGGACAGAGATTAACCAGTTAACATCTAAACAAACAGCAGCCAAAATAAAACTCCATATTTAGTAAACAACAGTTTGGACCTCCTTACTCCATTGACGTTGCTCTCCTTGTTACTGCTCATGCTCTGCAGTACAGCCCGGTCCAGACCCAGTTTGAGGCTGGCCTTGTCCAGCATCTCCCTCTCATAGGAGTTCCTGGTGATCAGACGGTACACCTTCACCGCCTTGGACTGGCCGATACGGTGACACCGCGCCTGAGCCTGTTGGGAGAAGGCAGGGTTAGTACATCAATCGGATGCCATTTGTACAGCGTGGTAAGGGAGCTAGGACGAAACATTGGAAAGAACCAGACACAAAAGAGGGAGCCTGGGGTCAAAGATCAGACTTACCTGCAGGTCGTTCTGAGGGTTCCAGTCGGAGTCAAAGATGACGCAGGTGTCAGCAGCAGTCAGGTTGATGCCCAGGCCTCCAGCCCGGGTACACAGCAGAAAGACGAAACGGTCCGAGTCTGGTTTACTGAAGCGGTCAATGGCTGCCTGACGCAGGTTCCCTCTCACTCTGCCATCAATACGCTCGTACAGATATCTGGGCAGAACATTGATAAAGACAACTTCTTACTCATCTATATTACTCTTCACATCCAGTCTGTCTACTACCGCAGACTGATAATGTAGTAAAACAAAACTTGCTAACAAAATCTATTGTTTTTCAACATGCCCATACACGTTGTTGATGAGGCAGTCTATCTACACCTCCATACCTCTTGTGGATGAGGTAGTCCTCCAGGATGTCCAGGCAGCGCACCATCTGGGAGAAGATGAGCACCTTGTGTCCCCCAGCCTTCAAGCGAGGCAGCAGTTTGTCCAGCAGGACCAGCTTGCCTGCGGATCTCACCAGTGCCTGCAGGTGAAAGTCTGGGGCCATGGGGTCGTAAACATCCCTCAGCTCAGCCACAATCTTCTCCTCCGCCCCTGGATAGAACAGACAGAAGGGGGGTTACTATCAAATTGTATACCATTGCATCCTGGGAAAGGTATGAAGACAGTGGCGTATACAGATGAACAGTTGGAGTGATGTTAGGTCAACAGAACCTGTGGTAAGCATCAGGTAATAGCAGGCTAGCTGCATTTCGAGGAGATGCTGTTGGGGTTATTGTTTTTGGAGGAGGAAGGGTATTGAAGTGTTGTTGTGGCGTGAGGTACCGGTAATAAGGTAGGGGTGGTTGCAGCACTTGCGTAGCTCCATCATGGTGTTGAGCAGATTGGGCACGTTGCTGTTGCTGGTGGCTCCCATGCTGAGGAAACTGAAGTTCCTCTCTAGGATGGCCCGGTAGTATTTCTTCTGCACATCGGTCAGCTCCACCTGTGTAGATAAGGTTGTATTTAGCTTGATGGTTATGGTCCATTATGAAAAACATCATTGTGCTACTCATATACAAGGTCACCTTGGTTATAGGGTGCAATATTATGCATTTTGAGTTGTGTAAAAACTTACCTCAATAATGGTCTCCTGTTTTGGCGCCAAGTTCTTCTCCACATCCTCTTTGAGTCTGCGCAGCATCATAGGCTTCAGAATGGCCTGGAGCTTCTGGACCTGCTCCTCTGTCTTGAGGTCTCCAAAGTCACGAAGGAACTCAGACTCTGATGAAAACTGAGCTGGCTCCAGGAAGTGCAGCAGACTGAAGAGTTCCTCCACTGTGTTCTGGAGGGGGGTGCCAGTCAGAAGCACCTTATGCTCCTGAGAACCAGGGAGGACAGGGGAGTGGAATAGAAAGACAAGGAGGAGATGAACAGAGAGAAAAAGAGGAAGAGGGTGTTATTAGGCATCTTTCTAAACATAAGACCAACAAGTTGTCACATCACAAGTAATACATTTGTCCCCCTGTCCCTTAGACTTTCTATCCCCTGATTACTCACCAGGTCCAGCATCTTGAGGCTGTCCAGCAGCTTGCAGTTGCGGTTCTTGAGGCGGTGAGCCTCGTCAATGATAACACAGCGCCAGGAGATCTCCCTCAGCTCAGGGCAGTCGGACAGAATCATCTCAAATGTGGTGATCAGGGCATCAAACTTATACGCCCCTGGGATCAGGTGATCCTGTAATACAACACTCTAGTTAGAGGAACTAGATGTCGATGTACCAAGAACCATATTATCTGAACATGAGAGAATCAATGTCTTCCGACCGTTCCTACTGCACAACAACACTAGCACTGCAACCACTGTAATCCATTCTTCTGTTCTGAGGTTACACAAACAGAACGTGACACACACACACCTTGTCGTCCTTGCAGTACATCTCGTACTGCTGGATCATCTGCCTGCTAGCCAGGCTTCCGTGGTAGACGATGGCGTTCATGTCGGTCCAGTTGGCAAACTCCCTCTCCCAGTTGGTGATGGTGGAGAGAGGAGCGATGACCAGGAAGGGGCCCTGGACCCCGGCACCAAACACCTCGGACAACAGAGAGATGGACTGGATGGTCTTCCCTAGACCCATCTCATCGGCCAGGATACAGTTCTGCCTGTAGGCCGAGAGGATGTGTTAATACGGATATAATGGGATATGAAATGCATTCAAAAACACGTAAAGAAACATCAGTACCTGTTGTACCAGTTGAAGAGCAGCCAGTTGACTCCCTCTAGCTGGTATTCTCGAAGTACGTTCCCACTCTTGTACTCTCTGAATTCCTCCAACTTCTTCCATGCAGCTGATTGGGGCCGGGTCTAATGAGAGGAGTTAATGGTTTAGACCAGGGGTGTCAAACGTACGGCCCGCGGGCCGGATCAGGCCCGGAAACGGGTTTAATCCGGCCCGCGAGATGATTAAAAAAAAAAAGTTTGTTTTTTTAAGTATAAAAATGGGCTGCAATTTTTCAATAAAATAAACTGCTGTTCCAATTGCGTCCACTGGATGGCGCAATAGCAATTGTGTTAAGCAAGCAAACTGTTTATACCGGGGCAGAGCAAGTAGGTCAAGCACGTGCAGCCAATGAGCTACTTTGTTTTGCCTGCGATATTTATTACGGCTTCTACTTTTAACATTATGTGCTTTGGCACCCTCATTGCCCCAATATGTCTCTGTCAAAAAAGAGAAAAGTGGACGCAGAGTGCAGAGTGTTCCAAGAAAAATTGTCATCCTATTTATTCACGGAATTGAATGGGAAAGCTGTATGTTTGGTGTGTTCAGAGCATGTTGCAGTGCTGAAAGAATATAACCTTCGTCGCCACTATGTGAGTCTTCATGCCGACAAATATGACAACTTTCAAGGACAGCGGAGATGAGAGAAGGTGAATGAACTGTTGGCGGGTCTGAAGAAACAGCAGTCTGTGTTTACTCACAGCCGAGACATCAGTGACGCTGCAGTGAACGCTAGCTACCTCATTGCTAATGAAATCGAAGTGGCTTCAAAACCATTTAGTGAGGGTGAATTTGTAAAAACATGCATGATGAAGGCAGCGGAGATTGTGTGCCCTGAAAAGCGGCAGGCTTTTGCAAATATCAGCTTGACAAGAAACACAGTTGCAGACAGGATTTCCGATCTTTCAGTGGATTTGGACAGCCAGTTGAAGCAAAAAGTAGTCATTTATTCCGTTTTCGGTTGCAATTGATGAAAGCACGGACATTACAGATGTTGCACAACTGGCCATTTTCATCCGCGGAGTTGATGACACATTGACCGTCACCGAGGAGTTTGTGGAGTTGGTGCCGATGACAGATACAACGACAGCAGCTGATATTTTTACCGCACTCGTCGGCGCGCTGGACAGGGTCGGAGTGGACTGGTCCCGCGCTGTCAGCCTGGCTACAGAATGTGCGCCCTCAATGATCGGGAAAAAAGCAGGCGTTGTGACAAAGTTCAGAGAGAAAGTGCAATCTGCAAATGGAGGACGTGATTTTTTGACATTTTACTGTATTTTGCACCAGGAGGCTTTGTGTTGCAAGTCATTAAAGATGGATAACGTCATGAAGGTGGTCATCCAAACTGTTAATTTCATCCGATCCAGAAGCCTGAATCACTGTCAGTTTGACAGCCTTCTCAGAGAGAAAGACCACATTTATGGCCTGCCATACCACACTGAGGTAAGATGGTTAAGCCGAGGTGCTGTGCTGAGGCGTTTCTTTGATTTACGAGAAGAAATTGAACAGTTCATGGAAGAAAAGGGCAAACCAGTGTTAGAATTTCATTCCGCAGAATGGATGCAGGACCTTGCATTTATGGTGGATGTTACAGAGCACCTGAATAACTTGAACAAACAGCTGCAAGGGCGCAACAAAGTTGTCACGCAGTATTATGACAGCATACGTTCTTTCAAGTTGAAGCTGTCATTGTGGGAGACGCAACTTGCCGGTGGTGATGCAGCTCACTTCCCCTGTCTGAAAAATGTGTGCGTGACCCAACATGTGGCAGACATGAAGCGGTTCAAAGATAAAATAACGGGACTGTTACGGGAGTTTGAGCAACGCTTTCAGATTTATGTTTATATGTTTTTATGTTGATGTGCTATTGTTTTTAATTGATTTTATTTTATTTGTATATTTAACCTATTCTTGACTCTGTGGTTCTTGCACTTGTTTGGGGAACAGGATTTCAATATTTTTATCTACATTTCTGCCTGAGAAATGACACCCTGATATAGTTCTGTGATCTGTGATATACTTCTGTGAATCACTGAGGCATTGTGTGTTCTTTGTCCTCAGAACTTTTAAATAACTTGAGGTGTTTTATGATTAATAGTGATGTTGTGCTTTTGGACACTGTCCTCAGGCTCCAGCTTTATGTTTATATGTTTTTATGTTGATGTGCCATTGTTTTTAATTGATTTTATTTTATTTGTATATTTAACCTATTCTTGACTCTGTGGTTCTTGCACTTGTTTGGGGAACAGGATTTCATTATTTTTATCTACATTTCTGCCTGAGAAATGACACCCTGATATAGTTCTGTGATCTGTGAAACAGTTCTGTTAATCACTGAGGCATTGTGTGTTTGTGTGTTCTTTTTCTTTAGAATTTTCAAATAAACTTGACGTGTTTTATGATTAATAGTGATGTTGTGCTTGTACTATTTTGGACACACTGTCCTCAGGCTCCAGCTTTATGTTGTATGTTGATCGTATTAAAACGAAGAAAACAATCTGAAGTTGTTGTTTTTAAGTTATATATATACCATGATTTTTCCGGTCCGGCCCACTTGGGAATAGATTTTCCTCCATGTGGCCCCTGAGCTAAAATGAGTTTGACACCCCTGGTTTAGACTGAGGAATGATAACATATTGGACTAAAGCAGTGGCACTACTCACATGGAACGTGGTGAACACGACCAGTGAATACACACGACCAGTGAATACCCACACAGAGCATGACACTCACCGTTCTCTTGAGCTGAGGTTGGCGGTCCTGGATCTTCCTGAACTCCTCCACCTTGCCCTCGTCCACATCCTCTCTTAGCTCCCAGGTAGCGTCTTCATAGGGCAGAGAGCACCACTTCACCAGGTAATACACCACCGGCTGGGAGATACAATACACCGTTAGAGACAAATAATCCTAACTCAGAATTTTCACAACGAGATCAATTCATGGTTTACAAGAACAGATTTCAAGATTTGTCCTGTAGAGATCAGAATTCAGTCATTGATTTCTCTCACCTCTCCATTGTCCTTGTCCACACTGTTGGACTCATCCAGGATCCGGTCCACCTCCACATAGTCTGGGTTGAAGGGCTCCTCCTCCTAAGGACAGGAGCACAGAGAGGATAACACACACAAAAACACACCGACTATGATCCCTGTAGTTACATCCTCTATACACATACCCATCTACTTGACAACCAGAGGGCTACCAACATTTTTCTGTGAAAGAGGCCATATTATTCCCTTACCTCCTGTAAGAGGTGTCTCATCTGTGCATGTTTGGTCTTAAATCTCTTGAGCTTCTGATGGATCCTCTTGTCTCTCTCCAGCTGCTCCAGAGTGGCCCACTCACAGTGCATGTAGGAGCTGAGAGAAGGAACAGGAGGGTCAGGGGTCAGCTATGGATAAAGGAAGACACTCCTGTGCACTGTTGATCTTGGATGCTCCACAAACAATTTAATGGATCTCACACCAACATTTTAGTCAATAGACCTTCATCAGGGATTAGCAAACCCAAGTGTAATGAACATAAGGAGAGTGAGACTTACTAGTTCTTATATTTGACAAAAAATTCCTCAGCATTGATGTAATGTCCTGGAGACACCTTTCAGATATGAACAGAGGAACAACCATGATACATGATTTGCAACTTCTAAAATTAGCAAAATCCATAAATACTAAACGATCAACAGAAAACAAACAGCACAGTAAGCACACACCTCCTTCTTAGTTAACCTCATCGACAAAACTTTGTCCACAATTGCTGCATCTTCCTCGTTGGGGTTTTCCTGTGATACATATACATGTTATACAGCTGTCATGTGCAGGTGATAAGATAACCAACACTCACTCAACAGAACTGCTCAAACTTGATCAAAATCTCCCACTCACCACAAAGAACTGCATGCTGGAAAGGCTGTCCCCGTCCAACTGCAGCTCCTGTTTGAGCTGCTCTCCCATTAGCTGCCCTGTTGCTCCTCCGGTAATGGACGCCACCGCCGCCGTCGTGGTGGTTACGTCCACGTCCTCCTCCGGTTCATCCTCGTCGTCAGTGATTTTGATGTCCAGATCCTCAGTGTACTTCTTCCTCTTCACCTGACGGTTAGAACGCCTCTTCTGGTGGAAGAGGGAGATGACATTCAAAAAAGTCAGACATCGGTCAGGAAGTCTTGACAAACATCCAGTGCAGTACTGTACGTATTATGTTCATAAATGTCAAATCAGGGACGTGTGTTTATTGACGTGGTATTTGTAAAGTGGTGACAGAAAAATAGATCCTACTGTACTCTAGTGTAGTCGTGTGTGTGTAAGTGTGTGTCAGTAGGAGGGACGTGACTCACCGCAAGCATGTCCTCATCCAGGGACTTAGAGGGAGAGGCGGGGCTCAACTCCCCATCAGAGTGGTCTGAGGAGGAATTCCTCTTCCTCTTCTTACCCCCCACTAGAGTGATCGTACTGGGGCGACAGAGACAGACCGGGGAGGATGAGAACAATAATTAGTTTGAGAAATAGATACAACACCCCAAAAAAACAGAATGAGAACATGGCAACTTACTTGATCTTTGCCTTGCTTTTGCTCTTGCCCCCTCCAGGTGTCCCTCCAGCAGCCCCTCCAGGTGTCCCTCCAGCAGCCCCTCCAGGTGTCCCACCTCCAGCCCCACCTGCTGCCTTGGCCTTGCCCTTCTTCTCCGCACCAGCCCCGCCCTTCCCCCCTGCCCCTGCTGCCGCTGGGCTCTTCTTCTTACTCCCTCCTCCTTTCTTCTTGGCTCCAGGTGTGCCAGTGATCGTTGCAGCGGCCCCTTGGTCAGCGGCCTTCTGTCCGGCAGGCAGTTCGTCCTGGTTGAGGACTCGTGGAATGTTCCTCTCTCCCCGGGCCTTGGCCCTAGCAATGGCCTCGGCCACGATACGGTTGGCCTTCTCCTGCTTGCACAGGGTCTCCAAGCGCCGTACAGGCTCCTGGGCCTTGACTAGACGTATTCCTGGTGACGCCATAGTAGTGGTGGTGGTGGAAGGGGCGGAGCCGGCAGCAGAGGTGTTGATTACCTTCACTACGGAGACTGCTCTGCCTGCCGTCGAGGTGGCACTTGTCTGTGGATATAAATACAAGAGTTAAGAGTTGTTAAGAGGCAAATTAACCTACATGTGTAAGGTTTGACAAGTGAGATTTGCAACTCAGGACTTTTTGACATGATACATCTATTGTGTGTATATATACACTGTTCAAAAAAATAAAGGGAACACTTAAACAACACATCCTAGATCTGAATTAATGAAAGAATCTAATTAAATACTTTTTTCTTTACATAGTTGAATGTGCTGACAACAAAATCACACAAAAATTATCAATGGAAATCAAATTTATCAACCCATGGAGGTCTGGATTTGGAGTCACCCTCAAAATTAAAGTGGAAAACCACACTACAGGCTGATCCAACTTTGATATAATGTCCTTAAAACAAGTCAAAATGAGGCTCAGTAGTGTGTGGCCTCCACGTGCCTGTATGACCTCCCTACAACGCCTGGGCATGCTCCTGATGAGGTGGCGGATGGTCTCCTGAGGGATCTCCTCCCAGACCTGGACTAAAGCATCCGCCAACTCCTGGACAGTCTGTGGTGCAATGTGGCGTTGGTGGATGGAGCGAGACATGATGTCCCAGATGTGCTCAATTGGATTCAGGTCTGGGGAACGGGCGGGCCAGTCCATAGCATCAATGCCTTCCTCTTGCAGAAACTGCTGACACACTCCAGCCACATGAGGTCTAGCATTGTCTTGCATTAGGAGGAACCCAGGGCCAACCGCACCAGCATATGGTCTCACAAGGGGTCTGAGGATCTTATCTCGGTACCTAATGGCAGTCAGGCTACCTCTGGCGAGCACGTGGAGGGCTGTGCGGCCCCCCAAAGAAATGCCACCCCACACCATGACTGACCCACCACCAAACCGGTCATGCTGGAGGATGTTGCAGGCAGCAGAACGTTCTCCACGGCGTCTCCAGACTCTGCCACGTCTGTCACATGTGCTCAGTGTGAACCTGCTTTCATCTGTGAAGAGCACAAGGCGCCAGTGGCGAATTTGTCAATCTTGGTGTTCTCTGGCAAATGCCAAACGTCCTGCACGGTGTTGGGCTGTAAGCACAACCCCCACTTGTGTACGTCGGGCCCTCATACCACCCTCATGGAGTCTGTTTCTGACCGTTTGAGCAGACAGATGCACATTTGTGGCCTGCTGGAGGTCATTTTGCAGGGCTCTGGCAGTGCTCCTCCTGCTCCTCCTTGCACAAAGGCGGAGGTAGCGGTCCTGCTGCTGGGTTGTTTCCCTCCTACGGCCTCCTCCACGTCTCCTGATGTACTGGCCTGTCTCCTGGTAGGGCCTCCATGCTCTGGACACTACGCTGACAGACACAGCAAACCTTCTTGCCACAGCTCGCATTGATGTGCCATCCTGGATGAGCTGCACTACCTGAGCCACTTGTGTGGGTTGTAGACTCCGTCTCATGCTACCACTAGAGTGAAAGCACCGCCAGCATTCAAAAGTGACCAAAACATCAGCCAGGAAGCATAGGAACTGAGAAGTGGTCTGTGGTCACCACCTGCAGAACCAATCCTTTATTGGGGGTGTCTTGCTAATTGCCTATAATTTCCACCTGTTGTCTATTTCATTTGCACAACAGCATGTGACATTTATTGTCAATCAGTGTTGCTTCCTAAGTGGACAGTTTGATTTCACAGAAGTGTGATTGACTTGGAGTTACATTGTGTTGTTTTAAGTGTTCCCTTTATTTTTTTGAGCAGTGTATATATATATATATACCTGTGGTTGCAGCAGCAGTTTGAGGGGCACGGCTAGTCTCTGTCCACCTTGGCCCTGGGAGATCTGAACAACCTGTGGGCTGCTACCTTGCCCTCCGGACACCAGCTGAAACTGCAGGACAGAGACCGTTCTAGTTACTAATCAAAGTCTTCATAGAACAGGTCAGTATTTCTGATTAGTTAACTGAGAGTGGAGAATTTTGTAACGACTAATTCAAGCCACTCCTCCTCCTTACCTTGGGTCCCCCCTGTTGGTTGGGTTGCTGCTGCACCTGTAGCTGGATGGTGAGTACTTTAGGCTGTGCCCCCGTCTGCCCTGCCCTGGCCTGGGTGAGAGCAGCCAGCTGACCCCCCTGGAGGACCAGCTTCCCTGGGAGGTTACCCAACACCAGCCTCTGGCCCTGCTGCAGCTGACCCGACCCACCGACTGTCACAGCACCCCCCTGGGCCGTTCCACCCTGAGGCTGCTGCAGCACCAGAGTGATCCTCTTAGCTTCACCCTGAGAGAAGAGAGAAATGATCAACAAGAAATTAGAAAATGCTGATTGAGTTACAAATGTACAACCTTGAGACCTGAGGTGAAGAGCCCTGGTTGTTGGAGGTCATTGTATTCCTGACTACTGAAAACATAGCATTTGATGATCCTGATGGTTAGGCCAAGTTGAGCTCAGAGGGCAGTCTTACCTGCTGTGGTACTGTAGTGAGGGTGACCCCTTGTGGTCGGACTGTAGTGGTGCCTGTAGCAGCGGCGGTGACCTGTGTCTGCATGGCAGACTGCAGCTGCACCTGTGTCTGGGGCTGTAGCTGGATTTGCGTCGCCTGTCCTTGGGTCTGGAGCTGCACTTGCGCCTGGGCTTGGGCAAGCTGGGCCTGTGGTATCTGCACCTGGACTGTCTGCGTCTGGCCCTGGGACTGGCCCTGAGGAATGGAGATCAACTGTACCTGCTTCAGGGGTCCGTTGGGCGACTGAACCAGCCTCTGTACCCCAGTTCCCACCTTCACCTGTCCCTGCCCAGGAGACGCTTGGTTCATGACCGTTCCTCCAGACAGTATCTGCATGCCGGGCCTGAGTTGGGTTCCAGACAGTACCCTGGCAAAGGTGACCTTCCCCGCTTGGGAGCCAGTCCCAGCAACAGTCTGCAGCACCTGTGCTTGCCCCCCCGGTCCTTTCAGGATGACGATCTTGGCGCCTCCCTGGCCTCCGGCCTGCTGGGTGATGGCAGCTAGCTGCTGAGGAGTCAGCTGCTGTGCGATCTGTGTGAGCTGCTGTGTGGTGAATTGTTGTGTGTTGATGTGTTGCGTGGTGATCTGTTGTGTAGTGCCAGTAGAGCTATTGACAGTCAGAGGTGAGCCCAGCATGACTGTGGCAGCCCCACTGGTGTTACTGGCTACAGAGAGTGTTGTCCGAGGTACTGTTGTAGCTATTGAAACAGTCTGAGGGAGGGCGACCGGGACTGGGGCCGGCTGCTGCACAGATACTGGGTCTGGGATGGTTGGAGCTGCCACTGGTATGCTGAGCGCTGGGGTGGAGAGGTCTGGGGTGGGTTTGGAGGGGGGGTCCACCTGCCCCAGAGCCAGTTTCAGAGCCTCCTCCACGGGGTCTGTGAAGGCATCGTCTGGCAGGGCATCCAGGTTGAACAGTGGCGTGTCATCAAAGAGATCCATGATGGGGTCTGCCATTTTGCCCAGTCCACAGAAGATATATAGAACAAAACAGCCTTGCTCTCAGTCAGAAAGATAAGGAATCCGTAGATCTGACCAGTATGTGTCCTAAAAAAACTATTGGAAAAACAAAATAAAAAGCTCACAAATATCCTTCTGTGATTAGATAACCAAAACAAATATATCATTCAAAACATCAATCACTTACTAAAATGGATTCTGAGGTTTCAGTCCTGTGCAGACAATTGACTTGGGCTATGTCTGTGTATCCTCTAATGACAAATATTGGGGTGGTGGTGTAGATGGTGGGGAAAAATTAATTTTTAAGCTAGATACCAGAGAAAGAGGTTCAGGGAAGAGGAGAGTCACACTATTTCTCCACTGCTTCCTCACCCCTTTCCTCTTCCTTGTTTTCAGTGCCTACTTCTCTCCTCTGTGTGCAATGATCCCCATCTGAGAGATCATTCGCTGATGTCTCTTTCCTAAAGAAGACAGAGAGAAGATAATGGTTTAGCTTAACCAGGAAAAATCACTATTCCAATATACTTACTGAAAGTAGCAGACAAAGTGTGCCATGACACTCACTGCTCTTGGTGGGAAGAAATTGTCAGTTGTCATGTGGTACCTAGTTGGCTAGTAACCTAAGATAGTTCGTAAGATAGTTAGGTAGTTCGTAAGCTAACTTGCGTATCGGGGCCCTGTTGCTTTAGTATTTTCATGATTTTGGTGAAAATAGTATAACAAACGCTTTGTTTCAATAATACAAAAACAATAGATGCCTTCAGGGGTTCTGAAAAGCCATCTATATCGTCATTCCCGTATTGTTTACTGTTTCCCGGAATCATAAGTTGATCCATCGATGCTAGCTAGCTATAACAACAAACACTAACTAGTGGTTTCTGGTTTTCCTTCAATCCAATCCTTCAATGCCTTCATTGTGATCATAGACTATTCTACGAACAGTGTTTGTATGGAAAGTAATAGTTTAAAATGGCAAGTGGGTGAAAACCATCCGTCTAGGTCCAGGATAACATAGTTTCTTTCTGACGGTGTTGCTCTCCGCAAACCCGCTACAGAGATAACGTTAGCATTGAATTGCTATTTGCATTTGATAAGGCTGTTTTGGGATGAAAATCTATTTCAAATAGTATATAAAAACTGTAATATATAATAGATCAGTCAATAGGTAGCAGCAGCTCCATAATTTACTGCATAACGTTCCCATCCACTCTTTCAATCTCATCAACAAACCGGACCAAACCAAAGGCAACGTGCCACAATAACCATAGTCTGTCTACGATCAGACATGGGTAAGGCCGCAATGTTATTTGGGTTGGACTACGTCTGTTTATCAGAAAAAAGACCCCCTAATAACCATACTAACCACTGCCCCGACTCTCTGTTATAATTTAGGGGTGCTAAATGTACCTTTGCATCGACACACATGGCTTTCTCCGTCTCACAACACTGTACGATTACAGGAAACGGCCAGCAAAGAGCAGGAACTAACATTCTTGCCAGCGAAAATGTTGAAAGGATGCACATCGAATCACATCTGCTTGATTATCATTGGTCTGAATTTACACAAACCGGCAGGATTCTAACGCACCCTTGGCTGAATTGGGCTGTCCATCATCTAACGAACGGAATACTGGGCGGGAGACAGTAATGGACATAGTTAGGTTGAGAAAACAATAAATGCGGCCTAGTTGGGACAATTTGGCTCAGAGGTCCTACACGTTGGATTTTGCTGTCAAACATCCAATCAAACGTGTAATCACCAGTTTACTGCATGTTTAACTTGAATAAGAAGTAAAGATATGTCCTATTTCCTACATAATTTCTCTATTAATGGGGAATGTTTTGCTAACCATCCAGGCCAAAATACAATGTGACCTCTTACATTTTCAGCCTCTACAAAAGGTGACCATGTTGATTAAATTTTATAACCCTTTACTCAAAATTGTAGCTGTACCCAGACCAGAGATGCAATGCTTATTTTAACATTTTCTTAATTATATTATGTCTGTACACTAAATCAAAACTGAAATGCACCTTGAGGCTTATGTTATGATGGTCTCTATAAGGTGCATCCATCAAATATAATATTATTATTAGCACTGCATTCAATATGACACCTCACCTCAATTCTTTCAAATGCCCAGTTGTCCATTAACTGCCACCTGAGGAGATGCTGTCCATACCAAAAGAAGACTGGTAGGCCCTCATCTCACCTTAGCCCCATTATGCTCCAAGTAGATGCTTTTCTGTCTGGTGCTCTCTATTTAAGTTGACACTGTTTATTGTCTTGTGTCTTTATTTTACTGGTACACACAAACTGAACTGGTACATTATACTAAAAATGGCCTGCAAAATTAAAGATAGGTTGCCAACAGTTACTGTATTTTAGCAGCCCTAGTATCCAGTAACGGATTTTCTGTGTTCCTACATGGCTTTGGAGACCTCCAAACAGAGGAACAGGTTCATGCTCACCGTACATACACACTACATTCAACAACTCAACATTGCCGCCTAGAGGTGATAGTGTGTGTAAACCTTGAGTGTGAACCTGTTCCTCTGTTTGTAATCCTCTAAACAGGATTTCTGGAAAACCTGTGAATTTTGGGAAAGTTACTGGATTTTTGCCAACCTACTGGATACAAATTACATTACATATTTTAAAATATGAACTTTAACCTCATGTTTAATAAAAGCACAAATAAACACATTACGTTTTATTTGATCAATGTACTCATGTAAAAAGTAGGCAAGTAGCCTTGTGTAAATTTTTTAAAAGTAAAGTAGTAAAGAAAAGTAGATTGTCACGTTTAACAACTAGTAAAGAACACTCAATGTTCTGACAAGTATACAGTGGCTTGCGAAAGTATTCATCCCCCTTGGCATTTTTCCTATTTTGTTGCCTTACAACCTGGAATTAAAATTAATTTTTTGTGGGTTTGTATCATTTGATTTACACAACATGCCTACCACTTTGAAGATGCAAAATAATTTTTCTTGTGAAACAAACAACAAATAAGAAAAAAAATAAAGAAAACTTGAGCGTGCATAACTATTCACCCCCCCAAAGTCAATACTTTGTAGAGCCACCTTTGGCAGCAATTACAGCTGCAAGTCTCTTGGGGTATGTCTCTGTAAGCTTGGCACATCTAGCCACTGGGATTTTTGCCCATTCTTCAAGGCAAAACTGCTCCAGCTCCTTCAAGTTGGATAGGTTCCGCTGGTGTACTGCAATCTTTAAGTCATACCACAGATTCTCAATTGGATTGAGGTCTGGGCTTTGACTAGGCCATTCCAAGACATTTACATGTTTCCCCTTAAATCACTCGAGTGTTGCTTTAGCAGTATGCTTAGGGTCATTGTCCTGCTGGAAGGTGAATCTCCGTCCCAGTCTCAAATCTCTGGAAGACTGAAACAGGTTTCCCTCAAGAATTTCACTGTATTTAGCACCATCCATCATTCCTTCAATTCTGACCAGTTTCCCAGTCCCTGCCGATGAAAAACATCCCCACAGCATGATGCTGCCACCACCATGCTTCACTGTGGGGATGGTGTTCTCGGGGTGATGAGAGGTGTTGGGTTTGCGCCAGACATAGCGTTTTCCTTGATGGCCAAAAAGCTCAATTTTAGTCTCATCTGACCAGAGTACCCTCTTCCATATGTTTGGGGAGTCTCCCACATGCCTTTTGGCGAACACCAAACGTGTTTGCTTATTTTTTTCTTTAAACAATGGCCACTCTTCCGTAAAGCCCAGCTCTGTGGAGTGTACGACTTAAAGTGGTCCCATGGACAGATACTCCAATCGCCGCTGTGGAGCTTTGCAGCTCCTTCAGGGTTATATTAGGTCTCTTTGTTGCCTCTCTGATTAATGCCCTCCTTGCCTGGTCCGTGAGTTTTGGTGGGCGGCCCTCTCTTGGCAGGTTTGTTGTGGTGCCATATTCTTTCCATTTTTAATAATGGATTTAATGGTGCTCAAAGTTTCTGATATTTTTTTATAACCCAACCCTGATCTGTACTTCTCCACAACTTTGTCCCTGACCTGTTTGGAGAGCTCCTTGGTCTTCATGGTGCCGCTTGCTTGGTGGTGCCCCTTGCTTAGTGGTGTTGCAGACTCTGGGGCCTTTCAGAACAGGTGTATATCTACTGAGATCATGTGACACTTAGATTGCACACAGGTGGACTTTATTTAACTAATTATGTGACTTCTGAATGTAATTGGTTGCACCAGATCTTATTTAGGGGCTTCATAGCAAAGGGGGTGAATACATATGCACGCACCACTTGAGTATGTCCATTACATGAAATCCAAATAAAAATCCATTTAAATTACAGGTTGTAATGCAACAAAATAGGAAAAACTCCAAGGGGGATGAACACTTTTGCAAGGCACTGTAGTAAAGTAAAATTTCGCATTTAACAACTAGTAGACTATGTTTACATTTAACAACTAGTACATAACTCAATATTCTGAATATATACATATATATATACACACTGAACAAAAATATAAACGCAACATGCAACAATTTCAAAGATTTTACTGAGTTACAGTTCATAGAAGTAAATCAGTCAATTGAAATCAATTCATTAGGCCCTAATCTATGGATTTCACATTAATGGGCAGGGGCGCAGCCATGAACATTAAATTATCTGGTAACAGCTCTGTTGGACATTCCTGCAGTCAGCATGCCAATTGCACGCTCCCTCAAATCTAGCTTAATCTGTGGCATTGTGTTGTGTGACAAAACTGCCCATTTTAGAGTGGCCTTTTATTGTCCCCAGCACAAGGTGCACCTGTGTAATGATCATGCTGTTTAATCAGCTTCTTTATATGCCACATCTGTCAGGTGGCTGGATTATCTTGGCAAATGAGAAATGCTCACTAACAGGGATGTAAACAAATCTGTGCACAAAATTTGAGAGGAATAAGCTTTTTGTGTGTATGGAACATTTCTGGGATTTTATTTCACTTTACATGTTGCATTTATATTTTAGTTCAGTATAATAATAATAATAATAATAATAATAATAATAATAATAATAAATGTCACGCAGACTAAAACATTTTTCAAACATAATTATCTGTTTAAACCTCAGTAAGCACAGCCTTTGATTACTTTTAAACAGCTTAACAAACACAACAAAGAATACACCTCTAATACATGATCTGTGAGAAAAATCCCATTCCTTTTTCACTCAGGGAATATTTTGTCCAGAGTGAATATTTTGCTGTTGTAACGCAAAAGGAGAACTTGCTCAAACTGATCATCAGTCAGACCATTCCTTTGTGGGGTGAGAATATTCCCATTATGACAGAAGAGCCGCTCCACAGGAGCACTTGAGGGTAGGATGGTGTTGAATTTGAGGAACAGCTTTCTCACTCTTGGGAAGTATTTCAGGCAGCTGAGATTTTTGCTGGTTCCCTCTAGGTACCTCCGGACTTCCTCTTCTGTGTCACTGTTGCCGGTCCCAGGTCCGAAACTGAAGAATTCATCTTCTGACTGCACGTCGTCGCTGCCGATTGGTGCACCATCACTCGGCTCCATTGGGGTCGCCTCAGCTACCAGCATCAAATGCATGTCTTCTCTCTCAGCTTCTGGTAGCCACCACAAACGAAATTGTGGAGTAGTTGCTGTTGCCATTTTTGCATCCAGACTGGCAAACAGCTGTTTGAAGCGAGAATCTATTGCTTCTAGAACAGGGTTGATGACGTCGAAGAGATAGAGTGTAAGAGTTTTCTTCTCACGTAGCTTTTTCTTCAATGTGAGTACCGTAGGTATGACCAGTCCAAGAAAACATTTTTGCTCTCCTTGGAAGAGGTCCAGTGCAAAAGCAAGTGGCTTGAAGACATCTACGTATTCTTTTAAAAATGCTATCTCGTAAGATAGCAGTCTTGGGACCCCCAGGCTGTCACAAACATCCATTAGTTTCGTTTCAGGGAGAGAGATCATCTTTTCCACTGCACAGTATTCAGAATTCCAGCGACTCTCACAAGGAGCAGTCAATTTCATTTTCTCTATGTCCTCCACTGCTGCTATAGCCAATGGGGATTGGTGGACCCTGTTCCATACGACAGAACACTTGGCCATTGCGCTGTAGTACACTTGGGCAGTTTCTCCCTGTGATAGAGCTTGCGCTAGGTCGTGGGAGGCAATCAGATTCAATGCGTGTGATGCACATTTCTGGTGTGGCAGCAGAAAGAGGTGCATGGCCTCATCTGCTCCGTCAAGAATGGTGCCCACGTCCTCAAATTCAACATTGTCATCTTCATCATTTTCATCGTCCCCCTTTGAAAACTCTTTGAAGACTTTGACGAAGTTGCTGCCATTATCAGTGACAGTAGCCTGAAGTTTGTTTTCAATATTGTAGGCCACATGAATCTCGTTTATCTTGGATGCAATTGTATCAAATGTGTGCACGCCCCGTATTCTGGCACAGGCAAGTGCAGCAGACTTCCTCTCCAGCTCATTCTTCTCAATCCAATGACATGTCATCCCAATGTAGCTTCTGTTGTGGGCTGTCCAGATATCTGCTGTAGTGCACACCGATTGTACACTGTCCAGATGTTCCTTTAGTTTATACTTCATTTTGGAGTATGCCATCTCAATTCTATTGATAAATGTATTTCGGGTCATGGACATCTTCCCTCCACTTAAGCCCTCAATCAGCTTCCTGAACGCAGGCTGTTCCAAGATAGACAGTGACTGGACATCATCCACCATGAAGTTGAAGACCAGGGCGTTCACTTTTGGCTGTGACGTCATTTGATGGACTAGGTTTTCCAGCTTGGATTTCTTGTACTTTGGCTCCTTAGGAGAGTCTGAGGTGGTTGGTCCATTCGGTCCATTCATCTCACCTTTAGGAGACTTTAGATACATGCTGGGATGCTTTCTCTGAAATATAAAAATAAAATGCATCAGAACATCTGTTGTATTTGTAATGCCCAAAATATTTGCCCAACCTATTTATTGCAATATCCACAGAGCCCATCCTTATGCAATTGTTTCTAAAGGTGAACACACACAAACACACTGACCACCAGTAGAATCCTGTTTACCCATATTATATACATTTCACGGACCACCAGTAGAATCCAGTTTACCCATATGATACATATTTCATGCATCTCAAGTCTTAAGTGACATCCCTACCTCCTCTCCAGCTTTACTTATAGGAAAAAACAGGATAGGTGTAACTAGGAAGATCCCTTTAATTTGACCTTTTTCTTTCTTTATTTGTATGCAAACACAAGGTTAGCCAAGTCACAAAATACAAAATATATCAGTCAGCCGGCAACTGAACAAATGCAATGCTCTTGAACATGGCTACTCTATTGAGAAGCCCACCCCTCCCCCAAATGTATTTGTGGTTGCTGTTTTTGTTGTTATTTTTAAGTAAGTGAAAATGACAACGCATTGCAATGTTTAAGAATGTTATCATTTAATTTCCAAGTTACTTTTTTGTCTGATTGTGTTCTTGTATTTGGTGGGGGGAGGGGGGCTAATATGGCGACGCATGAGGGAACCAATTAAATGTCAGTATTATGGGCTGACGAAATACACCGCAACCCAATCAAAACACAGCGAAGCTTTCATTCTTCTTAGAAAGAGATGGTAGCAGAGTAGTAGCTAGGCCAGAGCTGGTTTATAAAGTTGATACGGGTTTTGGCTTAATTTTTTATCAACTACATACATTTTTAACCCACCATACAACATGTTAATTGAAAGTATTCAACTAACCTCTAAATGTTTCTTCAGATTTGATGTAGAGTTCTTGGAGGTAGACAGCATGCGGATTTTGGGTTTGCATAGAACACATTGAACGATTATATTCTTGTCTTTTACTTCCTTGAAAATGAAATGTTGTCGATATCGCCAGACGTGGAAAGATGTGGCAAGAGTACCGCTATCCATACTGGTATCCATTTTAAACAAATTATCCGTACAATGTGTTGCATTTAGTGCGAGACAGCAATTTGTGGAAACAGACAAAGCACACTGCGGTAGTCTGATTACGTAACCACGTAATCCGGATTACTTGTAATGCGTTACTACCATTGGTTACTTTCTACCCAAGTAACCCAGCCCCCTGTATATTTGTGGCTATGTTCCAAATTGTCTTTATCGCAGTCGTTTATGATCCAATCTCAGGATATTATATTGAAGTGGCACCTGGGTTCATTACTCCCCCTTTTTCTAGAAGGGATACATATTTTGTCAAAGATGACTTTTCGCTGTAATTTTAAGATAATTAAGGCAGCAGGTTAGTAGAAGAGTTAGGGTTAGCTAAAAATCACACTTAAAATAAAAAATAAAAACTGTATCCCATGTAGGCATGACCCAATAGTCTGTCCCCAATGACATTTCAAAGCGGTGATGGGCAACTCCAGTCCTCAGGGGCCTGACTGGTGTCACTCTTTTGCCCCAGCCCCAACTAACACACCTGACGCCAATAGTCAACTAATCATGATCTTCACTTTAGAATGCAATTAGTTTAACCAGCTGTGTTTGCTAGGAATGGGGGAAAAGTGTGACACCACTCCGGCCCCTGAGGACTGGAGTGGCCCATCCCTGTTTTAAAGGAACTGAATGGCAGTAATCTGACCAAATATACCCTTAAAAAGATTGCAGTTTTGAAACTGCAGTAAAAGTGCAGTAACTGCAGTCGACTGTGGTATTTTGGACGCAGTAATTGTAGAACAGTGCACAGAGAACAAATTGTAATCGTAAATTGTCGCTACCTACAGAGTTAGGTGATATACAGTGCATTCGGAAAGTATTCAGACATCTTCCCTTTTTCCACATTTTGTTATGTTACAGCCTTATTCTAAAATTGATTAAATAAAATAAAATCTTCAATCTACACACAATACCCCATAGTGACAAAGTGAAAACAGGTTTTTAGAAATGTTTGCAAAAAAAAACAACGGAAATACCTTATTTACATACGTATTCAGACCCTTTGCGATGAGACTTGAAATTGAGCTCAGGTGCATCCTGTTTCCATTGATTATCGTTGGGATGTTTCTACAACTTGATTGGAGTCCACCTGTGGTAAATTCAATTGATTGGACATGATTTGGAAAGGCACACACCTGTCTATATAAGGTCCCAAAGTTGACAGTGCATGTCAGAGCAAAAACCAAGCCAAGAGGTCGAAGGAATTGTCTGTAGAGCGCCGAGACAGGATTGTGTCGAGGCACAGATCTGGGGAAGGGTACCAAAAGATTTCTGCAGCATTGAAGGTCCCCAAGAACACAGTGGCCTCCATCATTCTTAAATGGAAGAAGTTTGGAACCACCAAGACTCTTCCTAGAGTTGGCTGCCTGGCCAAACTGAGCAATTGGGGGAGAATGGCTTTAGTCAGGGAGGTGACCAAGAACCCGATGGTCATTCTGACCGAGCTCCAGAGTTCCTCTGTGGAGATGGGAGAACGTTCCAGAAAGACAACCATCTCTGCAGCACTCCACCAATCAGGCCTTTATGGTAGAGTGGCCAGACGGAAGCCACTCCTCAGTAAAAGGCACACGACAGCCCACTTGGAGTTTGCCAAAAGGCACCTAAAGGATTCTGACCATGAGAAACAAGATTCTCTGGTCTGATGAAACCAAGATTGAACTCTTTGGCCTGAATGCCAAGCATCACGTCTGGTGGAAACCTGGCACCATCCCTATGGTGAAGCATCGTGGTGGCAGCATCATGCTGTGGGGATGTTTTTCAGCGGTAGGGACTGGGAGACTAGTCAGGATCGAGGGAAAGATGAACGGAGGAATGTGCAGAGATATCCTTGATGAAAACCTGCTCAGGACCTCAGACTGGGGCGACGGTTCACCTTCCAACAGGACAACGACCCTAAGCACACAGCCAAGGCAACGCAGGAGTGGCTTCGGGACAAGTCTCTATATGTCCTTGAGTGGCCAAGCCAGAGCCCGTACTTGAACCCCATCGAACATCACTGGAAAGACCTGAAAATAGCTGTGCAGCGACGCTCCCCATCAACCTGACAGAGCTTGAGAGGATCTGCAGAGAAGAATGGGAGGAACTCCCCAAATACAGGTGTGCCAAGCTTGTAGCGTCATACCCAAGAAGACTCAAGGCTGTAATCGCTGCCAAAGGTTCTTCAACAAAGTACAGAGTAAAGGGCCTGAATACTTATGTAAATGTGATATTTTCGTTTTATTTTAATACATTTGCAAACATTTCTAAACCTGTTTTTGCTTTATCATTATGGGGTGTTGTGTGTAGATTGAGGAAAAAAACAACAATTTCATCCATTTTTAGAATAAGGCTGTAACGTAACAATGTGGAAAAAGTCAAGGGGTCTGAATACTTTCCGAATGCACTGTATAATGGCAATTTCTTGATACCTACAGAGCAGGTGATAGTTATTGCTATGTAGACCTATCATGAATTAAAGTAGCAAGCAGTGTTGCCGGGGTTCAGCTGTGTGCCCACTGTGCCACCATCAGGACAAATTGGACATATTGCACTAGGATAAGCTACTTCTGTGCTGTTTACCACACTTGCCAAATATCAGAACTCAACATTGAACAAGTCATGCTATATTATACTTTTGAAAATGGTCCAAAATACCTCAATGATGTTGGCTACTTTAAACATCTTCTTGACCGCTGGACCAATTGGCACCAAATTTGGTATATATCATCTATGTCCCCATTTATTTAAACGCAACATTTTCCAGGATTTTAGCTCAAGCTATATGGCCACTATGAGCTTGCATGAATGGTTTTTCATGTCCAACAGCACCAGCATGCGGCATAACTGAACCACACATTACAGGTTAGCCAGACTCATATCCCTGAGCATGTGTGCCAAACTTCATCACTGAATCAAACAGATTAAGGTATATAAACATGTGCCTGTTATAGCGCCACTGTGTGGTCGATGTGCTTGAATATGTTGAGTCTTCAGTGTTTGGAACATGTGTACCAAGTTTTGTTACAATATGAATATCCGTGACTGATTTATATGCAGTTATGCGTAAGCCCACGCCCATGTGAATGCTTATTGGTCAATGTTGTTTTAGGTACTAGTCTGGAAAATGTTGCGTTGGGAGAACTTTGTCCATAGATGCCACATATGAAGTTACGTACAGATTGGTCATTCGGTGCCAGAGGAGTAGCGTTTTAAGTATTTTTCACAAAATTCAAAATGGTGGAAAATCCATCATGTCAGACATGGGTCCTTGAGGCAAATTTGTTCGTTGTGAGGAGAGGGACCTATGTACCGAATTTCATGACTAAGTCAAAGAAGTGATGGGCGTGCCTTTTCAAAGTTGGCATGTTAAATCGATTGTTATAGCACCACCATGTGGCCTATTGGCAAGATATTGCAGGGGAGGGTGTGGCCCTTGGACCTTTACCATTATACCAGGTTGCATCCTCCTAGGCTTTATCATCTCACAGGAATTTGTATTTTAATTTGGCCTTACGGAAGTAGAGGAATAATAATTAATGCTGCAAGCAGTGTTACCAGGGTTCAGCTGTGCGTCCACTGTGCCACCATCAGGAAAATGTTTACGAATTTCCCTATGACGAGTTACTTCTGTACTATTTACCATGCTTGACAAATATCAGAACTCAAAATCAAACTGATTATGCAATATAATATGCTTTTGAGATATTTTGGAACATTTTCAATGATGTTGAGGACCGCTGGACCGATCAGCACCACATTTGGTACATAGCATCTACAGTATGTACCCATGTTTTTAAACGCAACATTTTCCAGGACTCTAGCTCGAACAATATGGCCACTTTGAGACAAATTGTTTTTCCTGTCCATCTGTGCCACCATGCGGCCAAACTAAACAATACTTTAGAGGTTAGCTAGATGCATATCCCTGAGCATGTGTGCCAAATTTCATCACTCAGTCAAACAGATCAAGTGATATAAAAATGTGCCAGTTATAGCGCCACGGTGTGGTTGATCTGAATGTGCTTACATAGGTTGAGTCTTGACAGTGCTTGGAACATGTGTTACAAATTTTGTTACAATACGACTATCCGTGTCTAATTTACATGCATTTATGTGCCAGGTCACGCCAATCTGAATGTTTATTGGTAAATAGCAGCCATGTTGTTTTAGGTATAGTCTGGAAAATGTTGCGTTGAGAGATCTTGGCCAATACATGACATTTATCAAGTTACGTGTAGACTGGTCATTCGGTGCCCAAGGAGTAGCATTTTAAGTGTTTTTCACAAAATTCAAAATGGCAGAAGATCCATCATGGCAGACGTTATGGGTCCTTGAGGAAAATGTGTTTCTTGTGAGGAGAGAGACCTGTGTACCGAATTTCATGACTCTAGGTCACATGTTGCGAGGGGCGTGAGCTTCCAAAGTTTGCATTTTCAATCGCTTGTTATAGCACCACCATCTGGCCAATTGGCATGGGATTGCATGAGATGGTGTTGCCCACGGGACTTTACCATCATGTTAAGTTGCACCTTTGTAGGCATTACCATCTCACGGAAATATGCATTATAATAATGAACCGGAATAATAAAAATAGGTCTTCAGCAGCCTATGCTTGCTGAACCCCTAATAATAATAATAAACGCAAACAAATACAATAGGGTTTCACCAGCTTGGCTGCTGAACCCCTAACTAGGGAAGCGTGACTGACTAGTTGTGACAGCACACCACACTTGAGCCACAGGAGTCCGGCGAAGACATGCTTGTGTGCTCGCCAAAGCCTCCATCTGTTTGTGCGCAACTGTTAGCCCTATGAGGACTATCCGTTATTCACTATGCTTATGCTCTCCCGACTTGCCAATGCCCTGCCACCGTGCCAACTCTGGTGGCGAGAGCTATATTTACAAACAGCTGTCAGGATTCTGGTTCAATGAAGAACACAAGGGAAGAGTGAATATTGATACTCTGTAGCCAAATGTAACATGCAATGTAACATGCATGAATTTTTTTTTATAATAATCTTATTCACATTGTACCTCTAAAGAGCTAATGTATATATTCATTTTAATATGACTTGTTTAAATCTTCATAAGAGGTATGCACACTGCAAAACACATACAGGCAAATGGGAAATATAATCCATCACAGGACAAACAGGTTAAACAAAGCAGGAAACCATGGGGGCTGGCCAGATTAACAGGTAATCCAAATGTCAATCAAATGTTGCATTAAGGTCTTGCCATGTTTTAAGGGGCTACAGGATTTACTTTTCTTGTTACTTGAAAATGAAAAAGATACAAATTGATTGCACATTGCCATTTTTGTACCATACTGCACATCATCAACTCTGGTGTCTGAACAAAAATATTATCTCGATCCTCCATCCTACAGGACAAGTTACACACAGACTGGACACGGAATGAGACAATTCAAATACCCGTAGCTATCAATGTTCATTATGTCTTTCGGTTTCCCTCCATCCCTCATCTATAATTGTCTCTCTCAGACATGAAATCATATCTCTTTCTCAGTCGCACCCTTTTCCACCCAATCCCTATTTCTCTCCGTATTTTCCCTCTGTCCTCCTCTCCCTCCTGCTGACTGTCTCCCTATAGGGGAAAAACCAAGAAGCCGGAGAAGGTGGAATACTTCCAGCCGCCCATCAGGTTTCCCCTCTCCAGTTTGAGGTAGGTCTTGTCTCCTCTCTCCATGATCACCAGGCCTGCGTTGGTGGCTGCCTCCCGCGTCACATCCTGGTCCCCAGCGAAGGCTGAGATCATTGGCCACCCATTCACCATCAGACTAACCTGGAGAAGAACCCCAGAGTCTCAATGCCAAATAACTAACCGTATGTGAGATGTGTGGATGCTACATACGATGTATTTGTGGTGTGTATGTGTTTCTCACCTGGATAGTCTGTCTGTTATAGGCCTTCACTACATGGAAGTTGAAGCTGTAGACTCCCCTCCTGGGGGCTAGGAAGACACTGCTCTCCTGGTCAAAGTGATTGCCCACATTCACCAGGATCTAAGGTAAGAAGAGAAATGAAGAGAATGAATACAGGAGAATAAGAGAGATGGGGAGTGGTGGTAAGGTATAAAAATCTAGAATTCATCAATGATCAATCAGAGAAATCAATCAACAGCCAAAGGGAATTACTTAATCAGAAAGCATGAGTCAACTTCACCTGTTGATGTACTACTTTATATGGTCAATGTTTCTTTGCGTTTGTTCACCTGGTCGAAGTAGATGATCATGGTGCGGTTGCTCATGTCTGTGGGCTCATGGTTGGTCTGGCGGGTGGCAGAGAAGGCCACCCGGCCGGTGCCTGAGCGTACTGACATGCCAAGGGCATTTCCCGCTGGCTCAGAGTTGGGAGTGGAGTCACAGATCACCAAACACTTGCCTTCCAGGACGATAGGCTCTGTGTCATTCTGGGCCTGGGACCGTAGAGGCCCCCATAGGAGCAGCAGCCCTAGCAGCACTGTGGGCTCGAAGTTGGATGGACGAACCACCCTGGGATACATGCTTTTAATTGGCTATGTTTTGAATGTAAATATGTGATTGATTCTGTTATGGAGGAATGTTACTTAGAGACATAGATACACATGCTCAGGCAAAAGAGGTGTAAGACTTTTAAATCACTCGATATTCTGTCCTTTGCTTACTCTGGCCCTAAATGTTGTTGATGTTGTGTCTGATTTTCAGCAGGATCGTTAGGGTCCTCAATTGGTTGAACTTGGTCGAACACCCTGGTCTAAGACAGCATTCTCTTATCCCACCTCCTAGCGTAGACCCTATGTAGGAATTCTCCCAGTAATAAAGACATAGGTGAGTCAACAGGTATGACTGACAACCAGGAGGTTTTTGGGGTTATTAGTGTTCAGCAGCAGGAGCCAAGTTAAGAACACATACCCTCTATCTGTCTGTCCTTCTCTCCCTTGATCACCCTCAATGCTATCGGTCTGTCCTTCTCTCCCTCGATCTCTCTCACTCTGTTCTCACGGATGTCTCTCCTGTGGATTCTGTGCTTGTTTGGAACTGTGGCAGTAGAGGGCAGGATGGCAAGGACAAATAGACGTTTGGGTGTGTTCCAATCTACTTCATCATTGTACAAGACCTGAGAGAGAGAATGAGGGAGGGAGGGAGGGAGGGAGGGAGGGATAAATGGAGAAAGGTAAAGATAGGGCACCTGTGAGGAATCTTGGCATTGGCTACCAGAGAAGCTGATGAAGAGGAGAATATTGTTAGTGAGGGGATGAGGTAGCATTCTGTACCGGTGTCAGGGGAGGATGTACAATCCAGCAGGGAGTGAGAAAGAAAGACGGAGTGGGGGAGCAACTCCACTGAGAGACCATCTGTCTTTCACATGCGCTCTCTCCCTCCTGACGTTCCACAACATGCCCCCCTCCTCCCCTCACCCACCATGTTCTCACTTAGTGTCTCTGTCCTTCTCTTTTATTTACTCACTTAATTCCTTAAATATATGGTTACTGTATATCACACAGAGAAGATGGCACTTCATCCTCTATTGATAATATAAATACAGGTAAATGCCAAAATATAGGAAACACTTGAGTAAATGAGGGATACAAAGTATATTGAAAGCAGGTGCTTCCACACAGGTGTGGAATTAACATCCCATCATGCTTAGGGTCATGTATAAAAATGCTGGGCAGGCCCAGTTGCCCATTATTTTGTCTACCATGGCTAGAAGAAGAGATCTCAAGTGACTTTGAAAGAGGGGTGATTGTTGGGGCACTTTTGGCAGGAGCTTTAGTGACGAAGACTGCTTAACTTGCTGATGTTTCACGATATGCCTTGGCCGTCTCAGTCACCAGATCTTATGGGAGATTCTTATGGGAGATTCTTATGGGAGATTCTGGTGCGGCCCCTGAGACAGCTTTTTCCATCACCATCAACAAAACACCAAATTATGGAATTTCTTGTGGAATAATGGTATCGCATCCCTCCAACACTTGTAGAATCTATGTCAGGGCGCATTGAAGCCGTTCTAGCAGCGCGTGGTGGCCCGACGCCCTATTAAGAAACTAAATAGGTGTTTCCTTTATTTTGGCAGTTACCTATAGAACAACATTTTAGACTTTAACATGTGTTTATAATGTGATTTTCTCTTTCCTTCTAAAATAATCTCTACAATCTCGTCAATTCAAGTGTAAAAAGACACTGACTCATCTCTGATGATCACACTCTATGACATTAGTGATTACCCTGTCATAAACAACCTTCTAAAACTATGACATTAGTGATTACCCTGTCATAAACAACCTTCTAAAACTATGACATTAGTGATTACCCTGTCATAAACAACCTTCTAAAACTACGCCATTAGTGATTACCCTGTTATAAACAACCCTTTAAAACCACCATACACTCGCTTTTCAAACACCCATGCACTCCCTCACACGGACCCAACATGGTTTGTTTTATAGAGTTGGTCCCCAATATTTAATAAACAGTCAGAAGATGAACTGTCTTCCTGAATGATCTGAGATTTTAACACAAGCAATGTAGGGATTTGCAAAACTAGGCATTTATTCACTGAGTACTGTAATACAATCCTGGAGTCTAGGTTTAAGTGAATAAAAAAAGAGTTGAGGATATCACCTGTTTCAGTTTGAAAGGTGTCCTCCTTGCTTTCCATATCAGTTGAAGTCAGTCATTGGTCCTTAGAGATGAAGTGATAGCAACACATTCCTCGTAACCTCTCTCTTCTCTGTTCTCACTTTCTACAGTATCAGACACCTCTCTTTGAAACAGGCATCTTAATGGCTATGCCAGAGGACCCACTGCGTTCTCTCTCTCTCTCTCTCTCTCTCTCGCTCGCTCGCTCCCTCTCTCTCTCTCTCTCGCTCGCTCGCTCCCTCTCTCTCTCTCGCTCTCACTCATTTTTTCTCTAACAATGAAAAGTGGCAGTGAAAGTATTGCATCTGTAATGTTTTAATGTCGAAGGTCATTTTGTGACATTGTTCAGTCTGACACGATCTATGACATTGATTTATAGACTATAAATCTACCTTGAGAATCTTCAAGTGAATCCCTTTCAATATAATGGCCTGTGTACACAGAGTGTACAAAACATTAGGAACACCTGCTCTTTCTATGACATAGACTGACCAGGTGAATCTAAGTGAAGGCTATGATCCCTTATTGCTGTCACTTCAATCAGTGTAGATGAAGGGGAGGAGACAGGATAAAGAAGGATTTTTAAGCCTTGAGACAATTGAGACATGGATTGTGTATGTGTGCCATTCAAAGGGTGAATGGGCAATACACAATATTTAAGTGCCTTTGAACAGGGTATGGTAGTAGGTGCCAGGCGCACCGGTTTGTGTGTCAAGAACTGCAGCGCTGCTGGGTTTTTCACACTCAACAGTTTCCCGTGTGTATCAAAAATGGTCCACCACCCAAAGGACATCCAGCCAACTTGACACAACTGTGGGAAGCATTGGAGTCAACATGGGCCAGCATCCCTGTGGAAGGCTTTCGACACCTTGTAGAGTCCATGCCCGATGAATTGAGGGCAAAAGGGGGTGCAATTCAATATTAGGAAGGTGTTCCTGATGTTTTGTACACTCAGTGTAATTTAACTTTTGTGAAAGCTTCTAATGCCTGATGATTTTGTCATCTATATTACAATATGGTTCAGTCCACATACCTTCCACCTTTTCTTAACTTACCTACATCATTTATGGTATTTAGCTTGGTACATAGAACCTATATTGATTATTGTATGCATAAAAAATAGTCTAAACAAACTCATAAAAGGGAATGGGACCCCATAGCTATGTTACATCACAATAATCTAGAACTATCCACTGATTGTGTACTTTTCTAATTCTTTCAGAATATTGTCCTGTAGTTTGGATGTATTTGATCAAAAAACCCTCTCCCTTGGGTCCAAGTTGCTTGGGTCTTTCAAATTCCCCTAAACTGTTACAAAAGTAGGACATACACATCCATTCCTTACCGATTCAAAGTCATTGTTCACAGTATTTCAAGTCCTGAGCTCTGTAAGAATGTAGTCTTACAATTCTTCATGCTCACACAAGCTCTATTGTTCATAGTCCAATCCCTTATGAGATCCCGGGCGATGTTCCAGAAGGAAACCTCCCACAAAGTCTCCATCCTTGTGCCCCACCCCGAAGGTGTCCCAGCTATAGAAATATAATGTTCATTATCTGGTCCCTGATGATCCCTCACACCCTCACTATGGAGATTCTGCTGTGGAGCTCGGCCTTGTAGAGGCCAAAGCCTAGGCAAACAGGCTGGTTGAAGGAGGTGCTGAAGGTGTGCAGGTGGGTCAGGGTGTTGGAAGGCCCCACCTCGGAGAAGGTGATGGTGCCTGCGCCATAATCCAGGGCCACGCCCACACGGTTGCCTGACATCCGGCTGGAAAGGCGGGTCTTCCTGCGGTTGTGCCAGGCGGCCAGCTTCCTGTCGTGCTGCTGCGTCAGGCTCCAAGACATCTGCAAGTCAAAACCTCATCCATCATCTAGCAGTCAATAGAGAAACCAACCAATCTCCCTTGTGATGTCAGTTTAAATAGACCAATTTAAGTCAGTCATCGATCAGTTTACAAAGAAATACCAAAAGGCTAGGCTAACACCAGCAATAAATCAACTAATATCTAATACTACTCTTATTACCACAACTGTTACTATTATTAAAGACCATATGTAGAAGAGGAAGAAGAGTGATGATAATGTACCTTGTTATTTCCAAAGGCAGTGCCCTCCTTCCCCTTCCGCCCGATGCTCCGGTAGGACACCGCAATGTCCCAGAAGCCCTCTGCCTCCAGCTCCCAGTAATGGGTTCCTGAGGAGAAGGTCTGGACGGTCAGGACTTGAGCCCAGTGGTCGAAGCGGTCAGGGTGAGTGGCACATGGAAGGCGCTGTTTGACCCGCATGGCTGACCGCAGGCCGTCCGAAATGCTCAGGAGAGGATGGGCAGAGTTAGTGTCCAGAGTCAATGGACTTGTTACTATGGAAACAGAGAAACAGACATATGAAGCACAGACTGAGACATGAAGCACAGAGAGGGAAACAAGTATATGAATGAATAAACAGCCTGAATTCCTCCCATCTCAAATATAAGGGTTGAAGATTTGGCCTGTGCACTCACAGAGCTCTCTCTTGAGTTCGGTGAGACAGCGCAGTGTCTCGGTGATGAACTCTCGGTACTTGCTCTCGATATCCTCCACAATGTACTTCCTGTCCAGGCTGAGGGAGTCAGGAGTGAACAGGGGACAATTCAGGTCCGCAAGCAGCCTGTTAAGCAGAGCACAGCAGGTAGCAGGTTAGACAAAATACACACAATATCATACTAATGAATGACTATTCTTTATTTACCTTGAGTCATCAGATTGAAATGCCTGTGGACAGAACAAAAGAAAAGTAGTCAAGGAATGTTATAAGACTTAAAATCCACTGCTATTCACTGTTATAAGACAATAACACAAAACTGTTAAAGGGATAGTTTGGGATTTTGACAATGAAGACCTTTATCTCTCCAGAGTCTCCGGGGTTAGTAGATAAAGGGACTCATTGTCAAAATCCCAAACTATCCCTTTAATAAAGTTAATCAAATCTACTATCTCAAGAAAATAGACATTAATTGACGGCTAACGAATTAAAGCAGAAAGCCTTTAATGCCATCGTACAAATCCTGCACAAATGGCACTGTGAATCTCCCCCAGATGGACAGGGAGGTAAACAGATTAGTTGAAATCCTCCGTTATGTAGTGTACAACAGATGCTGTCTCGTAAATAAATACAGTAGGTGGTTAAAACATTGCAGTACAGTACAAAGGTGAATGTTCAGATTCAGAATGATTACCTGTGACGTACTGTATGTCATCCGATGGTTTGAGATGATGGCTTTGATCTTTTTGGTTTGTTTGACGTTACTCAAAGGTTGTGTCTAACGCCCAGAGATTAACTACCTGAAATGGTTACTGTGAGGTTGGATATGTATTGCCATATTACAAAACGGAGGTACCGACTCTGGCGTGGTCACTAATGATCCCATGGAACTTGTCCCAAAAGTAGGGGTGTTGACTCCACTAGCCTGGCTGAATTACCAAACTGGCTCCTCTTACTACCATGGTCCCCTTATCATCCCCAAATTCCAATTGGCTCCTTCAAACCCTCTCCCCTCTCTAGTCATCTTGGTACCTGGTAAAAGGGTTAATAATAAACATCTCACCCATATGAGCAGGAAGGGGTCTGTCTCCTCCAGCAGGGAGCCCAGGTAGTGGTGGATGTCCTGGGTCTGGCTCAGGTCCTCTCTCACCCTGCTGCAGATGTTCTGGAGGCGCTCCATGGCCTGCTGCCTCTCCCTCCTGGTGCTCTCCCTCAGGGCCAGCACCAGCCTCTCCACCTGCAGCTGCAGGGCTACACCCATACGCTCCACCTGGGAGTCATCTGCCAAAGACAAGTCCTGCAGGGGGACAACAACCACCACCACAGACTCTAAGGTCATAAGAAGACTCAACGTCAGGGCAGAATAGAAGGCCGGATAGACTAACATAAGCATGAACAGTAAATTGATGGACTGCTATAAGCATACAGTGTGTGGTTACTTACTGTCATAGTGCGGTCAGTGTTCTGGTGCTCTTGGAGGATCTGTTCACCTTTATTCAGCTTTTCATCTGCTTTCTGGAGAAGGCTCTGGAGGATGACCTGTGGAAACACACACACGGATTTAGAACTGTTATAGCCACACTATAACACAAGCAGTAAGGAACTACAGGTCGTTAACTGACCTTCAGGTCCTCCTCCACCTTCCTCAGTCCTTTAACCCGGTGCTGTGCATGGCCACCCTCCAACAGACAGTCTGCACACACGTACACCCGCTCGTCTGCACAGTAGTAGCGGAACATCTCCTCATGGGCGGGACACCTGCGGTGGGACAGGTCTCCCAGAGGTTCCACTAGCAGGTGTGTCTTGAAGGCGGGCCGCTCCAGGTGGGGCTTCAGGTGCTCTGCACACAGAGACACCTCACAGCGCAGACAGGTCTTCACCGCCACGGCATTCCCAGACTGGTCCCCGTCCCCCACAGGGGGGCAGCAGTCACACGCCACCACCCCCTGTTCCTCCTGGCACTGTGCGCAGGTGAAGCGACCCCTGACCCCCGCCTCCCCGTGGCCCCAGGCATCTCGCACACATGCTGGGCAGAAGCTGTGGCCGCAAGGCAGGGGCTGGGCCTGGCTGAAGACATCGCGGCACACCGAACAGGTCAACTCCTCCTCCAGGGACGCCATGACAACCGTTTTGTCAACAGGAACACAAAAAGGGAAAAGGCACCTTTGCACACAAAAACATCACAATAATGTCAAAACTTGTGTCAAGTTGTCAAAATAATGAGCAGTTGAGATCATCTTAATTCCCAACATCTTATTTTCAAGCCACAGTTCTTAGAAGCCACATGATGACCGTTGTAAGCTGTGAGTCCTGGGGTCAGGTAGGTTTACAGTACACTCTTAGAAAAAAAGGTGCTATCTAGAACCTTAATTAAAGTGTTCTTTGGCTGTCCCCATACTCAAGCATTTATAATACAAAATAACCAAAGAAACAAACAAAACCCAGAACAAAACACAAAAGGGTTCAACCTGGAACCAAAAAGGGTTCTCCTATGGGGACAGCCAAAGAACCCCTTTGGAACCCTTTTTTCTAAGAGTGTTCACTCATAGTTCACGCCAAAGTCACTTATGTAAAAACTAATACTAGGAATTAGGTATTAAGAACAGGGCCTGTTCAGTCCATGTAAAGTCCTCTACAACGGCCCAACTGCTCTCTTTATCTGCCTACTAATCAACCATTAAGTCTGTTTATAAGGTCTTCGGCAATTGTCCTCTTATTAGAACACCTCAAGATCTTCCCATTGTCTTTGGTGGCAGACAGGACTGTTTATTCTGTAGCGAACTAGTATAACCCGCATCACTGAGTTTATTCTCGTCCTATGGAGTTGTAACACTGACCTGAAGCTCATCCCAATCCCTGTCTGTTGCAATGGAGGGATCAAGGGATCATCCTCCCTGCCCGCCTGTTTGCCTAATAAATCAGACTGAGATACCAATTCTTCGTATACAGTCTGAAACAAACCACTGCAAAAACATGGAAAGTTTCCTTACAAGCCAGAATGTTGAATACAATTACATTTGAACTTACTCTACTGGTTGTCTGTGCGGTTGGTCCTTCAGTGGGTCATTTTTTTGGACAAAATATCCACAGGAAAGTATTATTTACCCGACTTTTTAGAGTGCTGGTTCTGGCATTGAAATGTATATCGTCTGGCACATGCTTAAAACCATGTAAACACCTGCAAGACTTTGGTTAGTATGCATGCATGTACTTTCGTCTTGTGCACGTGCCTTAGGTCATGAGCAAACACATCTTCATTGCCACACACAGAGACCCGCATTTTGAAGTAGGTTTAATAATACTTCCTGTGGATATTTTGTATTAAATATCGACCCACTGTCTCTCCGAGTCAGGGAGGAGTTTCACCCAACGCAATGGATAATCGGCAGAGTAAGTTCAAATATAATTGTATTCAACATTCGTGACAGACAAGGGACGTTGAAGTTTTTTCCTACGTATATGTGTGTGGCTATCTACACACAATGGAAGGCATCGCTCTAATCGGAACTACCGGCCTGCCTGCCTATATGATCCTCCTATCCGGTTTACAACTGTCCTATACACATTCTGATGAAACTCTCTTCTTTCTTTCTTTCTTTCTTCTGATTGTTCAAACGTCCACTATAAAGTATAGATTCCCCCTACCTGTTTGTGTCCCAGGGCTGTCAGAGTGTGGCCATCGTTGGGTGCTGTCCTGTCATTGTGTGTAGAAGCCGGCTAATCCCAATGTCTGTTTAAGCAGAGGGACTGACCTCAGAGAGCACATGACCTACTCAGCGCGCAAGGGTGCATCTCAAGACTCTATGGAGGCTTCCTCTCCTCATCTAATTTCCTTCATCTGCAGCGCTATGAGGTAAGTGGAGGAGTGAAAGCAACTCTCCAGTAGTAGGCAATCACTATATTCCCACTGGGCACAACACGTCAGTAAACGTGGAGAATTGGGTGTTATTTGGTAGATACATTGATCAAGCCTATTTTCACCCACTCAAAAAGACAGCCAAAAGTTTGTTGAATTCCCAATGTGTTATCATTATGCTTTCAACCATCTAAAAGCACAACCAAATTCCAATGGAAAATCAATGTCAGATAAAAAAAATAAAAAAAAGTAACCAAAATGTGTTATCACTGCACTTTCAACCATTTAAAAGCACAAAAAAGTTCAAATGGGAATGTATTGTATTGTTGTGCTTTTAAATGGTTGAAAGTGCAGTGATAACACATTTAGGTGACATTTCTTTTTATCTGGCATAGATTTTCCATTGGAATTTGGTTATATCACAACCTAATGTTTTATCACTATGCTTCATCTAATAGCACAACCAAATACCTGATTTGCAATTGAGATTACATTAAAGTACATGGTGCAAGTGATCAAAGACGTTTTGAGATTCTGTGCAGATTATTATAGCAATTGTGAAGATTTCCAGACCTGCGACCCTGAACATGCCCACATTCTATGATTACATAAGAAGACATGTATTGTTACATTAAGCTCAAAATGTGGCAATGGATGTGTTACTAATTTTTAGAAAGAAGAATTCAGGACAAGACATTTCTGAGATCTGGGATGTGAAAACTTTTATGCTCAATATCTCAGAACTATGCTTTGCACAGATTGAACCTCATAGTCCCAAGGTCACGATAAAATGTGTTAATGGGCTATTTACAGTATTGCAAAAGTGATATTGAATTGTGTTTGGTTGTCAACCAAATATCAACATTTGAAGGAGATGTTTCTGCTGCTTGGATAGCTCCATCTGTGCCGCTGAGTCTGGCTTTATTTCCAGTTTGTTTACAAAATAATAATGTATATGTTGGATTCATGTCTCAATTTCAACCAAAAATCTAAGTTAAAGAATAGGACTAAATAAAATCAAACTTTAAATGCACTTTAAATATAGTTTGATTTGATTTAATCCTATTCATTAATTTAGATTTTGGGTTGAAATGGAGACGTGAATCCAACATATTTATTATTAACTTGTAGATTCCATTTGAAATCAACCAAAGCCTGAAACCCTAAGCCTATATGTATAGTCTATTTTTAGTTGAATACTGGGCTGAATTTTAACAATAGCTGTTGATGACTTCCCAAATGCTATATAAGCTTAAATAGCATCATTGATGATACAATATATGATTGATAAAGTATGATTACATTTCATTTGCTCTGTTGAACCTACCCTTTGGAATTGCTTTGATAGCAACAGTGAATCTACATTATTAATAATAATAATAATAATATGCCATTTAGCAGACGCTTTTATCCAAAGCGACTTACAGTCATGTGCGCATACATTTTTACGTATGGGTGGTCCCGGGGATCGAACCCACTACCCTGGCGTTACAAGCGCCATGCTCTACCAATTGAGCTACAGAGATTTCTCAACAATCATTATCACGATAGCGCATTGGTTATAGTCAGTGACAAATATCACAGCTAAGCTGGGCTGGGCTTGGTTAAAACCCTGGATGGGAAGGGATCGCTGTAGATAGATCAACTCTCCAGTAGGAGGTGCTGCCCAGACTATTGTTTTTTTCTTATAGTGGATATTACGTTGAAGATCCAACATTGTTTCAAAGGTACAAATTCAACATATTTTATACAAGGTTTGTCTATGTTGAAAATTGGTTACCATGATGACATAATCCTGTGGTTGAAATTCTACCCTCAAAATCCAATGTATTTTCCATGTAGATTCCTTGTCAAAATATGTTGAAAAATTATGTTGAAACAATGTTGATTTAACCAGTTTGTGCTCTACAACTACAGATGTAGGATCTTAATTTGAGCCAGTTTGCTACAGCAGGAAAACAATCCTGCAGCAACAGGAAATGAGAATTATTATGTGGATTATAATTTATGGACATTTTTGTAGGGGTTGATACGTTTTTGGTCATGGAAAATCAAGTCTGAAATTTAAAAGACGAAATTACAAACTTCAGAAGCCTTTTTAAACTTCCAATACACTACAAATGTTACATTTCCCTGCTGTGTTTCAAAGCTCACTATTCAGCCTTTGTGGCCACAATGTGACATGGTTGACAACAGTAGGGGTGAGCATGCAGTCTTTATAAACACTTTGTTATTTGCATATGCTCATCGTCTATGTTTTTATGGCACCTGCTTTATGGCATCATTATATATGTTATCATTTTGTCAGGCTAACCAGAGTCAATTGGTGTCATTGTTTTACAGTACGCACAAAATGGATATAAACAAATACGTCTAACCTGATAGCCTATTATTGACTGAGTGAGATTGGTAGGAAGAGAAACACCAGAACAGCAGACAGAGTGATGTCAGCCCCCTGACTTATTTCCCGAGCACTGACCTTAAATGGCAAACATGGTTTGCATGTTTCTATGTGATAACAACAGCAGGGTAAGTACTGGAATGGTTCTGCCCAGGATGTGGATAAGTCTTCATAACTAAATGTTGTCGAGACAGACAGGACACAACGTGACTAGTATTGACAGACGCAGAGAGACAAGGTAAGCACATAACTATGTAAAACAGAGTGAAACATCTAGGGATTATATAGGGAGGAGTTTCACCATTTTAGATGAGAGACTTTTTCCAGTAAAGCAACAGATGAGCAAAAACAGTCATTGAAAAGTGTTGAATAATTTAGCCTTTTTGTACTAGCATTCTTTTCACTTCTTACAGGGAATTGTAGAGGGGTTGGGTAAGACATTCACCCTCTTCAATTTGCCCCAATAGATCATGCAGACAAAAGCTGATCAATGCTCCATCACCAAGTAAGGACTCTAACCTACGCATCTCAAATTACCAGGAAAGGACATATCTCTACTTTTTAGCAAAACAGTCAAGGCAAATACTACTCATCGGTAATCAGATGACTGCCGTTAACAACATCAGTGCCTTTCCATGTGGTCTGGATCCACCCTACTACACAAACATGATAGGTATCGTGGTGGACTGGATCATATTCCTCATAGGACTTCCTGCCGTCTGCCTGGCCTGTTATGCTCTGTTCAGTTTGGTCAAAGCCGGCCGAGTGGCTCCCGTCTACGTGATCAACCTGCTCATCTCAGACCTTCTCCAGATCACCATCACGCTGGTCTTCATTTTCAGTAGGTTCTTTGACACCACATGCCTGCCTTTCATGAAGGCCCGCTGCCTGTCAAGGATCTTTGTCCGCCTGGGCCTCTGCACCAGCCTGGGCTTCATGTTGTTGATCTCCCTGGAGAGGTACATAGTGGTGGCCTGTCCTCTGTGGTACCGCCTCCAACGCTCAGTCAAACACTCCACCCTGGTCTCTCTGAGCCTCTGGGCACTGGCACTGGTTTACGTTACCTTCGATTACATATTCTTGATCGACATGCGGTACTCACTGATGGTTTTCTCTGCCGTCTCCCTGTTGCCTGCCCCTTTCCTGTTGTTGCTGTTCTTGGTCACTCGGAGGGCCCTCTCCAGGAGTATGGCTCTCAGGGGGGCAGATAGGAGGAGGAGGATTCTGGGAGCTCTGGGTCTGGTCCTGGGCAGTTATACACTCCTCTTCCTCCCATACAGCATCAGGAACCTGTACTACTCCCTCAAGGCCCATGCCCCCTCAGTGTCAGACCCAGACAGGGACCTGTCCTCTGTGATCACCAGTGCCCTGTTGTACCTAAGCCCTCTCACTGACTGCTTCCTCTATATCTTCATGAGGAGGGACCTCAGAGACACTGTGGACGCCTTCCCCTGCTGCAGGAGGCTGCTCAGTGTGGGAGACGTTGACAGGAGCAGTAGACAGACTGATCAGGGAGACACACAGACTGGTCCAAGACTGGCCGTTTGATCGTGTCTGAGAACATTATTTTGTGGAATGAAAATGTCAACTGTTTCATTCATATAGCTGTCACAAGCTGGGCTAGAACTCCGGTCTCAGATGTGGAGAGCTGGGGGGTTCTACCCCTTAGCCACAGAGGAGGTATAGTTGGACCCAAATGAAACACCCAAGGCAATACTCCAGGCAAGTAGATTTAATGTAAAAACAAAGGTTCTTCGCACTTCAAAAATAGTCCAACAAAAGTTCTTCTCCGAAGGAGGTATATTAACAGAGGTAGAGTAACAAAACAGGAGGCAAAACAAAATAACTCCACGAGGGGAGAAAAACAAATTAAAGATAACTTAGAAAAGCTTACTTGGAAAGACACGGTGGGACAAAGCAGGAGACACATAGCCAGGACTCAAAAACCAAGTGAGAAACAAGGGGAAAACACACAGCTAAAATGCTATAGGGGAAACAAGGCACAGGTGACCTGGATCAAGCTAATAAGGACACACGAGGAAGAACTAAGGCAGAGGGGAACACAGATGACCTCTAGAGGCCCGGAGACAAACAGGAGGCAGGAAGCTGACAGTACCCCCTCCTCTAGGAACGACTCCTGACGTTCCTTCCAGAACACCCTGGCCTCAGGGTGCGAAAATCTCGGATCAAACCTGGGTCCAGGATGTCCCTGGCTGGAACCCAGGAGCGCTCCTCTGGCCCGTAGCCCTCCCAGTCCACCAGATACTGCAGAGAGTTCTGGACCCTCCGGGAGTCCAGTATCCGGCGGACTGTGTAGGCTGGCTGGCCGTCAATGATCCTGGGAGGTGGCGGGGGTCTGCGTGGGGGGGCAAAGGGAGAAGACAAGACAGGTTTAAGTAGTGAAACATGGAAAGTGGGGTTAATTCTAAGGGAGCGAGGGAGAACCAAACGATAAGAAACAGGGTTAACTTTTCTAGCTATGCGGAAAGGGCCGATGTATCTCTGGGAAAGCTTCTTGGATTCGACCCGGAGGGGCAGGTTCTTAGTGGCCAACCAAACTCTCTGACCAGCTCGGAAACTAGGGGCCGTCCGGCGGTGGCGATTAGCCTGACTTTGGTATCTCTGGGAGGTCCGAAGGAGGGTACGCCTGGCCTTCTTCCAGGTCCGCCTACAGCGTTGGACAAAGCGCTGGGCCGAGGGAACACCAACTTGCGCCTCTTCCTCTGGAAATAATGGAGGGTTGTAACCGAACTGGCATTCGAAGGGGGACAATCCGGTGGCTGAGGACTGGAGGGTGTTGTGGGCATATTCAGCCCAAATGATATAGGTGGCCCAAGACGTGGGATTACTGGCCGCCATACACCGCAGGGTGGTCTCCAGATCCTGATTAATCCGTTCCGTTTGGCCATTAGACTCTGGATGGAACCCCGACGATAGGCTGGCTGTGGCCCCAATAAGCCTGCAGAAGGCCCCCCAAAACCGGGACGAGAATTGGGGACCTCGGTCGGAGACCACGTCCAGGGGAATACCAAATATCCGGAAGACATGGTTCATGAGGAGCTCGGCAGTCTCCTTAGCCGAGGGCAGCTTGGGCAGGGGAATAAACCGAGCAGCCTTAGAGAACCGGTCTACCACCACTAGGATGACGGTGTTGCCCTGGGATGGAGGAAGTCCCGTAACAAAGTCCAGAGAAAGGTGTGACCATGGCCTTCGAGGAATAGGTAAGGGATGGAGCAGTCCCTGGGGTCGCTGGCGTGTCGACTTTCCCTGGTTGCACACAGGGCAGGCCTCAACATAGACCTGCACGTCCTTCTTGATGGACGGCCACCAAAACCGCCGTCGGAGGAATTCCAGTGTGCGAGCACTGCCTGGATGGCATGTCAAGGGCGACTCATGACCCCACTGCAAGACGCGGGCCCGAACAGAGAGAGGAACGTACAGGCGACCGGCAGGACCACCGCCTGGATCGGGCTCATGGACAAGGGCTTCTCGTACCCCTCTTTCTAGTTCCCACTGAAGAGGTGCGACGATCCTAGACCTCGGAATAATCGATGCCAAGGGCTTCTCTTGTACCTCGGGAGAATAGGCTCGAGACAGGGCATCCGGCTTGACGTTCTTGGTGCCAGGTCGGTAAGACAGGAGGAACTGGAATCGATTAAAGAAAAGGGACCATCGTGCTTGCCGAGGGTTCATCCGCTTAGCCTGTTGGAGATATTCCAGGTTCTTGTGGTCTGTGAGAACCTGGAAAGGGTGCTGAGCCCCCTCAAGCCAATGGCGCCACTCTTCCAAGGCCAGTTTTACCGCAAGCAACTCTCGATCCCCCACGTGGTAGTTGCGCTCGGCCTCAGACAGGCGGCGAGACATGAAGGCACAAGGGTGTAATCTCCCATCCTCACCCCTCTGTGACAGGACGGCTCCCACCCCCACCTCTGAGGCGTCCACCTCCACCACGAAAGGTCTTTCTGGGTCAGGGATCACCAGAATCGGAGCAGAAGTGAAGCGGCGCTTGAGATCCTCGAAGGCCCCTGCTGCTTCCGGACCCCAGTGAATCTTGGTCCCTCCTCCCTTGGTAAGCGTCGTCAAGGGGGCTACCACCGAGCTGAAATTCTTGATGAACTTCCGATAGAAGTTAGAAAAGCCAATGAACCGTTGAACCTCCTTGACCGTGGCAGGTGTGGGCCAGCAGTGGACCGCTTTGACCTTCTTGGGATCCATCTCTAGGTGCCCGGGAGTGACAATAAACCCGAGAAACTGAGTCTGAGAAACATGAAATTCACACTTCTCAGGTTTAACGTAGAGGTGATTGTCAAGGAGCCTCTGGAGAACCCTGCTAACATGCCCCTCATGCTCCTTCAGTGACCTCGAGAAGATGAGGATATCGTCCAGGTACACGAAGACGAACAGATTAAGCATATCCCGGAGAACATCATTAATCAGGGCTTGGAATACTGCGGGAGCATTGGTGAGCCCGAACGGCATCACCCGATATTCATAGTGCCCCGTGGGCGTGTTGAACGCCGTCTTCCATTCGTCTCCTTGCCGGATCCGCACGAGATGGTAAGCATTGCGGAGATCCAGTTTAGTAAAAATGGAAGCCCCTTGAAGCAGCTCAAAAGCAGTGGCCATGAGAGGAAGGGGGTATCGATTCCGAACCGTGATCTTGTTGAGTCCCCGGTAATCAATACAAGGCCTAAGACCCCCGTCTTTCTTTTCAACAAAAAAAAAGCCCGCCCCAGCCGGGGAAGTAGAGGCATAGATGAGGCCGGCTGCCAAGGACTCCTTAATGTAGGTGTCCATAGCTGCGTGCTCGGGGGAGGACAAGGAAAAGATCCGACCTCTAGGAGGGCAGCACCCAGGGAGTAGCTCAATGGCACAGTCATACGTGCGATGAGGCGGTAAGGAAGTAGCCCGGGCCTTGCTGAACACTGCCTTGAACCGATGGTAAACACTGGGGACTCGGGAGACGTCAACAGACTCTTGAAACTGGGTACTAGGGGCTGAGGGACTCTGAAGCATGCAGGTGAGTTGGCAAGTGGGACCCCAGCTTAGAATGGTGCCCGTAGGCCAGTCGATCTGGGGATTATGTCTGCATAGCCAAGGGTGACCCAGGATAATAGGATACTCGGGAGAGTCAATGAGATAGAAGGTCTCCTCCTGCTGGTGTTGAGAGATGGTAAGTCGCAGGGACTGAGTCGCCTCTGTAACCTTTCCTGGTTCCAGAGGTCTGCCATCTAAGGCTGTAACTGCCTGGGGTTGAGGAAGTAGTTGGGTAGGGATCTTAAGTTCCTTAGCCAAGGTTACATCCAGGAAATCACCTGCGGCACCGGAATCGATCATAGCCTGGACCCGATGCTGGTGGCCCTCCCAGGACAGAATGGCTGGAATAGCCAGGACAGCGTTAGTAGGAGGAGCTCTAATTCTCCCCATCACAGCCCTCCTGTAGCTGGGCGGGGACAGGCGTTTCCCGAAAGCTCGGGGCAAGTGGAGCGGAAGTGGCCGGCAACCCCGCAGTAGAGGCACCGACGCTCCCTCATGCGACGTTCCCTTTCGTTGGGAGAAAGCCTGGAACGGCCTAACTGCATGCTCTCCGGGGAATCCTGGAGCAGTTCAGGAGCCGGGGAAGCTCTGAATGACGGAGTCCAAACAGGAGAAACAGAGCTGCTCAGAGGAACTTGGGACTGAGACATCTGGCGGCGAGCCGTTCTCCGCTCTCTTAGACGATTGTCCAGGCGGATGGCCAAGGCTATGAGGGACTCGAGATCTCCAGCTGGTTCTCGGGTGGCTAACTCATCTTGAAGGGGCTCAGATAACCCTCCCTGAAAACAGACCCTCAGCGCTTCATCATTCCATCCGCTCCTTGCTGCTATGGTCCGGAAATCAATGGCAAAATCTGCCGTGCTTCGGGAGCCCTGACGGAGAGACAGTAGGCGCTTGGAAGCCTCCCGCCCACTGACAGGATGATCGAACACCCGCTTGAACTCTTCTACAAATGCAGCGTGGGAGTCACAACAGGCCTCCTGGGACTGCCACACCGCAGAGGCCCAGGCGAGCGCCTTGTCTGAAAGAAGGGTAATGATGTAGGCAATCTTGGAACGGTCTGTGGGAAAACTTGAGGGTTGGAGCTCGAAGGTGAGGGAGCATTGGGTGAGGAAACCCTGGCAAGAGCTGGGATCCCCAGCAAAGGGCTTGGGAGGTGGTAGTCGGGGCTCCGCCACTAGAGAAGGCCTGTCGTCACTGGGGGGTGACCTGGGGGAAGGGAGAGAACCAGGGAGGCGTTCAAAGAGCTGGCGGAGGGAACTCATCATTTCGGCCAGGAGTTGAGAATGACTAGCCATCAGCTCTTCTTGTCGGCTGAGAACGGCTTCATGGCGCTGGAAAGAAGCCTCATGTCGAGTGATCACCGCCAACAGGTCCTGGGAACTGAGTGTTTCTGGGTCCATGATTGACTTGGTTTTTCTGTCACAAGCTGGGCTAGAACTCCGGTCTCAGATGTGGAGAGCTGGGGGGTTCTACCCCTTAGCCACAGAGGAGGTATAGTTGGACCCAAATGAAACACCCAAGGCAATACTCCAGGCAAGTAGATTTAATGTAAAAACAAAGGTTCTTCGCACTTCAAAAATAGTCCAACAAAAGTTCTTCTCCGAAGGAGGTATATTAACAGAGGTAGAGTAACAAAACAGGAGGCAAAACAAAATAACTCCACGAGGGGAGAAAAACAAATTAAAGATAACTTAGAAAAGCTTACTTGGAAAGACACGGTGGGACAAAGCAGGAGACACATAGCCAGGACTCAAAAACCAAGTGAGAAACAAGGGGAAAACACACAGCTAAAATGCTCTAGGGGAAACAAGGCACAGGTGACCTGGATCAAGCTAATAAGGACACACGAGGAAGAACTAAGGCAGAGGGGAACACAGATGACCTCTAGAGGCCCGGAGACAAACAGGAGGCAGGAAGCTGACAATAGCTTTCTGCTATGGTGCCTTCCTATCCTCTCATGTTTGTGTGGTTAATTTATTTTGTATTTCTATGTGGGCACCAAGTTCTACAGTACGAGGGAGCTGTCTCTTAGCACTGCGCCACCTTATGCAGAGAATTTTTTTTATTTCATATTGCTTTGCAACTTTGCTAAAATATTGACATTTATTTTGTATCACAAAAAAAATAAAGATTTACATTTACTGTCATCTTGTTATTAGAGTGTTTATCCGAAACGTTAGTATACAATATGCCACATGGAACCTACCTACAGTGGGGGAAAAAAGTATTTAGTCAGCCACCAATTGTGCAAGTTCTCCCACTTAAAAAGATGAGAGAGGCCTGTAATTTTCATCATAGGTACACGTCAACTATGACAGACAAATTGAGGAAAAAAAATCCTGAAAATCACATTGTAGGATTTTTTATGAATTTATTTGCAAATTATGGTGGAAAATAAGTATTTGGTCACCTACAAACAAGCAAGATTTCTGGCTCTCACAGACATGTAACTTCTTCTTTAAGAGGCTCCTCTGTCCTCCACTCGTTACCTGTATTAATGGCACCTGTTTGAACTTGTTATCAGTATAAAATACACCTGTCCACAACCTCAAACAGTCACACTCCAAACTCCACTATGGCCAAGACCAAAGAGCTGTCAAAGGACACCAGAAACAAAATTGTAGACCTGCACCAGGCTGGGAAGACTGAATCTGCAATAGGTAAGCAGCTTGGTTTGAAGAAATCAACTGTGGGAGCAATTATTAGGAAATGGAAGACATACAAGACCACTGATAATCTCCCTCGATCTGGGGCTCCACGCAAGATCTCACCCCGTGGGGTCAAAATGATCACAAGAACGGTGAGCAAAAATCCCAGAACCACACGGGGGGACCTAGTGAATGACCTGCAGAGAGCTGGGACCAAAGTAACAAAGCCTACCATCAGTAACACACTACGCCGCCAGGGACTCAAATCCTGCAGTGCCAGACGTGTCCCCCTGCTTAAGCCAGTACATGTCCAGGCCCGTCTGAAGTTTGCTAGAGTGCATTTGGATGATCCAGAAGAGGATTGGGAGAATGTCATATGGTCAGATGAAACCAAAATAGAACTTTTTGGTAAAAACTCAACTCGTCGTGTTTGGAGGACAAAGAATGCTGAGTTGCATCCAAGGTCCTGGAGTGGCCTAGCCAGTCTCCAGATCTCAACCCCATAGAAAATCTTTGGAGGGAGTTGAAAGTCCGTGTTGCCCAGCGACAGCCCCAAAACATCACTGCTCTAGAGGAGATCTGCATGGAGGAATGGGCCAAAATACCAGCAACAGTGTGTGAAAACCTTGTGAAGACTTACAGAAAACGTTTGACCTGTGTCATTGCCAACAAAGGGTATATAACAAAGTATTGAGAAACTTTTGTTATTGACCAAATACTTATTTTCCACCATAATTTGCAAATAAATTCATTAAAAATCCTACAATGTGATTTTCTGGAGAAAGAAAATGCTCATTTTGTCTGTCATAGTTGACGTGTACCTATGATGAAAATTACAGGCCTCTCTCATCTTTTTAAGTGGGAGAACTTGCACAATTGGTGGCTGACTAAATACTTTTTTCCCCCACTGTATATGCCAGCCATACTGATCTACAGAGTCCTTTACTTGTGTGTTACAATATCTCTACGATGTTCACCAAACGAAGTACACAGAAAATCATAGGAAATCATGGTAAGACTGTACATGTAGAAAGAACATTATGCAACTTCACAATAAAAATTCATGACATACAGTCAGCTTTTGGTGGTATGGTACGTACAGTATGACCATATGGATAACAGGTTTCACGTTCAATATTTATGAAGTTTATGTTTCCGCAGTAAAATGTTACTTGTTTTCACTAATGTTTTTAACATTAGGTAATTTCACAATAAAAAAAATAGGCCTACATTACATACAGTCAGATTTTGTTTTCGTCAAACTAGCTAAATAAATTGACATAGTCTGATCATGTGGATAACAGGGTTCAAGATTTAAAACGTTTATTTTTCCCTTCTAAAATATTACTTGTTGTCCCAGCTCTCCACTTCACTGGACTCACTGGTCTCATATGAGACTCACTGGACTTATATTCACTGGTCCTATATCCCGAAACATCTTCAGCATTTCCAGACTTCCCCTCTGTCAGCCAATCGGATTTCAGCTGAGCTCACTGGTAACACAACACAAGAGAATTCACGCGTTGTGAATTAATAGAGAAAATCTTCTGACCATTCACTCAACATAATACAACACATTATAGAATTGTACTTCGGATGTACATGTATAGTATGTGCCTTCAAAAAGTATTCACACCCCTTGACTTTTTCCTTTAAAAAATTGATTAAATTGAGATGTTGTGTCACTGGCCTAGACATTTTTACAAACAAATTAAAAATGAAAAGTTGAAATGTCTTGAGTCAATACGTATTCAACCCCTTTGTTATGGAAAGCCTAAATAAGTTCAGGAGTAAAAAAATAGCCATTTTTTGTACCCATTTGCCTGATTTATGAAGGTCAACAACCATTTGTCTCTTTTCGTTTGAGTTCTTTGCCTTTTCCCATGGTGATGGATGACAAAGGGATTTCACATTCATCTTACCTCCTTTTTATACCCCAGTGAAACAGGAAGCCATAGAAGGCTACAATACTGTATATTTCCTTAAAATCAGATTAACTTAAAAAAGTAGAATGTTAATGCAGATTTTATTTTGTTTTATTTTATTTATAAGAATCTTTAGGGGTGCCAATAATTTTGACACATATCTTTTTGAGAAGAAAAACCATTACATGTTAAACAAAATCCCTTTCTCTGAGCAATTGTATTATTATTAAATAATACAATATAGCTCAGTGTGTGTATTATTTATTTTATACAGTCTTTTTTGCTCATCTTTATCAAGGGTGCCAAAAATGTTGGACCTGATAATAATAACAATAATAATAATATTAATAATAATACTACTAATAATTACTATTATAATTATAATAATAATGATAATAATAATAATTCATTTAATTTGTAAAGCGCTTTTCTATTTTTTGAAATGTAAAAACACAGAACATTGTAAGCAGACAACAATCAAAGCTACATACAGGTGTCGAGTGGCGCAGTGGTCTAAGGCACTGCATCGCAGTGCTAGCTGTGCCACTAGAGATCCTGGTTCGTATCCAGGCTCTGTCGTAGCTGGCCGCGACCGGGAGACCCATGGGGCGGCGCACAATTGGCCCAGCGTCGTCCAGGGTAGGGGAGGGAATGGCCGGCAGGGATGTAGCTCAGTTGGTAGAGCATGGCGTTTGCAACGCCAGGGTTGTGGGTTCGATTCACACGGGAGGCCAGTATAAAAAAATAAAAAATAATGTATGCACTCACTAACTGTAAGTTGCTCTGGATAAGAGCGTCTGCTAAAATGTCAAAAAGAATTAATATAGGTCCTTGGAAAGCTTTTCTGAACAGCCCAGTCTTTAGCTGTGCCTTAAATGAGGCCAGAGACTCTGCAGCCCTGACAGTGACTGAAAGTGCGCTCCACAGCCGAAGAGCCGCAGTACTGTGTTTCCCTGGGACAGACAGAGATGACTGACCCAAATCACCTCCCAGAGATGCAGATCATTCTCCTGGGTAAGAAAAGGGCTGGTAAGTGTCAGGCAGGCAACACCATACTTGGCCGAGAGGAGTCTGAAATCGACATCGAGACCGTGGACAATGTGAGGAGACGGGAACGTTGGGGGAAAGTTGCAACTCACCGTAGTGGAAACTCTAGGATGGTGGAAGACCTTCTCTCCATGGAAGTAAAATAAAATAAAATTGTATTTGTCACATGCGCCGAATACAACAGGTGTAGACCTTACAGTGAAATGCTTACTTACAAGCCCTTAACTAACAATGCAGTTTTAGAGAGATAAAGGTTAAAACAGAGAGAGCGAGACACTCAGATAACTCTTCAAAGGTAGGTCATTTATATGTCTGTCTGTCTGTCTGTTGTTCTAGAGGACTATCTGATGCTCTCTATCTCTCTGAGAGGTGAGGCCCAACACCTCTCAGAGCTGAAGATTGTGCCACTGGGCTGGGTCCTGGTTGGGAAGACGGAGGTGGCAGACATCATCATGGGTAGCGATGGAGGCACAGAGGAAAGGAGTAGAGCCATTCAGAGTGTGAAGAGACAGATCCAGGTGGGTGAAATGACAGTCACTGTGGTGGGGACACCAGGCTGGTGGCGTTTCGCCTCTCTCCGTGACACCCCAGTAATGGTAAAGCAAGAGATCCTGAAATCTGTATCTTTGTGTCCCCCTCGACCCCATGCCATCCTTCTGGTCATTGCTGCAGGTATTGCCTTCACTGAAGCCCACCTGAGATCAGTAAATGAGCACATCAACGCCCTGGTGATATTCAGCTGGTGTGACACAATGGGAGACACCACCATAGAGCAGTTCATTGAGAGTGATGGGAGAGCCCTCCAGTGGCTCCTCAGGAAGTGTGACAACAGATACCACTTCCTCAACGTCAAGAACAGGGGGGATGTCACTCAGGTCAAAGAGCTTCTGAAGAGGATTGTGCTGATGGTAAAAGCGAACGTCAGGGAGTGAAGCCGGGCGAGGTGCATCTGCGACAGCCGAAAGTTGGACACTGATGTGGTTTTTCAACAGCAAGGCTAAGTGCAACATGGCAGTGCCAGTGTTGCCATTGTTTATAAAAGTTGTTCTTTATAATGTCGAAATAAACATGTCTCTAACCCCCATATCACACACTTACAAAGGTATAATATATGTGTGTATGCTACATTGTACAATCAATTGGTGAGACAGAGACTCAAATATCACATTAATTTGTACATATCCATTATAAACATGAATTGAGTTCAAATCAAATCACATTTTATTTGTCACATGTGCCAAATAAAACAGGGGTAGACCTTACTGTGAAATGCTTACTTACAAGCCCTTAACCAACAATGCAATTCAAGAAATAGAGTTCAGAAAATATTTACTAAATAAACTAAAGTAGAAAATAAAATAAAAAGTAACACAATAAAATGACAATACGATAACGAGGCTATATACAGGGGGTACCGGTACCAAGTTAATGTACGGGGGTATAGGTTAGTCGAGGTACAGTGCCTTGCAAAAGTATTCATCCCCCTTGCCGTTTTTCCTATTTTGTTGCATTATAACCTGTAATTTAAATGGATTTTTATTTTTATTTCATGTAATGGACATACACAAAATAGTCCAAAATGGTGAAGTGAAATGAAAAAAAGTACTGGTTTAAAAAAATTATACAAAATAAATTACGGAAAAGTGGTGCGTGCATATGTATTCACCTTTGCTATGAAGCCCCTAAATAAGTTATTGTGCAACCAATTACCTTCAGAAGTCACATAATTAGTTAAATAAAGTCCACCTGTGTGCAATCTAAGTGTCACATGATCTCAGTATATATACACCTGTTCTGAAAGGCCCCAGAGTCTGCAACACCAATAAGCAAGGGGCACCAACAAGCAAGCGGCACCATGAAGACCAAGGAGCTCTCCAAACAGGTCAGGGACAAAGTTGTGGAGAAGTACAGATCAGGGTTGGGTTATAAAACAATATCAGAAACTTTGAACATTCCATGGAGCACCATTAAATCCATTATTAAAAAATTGAAAGAATATGGCACCACAACAAACCTGCCAAGAGAGGGCCGCCCACCAAAACTCACGACAAGGAGGGCATTAATCAGAGAGGCAACAAAGAGACCAAAGATAACCCTGAAGGAGCTGCAAAGCTCCACAGCAGAGATTGGAGTATCTGTCCATAGAACCACTTTAAGCCGTACACTCCACAGAGCTGGGCTTTATGGAAGAGTGGCCAGAAAAAAGCCATTGCTTAAAGTAAAAAATAAGCAAACATGTTTGGTGTTCGCCAAAAGGCATGTGGGAGACTCCCCAAACATATGGAAGAAGCTACTCTGGTCAGATGAGACTAAAATGTAGCTTTTTGGCCATCAAGGAAAACGCTATGTCTGGAGCAAACCCAACACCTCTCATCACCCCGAGAACACTGTGGGGATGTTTTTCATTGGCAGGGACTGGGAAACTGGTCAGAATTGAAGGAATGATGGATGGTGCTAAAAACAGGGAAATTCTTGAGGGAAACCTGTTTCAGTCTTCCAGAGATTTGAGACTGGGACAGAGGTTCACCTTCCAGCAAGACAATGACCCTAAGCATACTGCTAAAGCAACACTTGAGTGGTTTAAGGGGAAACATGTAAATGTCTTGGAATGGCCTAGTCAAAGCCCAGACCTCAATCCAATTGAGAATCTGTGGTATGACTTAAAGATTGCTGTACACCAGCGGAACCCATCCAACATGAAGGAGCTGGAGCAGTTTTGCCTTGAAGAATGGGCAAAAATCCCAGTGGCTAGATGTGCCAAGCTTATAGAGACATACCCCAAGAGACTTGCAGCTGTAATTGCTGCAAAAGGTGGCTATGTTATGCACACTTGAGTTTTCTGTTTTTTTGTCTTGTGGGAAATTATTCTCTTATATTTTAGATGTGCTGTTAGCATTAATGATTAAACATAATAGGTTTGTACTGTACTGATATAAATTGTTTAACCTAACAAGCTGTGATTAATGTGAGGAACTGTTAGGGGGTAGGGTGAGATAAGACTTGTGTCTCACTTACACAAACACAGCCTCTTTGTTAGACCGCTCAAGGACATGTGTACTGCAAAAGTGCTGACACCTGGCAACAGTGAAGCGCCAAGGGGCTGGGACCAGCCTGAGCGCCAACGATAGGCTGGGTAAGTTTAAACCACGCCCAGCCTCTACTCTGATAGGCCTGCTTGGAGCAGGAACTATCTCTGTCAGAGTATTTAAAGAGGAACTTATAACAATGGCTCAGTTCTCTGACTGCCCTGTGTGGTGTTTCAGTATGACTAAACTGAAACGTTTGAACTGATATAACTGAACTGTAACGTTTGATGTTTGACATAGCATAATACTGGTTTTAAATAATTAAGTTGAAGCAATTTGGTTTATTATTTAATTTAACGTTTGATGTTTGACCCTGCAAAATACTGGTTAAATAATTAGACTGAAATAATTTGGTTTATCATTGAAATATAAATATGCACCGACTTTAACTAATTAGGTGGGAATAATTTGATTTAAATAAATAGAAAGACTCACTTATTCAATAGGGAATGGGTGAAGGGAGAGAGAGTTTTTGTGTTCCTGAATGAGGTGAGAGCTAGTGCGGTTTTCATTTGGTGATGTCACTTGCTCTATGAACTGGAAGTATTTACTTTGAAAGCATCGCGGAATGTGTGGGGTGACTGGCAATGTATGTAGAGGGTCCCGGGTTCGAACCCAGGTAGGGACAGTGGGTAAAGCTTTCGCATTGGGGCTATAGACCTAGATTACTACGTGGATTGAGAAATGTGAAAGGTTGAATTAGATAGCTTAAGTAGAAGTATTCTAGAAAGGTCTATGAAAATATGTTACAAGGTCCCCACGCCTCCCCCGTTGTGTAGGAAGGAGCAAGGGGAGGGGTGAGAGACAGTACATAGTTAAAAAATGATAGGGATATGAATTAAATGTGTGCTGGTAAATTATAGCCAGTATTTGTTTTATTAATTAGGGCCTAATCAGAGAGAACAGTTAAAGAAATTGAATAGCGAACTGAAATGGCGATAGAGCTGTGAAAATTGAGTTGAGAATAATTTATGGCTCTGGTTAGCGGAAAATTAAAAAAATTGAGACAGTCAAGCGAGTTAGATTGAGCTGTAAGATTTCAAGTAGAGGTCTAAATACTTGACTGGAGGCAGTGCTTTAATTAATTATAATTGTTATTACTTGAATCGATAGGTTGCTTAACACCAGTGGTGTATGCAAATAGTTGGTGAATTCTAGAACGATAATTTATTTTCGTTACGGGGACCAGGGGATGCAAGTAGCTTTAGCCATTATGCTGAGGGAATAGCACCAACCTATAGTGGGTTCTAGATTTGTTAAATAAACAAACTTATATTTTAAACTAAAGTAATGCAATAGGCTACAATTATAACATTATCAGAAAAAGGCACAATTTAATGTGAAATGGTTATTACAATTATTATTAATAGTTATTACAGTTATTATCATTGATCCAGTAATGATAGAAGGATAGTAGAGGAAAGGCAAGGGATTAAATCTCATTTAGGGAAAGAAGAAGAGTATGAAGATATATTAGGGAGAAAATACCCTTAACTGAGGGATTTAAAACGTTTAGCTGAAAAAGACAACAGGAATAATTTACCTTACACCCTAATATATACATTAGACCACACCAGAAGTAGAGATGGCAGGATCACCAGTAGCAATCATGAAGAGAAGGTTCCCAGAAAATAGTGAAGATATTGGTAATATCTCTAACAAATGAGAAAAAGGACCAGAAAGATAGTAACTAAATGGCCAAAGGAGGGAACATTTGATGTAACCGTGATTGTATTGGCTAAAAAATGAAATATGACATTTACAGGGGGGACAGGAACAATAGAAGGGGAGACAGATTTTCCTAGGGGGTTGATCAAATAATTGATAATGGATCATTTGAGATGAGATCACATGTAGCAGATTTAGGGTAATCAATTAAATAATCATTGTATACTCAAGGAATTTTGAGTGGTTTTATGGATTAGTTATGAGGAATTAGATTGATACAAACAATTATTGATGGGTTAGGACTGGGGATATCGGTATCATGTTTTGTGTGTACTACCATCTTTAGATTACTGATGGTAATTGAAGGTTAACAAAATGTATAACCAGGAGAAAGACATTAGCTTATCTCATTGGAATGTTGCCCAGGGCGAGGGGGAGCAGTAGTGAAGTTAGACATTTTACATTTATATTTACATTTTAGTCATTTAGCAGACGCTCTTATCCAGAGCGACTTACAGTTAGTTTATTTTTCATACTGGCCCCCCTTGGGAATCAAACCCACAACACTGGCGTTGCAAACGCCATGCTCTACCAACTGAGCTACATCCCTGCCGGCCATTCCCTCCCCTACCCTTGACGACGCTGGGCCAATTGTGCGCCGCCCCATGGGTCTCCCGGTCGCGGCCGGCTACGACAGAGAAGTTAGGCAGTGAGCTACCAAATCAAGTGGGGCCTGGCTATTTGTGGTTGTTGTTTTTCAAATTGGGTTTTTCAAATAAAAACAACACACCTAGTATGATGGTTATAAAGGGTTGTTATGTTAAAATTAGGCAGTATTTAAAAATAAGGGATGGCAATTGGATGATAAATTACCAATATTACCTAAGTGATTGTTTAGGTAGGTGGTAATATTGACACATGAGCAAAACATGTGTCAAAGGGGGGATGGTAGGATTAAATAATAAATATATACGAAGGAGAGGACAAAATATTTTAAAAAATAATAATTTTAGATACAGTCTAGAAAGAGAATGAAGTCAGAAATAGAAATTGAGAGCTGAACATGTGTAAAGATAGTTTATTAACCACACCCGTATGTCAGAGGTTTTGTGCCCCACAGGTGAACTAAAGGAGAAGGTGACCCACTCTATCTAACCAGGTGACTGGTGAGCATCCAGTCCCTAAAGAAGAAAAACTGGAAGCAGGCCTGTTGGGAAGGGCCCTATCAGGTTATATTGGTCACTGCCTTTGCCATTAGAATAGCAGAAAGAGCAACCTGGGTCAACGTTACCCACTGCAAAAAGGTAAGAACACATGCAAGCATCACTGAACACATGCAGAGTTAGAGAGAAGAACTAGACCAATAGGGTCTGGGGATCACCTCTGTTAACGAAGATCTCCTACCCCGACCTATCATCACTGTAGTGTGTTCTCAGGGTGTGAGTATGGGGTAGTACCAAGCAGAAAGACTGAGGACAGGAGAGGGTTGGCGGTTTTTGGGAATATGGATAACTTTAGTTGCATCATAGTCTCGGTAATGGTCTTGATATGTCAGGATCCACCACCAATTGTGCTATGCCCTTACCATTGTTAAGAAGTAAAAGAGAAGAGAAGCGACCCGACATACTGACCGTCAAGGACGAATGGCCTACAAAATGGGAGTCAGAGAAGGGCAGACTGTCAGATTCAAAATAAGGGTTAGGGACATAGCCAATGGGTGGGGTACATGTCAATAAGCAGCTTGGGATTATAAAATCCCATTATATTCGTGTTCGGCCCCCACGGCGGATTGTTCCTAGATTCAAGTGTTTAAACACACTTGGGGATGGGGATATGAGACCGAGGGGGACTGAACATCCAGATGGGGGGTAAAGAGAAACAAAGACATCACCAATTATCAATTGGAGATAGTAGTAATGTGACAGACTTAAGCACAGGAGAGAATTCTAAACCTTACAGCCCCTGTAACCGATGTGTGGTGGGCGTGTGCCAGTAAAGGCAGTGTAAGGCAGAGAATTCCAAAAGGGTGGCTAGATACATGCGCCCTGGTTCTACTGGTTCAGCTAGTTAGAATTAGTCACCAGGAACCAAGGATTAAACAGATGTAGGAGGAGTTTTAACAAGAAGGAGAATAGCCCTATTTAGATGGATGCGATTGGGATACCAAGTGGGGTATCGGATGGATACCGAGCTATGAAACAATTAGGGGAAGGGTTTACTACCACGTTCTTTTGGTGGGTGACAATAAACAAAATTGTGAATTGGATGAATTATATCTATTACGACCAACAACGATTTATTGGCTGGACTAGGGATGCAACAGAAGGGATCTTTTGAACAATTATCCGCCATCTCACTCTTATGACTTAGTAAAAAGAGGTTGGCTGTAGATCAGGCAGAAAGGGGTGGTGTCTATAGAATGGTAAGCCATTGTTGTACGTTTATCCCTAACAATACCAGTCCTGACGGGAGTATCTCTAAAGCCCTAGTTGGTTTAGATAAACTATCAGCTGAAATGAAGAGCATGGCTGGAGTGGAGGAAACCGGACTGTTCTCCTGGTTGAATGATTGGTTTGGTAAGTACTCTGTTATGGTGGTTACTGGATTTCTGACCCTAATAGTTGTGTTTCTAATATTAATGTGCTGTGCTGCCTGTGTAATTCCTTGTTTGAGAAAGTCTGTTACAGATGTCGTGCATACGGCTGGTATGATGCCCCTCCTAGGGGCTCAAGAAGGGGATGCAGACACTGAGTCTAGCTTTCGGAAGAAACTGGGGTTGACAAAGGATGACCCTTGGTTTGCTATTGGTGAGGTGGTGGAGTGACACCCTAGTGGATGTCTAAAGGGGACCAAAGTTTACTTCCCTGTTTATGTTTTATGCTTTATTAATCAAGTTAACCATTGTGAATGTTTGTCTTTCCTTATGTGAAGGTTTAAAGTTCCTGGGTGGCTGGTAGCCAACCTAGTACAAGTTGGGTGTAGATGGAAGGACTGAAGGCCTTTTTATTATCATTATTGCCTATTAATAAAAGTGTGATTTTTGTTTTTTGTATTGTATTTTAATGAGTGACACCCTAGTGGGTGTCAAAAGGGGGAATCCTAAATTTCCCTGAAATTTCTTATTTTGGGTTTTCTTATTTTGGGTTCACACCCAGTGGGTGTAAAAAGGGGGATTGTGGGAAATTATTATCTTATATTTTAGATGTGCTGTTAGCTTAATAAGAAAGCATTAATGATTAAACATAATAGGTTTGTACTGTACTGATATAAATTGTTTAACCTAACAAGCTGTGATTAATGTGAGGAACTGTTAGGGGGTAGGGTGAGATAAGACTTGTGTCTCACTTACACACACTGCCTCTTTGTTAGACCGCTCAAGGACATGTGTACTGCAAAAGTGCTGACTCTCTGGACAAGTTGCAAAACAACTAACACCTGGCAACAGTGAAGCGCCAAGGGACTGGGACCAGCCTGAGCGCCAACGATAGGCTGGGTAAGTTTAAACCACACCCAGCCTCTACTCTGATAGGCCTGCTTGGAGCAGGAACTATCTCTTTCAGAGTATTTAAAGAAGAACTTATAACAATGGCTCAGTTATCTGACTGCCCTGTGTGGTGTTTCAGTGGACCTGTATATACGAACATCATATTTACCATTGAAGTGTTTTGCATTAATTAAAATACTAGTCTATTTTAGAAGACGTGTATTGACCTCTTTTTGTTCCTATACCAGATTTGAATTGACGCAACTTAACAGTCTTATTTCTTGTTTGTTTCACACAAAAAAAATATTTTGCATCTTCAAAGTGGTAGGCATGTTGTCTAAATCAAATGATACAAACCCCCAAAAAATCAATTTTAATTCCAGGTTGTAAGGCAACAAAATGGGAAAAATGCCAAGAAGGGGTGAATACTTTCGCAAGCCATTGTAATTTGTACATGTAGGTAGGGGTAAAGTGACTATGCATAGATATAAACAGTCAATGTAAATAGTCCGGGTGGCCATTTGATTAATTGTTCAGCAGGCTTATGGCTTGGGGGTAGAAGCTGTTAAGGAGCCTTTTGGTCCTACACTTGGCGCTCCAGTACCACTTGCCGTGCGGTAGCAGAGAGAACAGTCTCTGACTTGGGTGACTGGAATCTTTGACAATTTTTTGGGCCTTCCTCTGACACCGCCTAGTATATAGGTCCTGGATGGCAGGAAGCTTGGCCCCAGTGATGTACTGGGCCGTACGCACTACCCTCTGTAGCGCCTTACGGTCAGATACCAAGCAGTTGCCATACCAGGCGGTGATGCAGCCAGTCAGGATGCTCTCAGTAGTGCAGCTGTAGAACCTTTTGAGGATCTGGGGACCAATGCCAAATCTTTTCAGTCTCCTGAGGGGGAAAAGGTGTTGTCGTGCCCTCTTCACGACTATCTTGGGGTGTTTGGACCATGATAGTTCGTTGGTGATGTGGACACCAAGGAACTTGAAACTCTTGACCTGCTCCACTAAAGCCCTGTCGATGTTAATGTGGGCCTGTTCGGCCCTCCTTTTACTGTAGTCCACGATCAGTTCCTTTGTCTTGCAGTTGGTTCCTGTTTCAGTCACGTCTTTGGTCACTTTCGTGTGGGTCAAACACAAACACCGTAATGATTGGTTGACAATAGAGCCTCCCACAATGTAGCCGATTTCTGCAGGATGAAGTTGGTGAAGCTTGCAGAAACATGCAGTCGACTGCAGTCAAAACTTCATGACCTTTGATCACATGATTTTTGTCAAGTTCATGCAGTCCACATGTAGGCATAAGTCATACAATTTGTATCCCCATAATGCAACAAACTTTGAAAGACTTGACAAAAGTGATCAGCTCGAATATGCCCAAAGCATCCACTGGCTGCAACACAACCTTGTTTTTGGTGTTAGTGAGCCACCTAATGGACACATTCCTCTTCATGAAGGGATGTAGATTTCATAACCTGCTGCTTGCTGCTTGGCTGGGGCAGACCAAATACACTCACCTCACTGCTGTCTAAAACACAATGAGAGATTATCTACTGGGTCTATTAATAACATATTGGCCTACACAGCCTGATAATAACAGTTGCGTTGGTGGGGAATTCAGTAGACCTACATGTCTGACCAAAGCTTGAATATGAGTATTATATTTTCATAGACCTGTAATTGTCTGTGAGATGTGGGATGATATTTTCACTGCTAAAAGTGTGGCAGTGGCAATGACTGTTGTGTGGCAGTGGCAATGACTGTTGTTAACATTCTTCATGTGCCATTTAAATGTGCTGCATATTTTGCTATAGTCCTAGTGCATTATTTTCATGGTCTTTAATGAATTTCCTCTATGTAGCCCACTATGTATGGATTTAGAATAAAATAGAATAGAATGGGGTCTATTCTAAGGAGACACATAGGACCATTATAATGTGATAGTCTAGTTGACCACAAAAGATAGCCAGGTGGAAAAAGAACATTCCTCCATTGGAACTTCTAGGGTAGGCTGGGCCCTATCCAAGTTGTGCCTGGCTGTTACACAGGATTTGCACAATGCCCCCATGGGCTAATACGGGGAAGATTATTTAATTCGTTGTGGTTTTCAGAGCAATATGTGAGGCAGTAAAAAGGCTCAGTCGGTAGGCTAGTCTAGTCAGGGTCAGACTGTGTCCTAGGCCAAGTCACGGTGTCGACGAATGTCATTAATTATAGCGGGACAGTGTCCGGATAAGACGGACAGACCGCCAAACAGACAGCCGTCACTGCCGCAGAGACCACAGACGCAGGCCGAGAAGCAGGCCGCCCTCGCCAAATAGTCTACAAAGAGTGTTGGGGGAGGAGGATGACAGGAACACTAATCCAATTCCCTTTCGTTACCGCATAGTAGCTTATCTTCAACCTCCCCCGCCTGTTTCTCTGGGTCAGTAAAAACAATGAATTGTTAGGCTACATTTACGATATCATATAGTCTAAATTCACGGCGACGATATAAATAAATAATTTAACAATGCGGTGTTCCGCCCGGCTGTCAAAGGGACGATTGCGCATCTTTGTGGCTGAATGCCGGAAAAGGCTATGTTGATGTCCCGACTGGGAGACGTAGCCTATTGCCCAACATATTTTATCATTTTGTAAACCACTGTCAAATATAATCGCTTCTTACATGGTGAGTAATTTCCTTTATCTTCTTTATGTCGACGACGCAAACTAGGGTATGAGCAATTTGTAGCGATATTTTAGGACAGTCATAATAATTTATGAAATCATAACTTGTTATGATCAGTGCGCGCGCAGGCACGCAACAGGTCGCGGGTACAGTAGCGGGACAGCAGAAGTTATCGCGCTGTTCTCAGAAGTGTATGAAATGTTAGATGGTCGCTTTAAATGTCAAGGTGCGATGGCACGAAAAACACAAATGCTTTGTTGGCACAATAGGCTGTGTTTTAATAGAATGAAATAGTTTGCGATACACGGACAACAGATTTGATTGTTTCTTTGTATAAACCTTATAAATATTTTTTCTAGCTATGAAAGATTGTCTAAATATCTCGTAAGCCTCTGAAAAGGGAATTCTAAAATGTAGGCTAATGTGTAGGCCATATCAAACAGTGAAATCTGGACATACATCACTGTCCGGCAGCATAGACACGTTGATCCCAAACCATAAAGCTATACATTCAATGCCTAAATTATGGGAGGCAAGGATGACAAATGTGGGCTATTATGACAAATAGGCCCCTAAATATATTTTTAATCGTTGACTCAAAACATAGCCCCTTAAATAGAATATCTATGGCGCCAACTGTGAATGGGAAACCTACACTCTAAGAAAAAATGGTGCTACCTAGAACCTAAATGGGTTCTTCGGCTCTTCCCAATAGGATAACCCTTTAAAGAACAATTTTTGGTTCCCGGTAGAACTCTTTTGGTTTCAGGTAGAACCCTTTCGGGTTCCATGTAGAACCCTTTCCACAGAGGGTTCTACCTGGAACCAAAAAGGGTTATCCTATGGTCACAGCCGAAGAACCCTTTTGGAACCCTTTTTTCCTAAAAGTATATTATTGTATTTTATAGATACACTTAAATAGGCCTAGGCTTGGCGAATACCAGGCTTTCTTATTTTAATATTTAGATATTTGTATAGGCCTACAATCCACGATGATAAATGATAATTGAATTGCTTGATATGTACAAGATGTATGTTATCAATTGATTTTAAATTATTATTTAAAACTGATTTGGGGAAACAGCAGAGGGTGCAACACAGTTAAGCATGTATTTGTGTGTGTTTGAGGGGCGACGTGCGCCCAAGATGTGCGGGCCTGTGTACAGACCAGGAGGACACGGTCAAAATCAGAATTACGCACAATCATGAACACACATTTGATACAAGATAGGCTAGCCTAGACCTATTGAACATTTATGAAAGGGTTTCATGTTGGCCTATGTGATAAGTTTAAGTGCAACACAGGGAACTGAGCTTGTACCCATATTTGTGGGCACTGGGGTTTAGACTATATGGTAGGTAACCATGCCTAATAAGGCCCTGCAATACTACAGTATTGGCTTGTTTCCAGTTTGTTTTGTGTAAACAATGTGTGTAAATGTAAATGCTAATCGATTGCGTAACAGGCCTGCAATATAGCCGATATCTTGTGTGTGTGCAATTATTGGCTTGATGTAAAATGTGTGTGTGGTAAATTTCCTTCATCCAGCAGTAACAACTCAAGGCCTATAATCGTAGAGTTGAAACCCCTAGGTTGATTAGTATACGTACAGCATTTTAGTGCTTGTTGTGGCTGAAAAGCATCAGCTGAAAAGGAGAGAACATTTGACTCACAGGGGACCAAATGTACATGAAACTACACCACAGGGTAGTGTGTATACGTGTGTGTGTGTGTGTGTGTGTGTATATGTGTGTGTGCGCGTGCCTGCGCGCGTGGGCGGGTACGGGTAGGTCCAGTAAAAAAAGTATATATTTTTCCTCACTCTGTCTGTCTCTCCTTTTCATTACCTCTCCACGTGATAAGCAGTAGAGCTCGAGGTTGAAAAGGAAGCATTGTGCGTCGCGTCAGTGGTCCTGTGTATTCGAGAGGCTCGCAGAGGGTGATGCTCATTCAGCTGTGTCCTTGCCCCATTGTTGCGAATTCCTGTTCATTCAGTGTCCTGTTAATAGAGCTCGTGCATCGGAAAGCTGGTAGGGAGGTCATTCGAATTCCAAGTTGGGGTTCCACCAATAGATTGGTTGTGCACCACTGCTCTCACCGTCCGCCAATCATCCTTTCCAAGCAGTTGACTGGATCTACCTACTTGAATAGGATATCCATAATGATGGGAGGATGCTATTTTATGGGAGGATGCTATTTTATGTAGGCCTACTTGTACCCAAACACTCGCACACACACACACACACACACACACACACACACACACACACACACGCAGTATAACATATAAAGAGAAACATCTAATCAAGGGAGAGGTGTACATTAATTGGTCTGTTCTTCATCAAATGTATAGGGACTATAAATGTAGCACATGGGGACGCAAAACTTTTGTATATACTGAAATCGAAGACAACACTTCGTGGGATACTCACGATTGTGTTTATCTGAAGGAAAGAACGTGATGGCTTTTGTGGGTGAGGTGGGTTACTAGAAGGAAGCAAGTGGAGTGAAGAGGGGGTCATGGCTCAAAAGAAGTGTTCATTCGCCATTTGAATGCAAATGCAGTGGTTGAACAGGAGGACTGTGTGTGTGTGTGTGTGTGTTTTGTGGGGGGGGGGGGGGGGGGGGGGTTTGAGAAAAGAAGACTTGTTGAGAGAAATTGACACATATGCCTGTAGTCTTCACAAGTTCTTCCCGTTTGCACCAAGATGCCACCAACGGAGTTTAACATTTTTAGCGGAAAATTCATCTGCGCTTCGCTTCTAATTCGCGCAATTTAGTTAACCACTTTTTCAGTGTGCAGGGAGAAAATAATCTAAGCATTCTGTTGGCCCATGTGCAGATGAAGCATGTCTCGTCGGAAACAGAAACGACCCCAGCAGCTCATGAGACCGCTCCCTGCAGCCTCTCAGATATTAGAGCATGGTGAGAAATTGACTATTATTGATATGCAAGTTAACAACTGAATACATTAGCCATTAGTTTTCTATGTTTTTCAAAGTAGCTCAACGTGTTTTTCTAATTAATAGGCCAAGTGGTTATGATATTTTTTGGAAAGCTATTTTTCTGGGTAGTTAATACCTTTATTTCCTCTACATAACAGTGATTGTGTAGTGGCACATCTATAAAAACAACAACTTCAAGAGGCAGCATATTCTACCTGTCATCTGGAAAGTTTTGGTGATAGTTTGATTGAAAACGTTGACTCCCATCTCTGACAGTTCAAAATCTAAAGTTATGGTGATGCTTTGATGCTCCTCTTATTAATGTCAGCAATAATGTCATATTATTGCAATTATTGTGTCTTAGGAGTCTGTTTTTCTTATTTAGATTCTTCGTTTTTTCCTTCTCACTGCCCTCACCAGCCCTCCTCCTATTGCCAGGCTCAGAGGCACAGACCACCCAGTTAGTGGGAGGATAAAGAATAGAAAAGACATGAGAATGCAGAGGCAATACAGTGTAGATAAGATATTATTTATTTATTTAACCCTTATCAACTCTATAATTCCAAATATTCATATTGAGTTTTGGGAGACTGAGCAATGAGAGGGAGATGGTAGAGGACTGATGACTGTGAGAGGTGATGTATAAGGTGTAACTGCAATAGCATGCGACCCCATTGTCCATCTGGGCTTTGTGGTTGAGCAGTAAGGCATGAACATACCCAAGAACTAGTGTGAATCTCAAAATGTGTGTGTGTGTGTGTGTGTGTGTCTGTCTGTATCTATATGTGGTTGTGCGGCTGCGACCAGTCAAACAGGGCTAGTGGGGTCGAATAGTGTAGTAATATTGTAGTGATAGGGTGTAGTAACATTGTAGTGATTGGGTGTAGTAATATTGTGTTTGTACATGTAGGTGTGTGTTTGTGTGTGCGTGTGTGTTTGTGTTTGTGGATTCAAATAAAGTATTTAAAATGTGTGTTTGTGTGTGTGTGTGTTAGTGATGTGTGGTTGTTGATGGTCTGTTTGTTTTCTTGTCTGGTAGCCTGTGTGTTTTCTTTTGCCTCCACCTCTTCCTCTCTGGCCCAGAATTTAGTTGATGGAATGTGACCCCAGAGTTCTTAAGGTCAAGTATGCCAGCCAATCACAGCCTGACCCCTGACACCCCAGAGGGTAATGGGGGAAGGGTGCACCAAGAGATGAAAGACAGAGAGAGAGAGAAGGAGAGAGAGTAGTGTGTGATAGAGTGCATGTGCATGTCTATATACAGTATGCATGTCTTTTTCGGAGGTCAGGGTTGTAAGCGGTTTTAGGGTCCATTGTCCTCTGTACTGTGTTGCCGTGGAAACAAGGTAGGCTGCTCATGGTGTAAGTTGGGGGGGGGGGGGTGCAGACGAAGATGGAGAAGATAAAGAATGAAGTGAAGAGGAAAGAGAGGGGGTTTGGAGGATGAGGAAAGAGAGGGGAAGTTTGGAGGATGAGGAAAGAGAGGGGGAGTTTGGAGGATGAGGAAAGAGAGGGGGAGTTTGGAGGATGAGGAAAGAGAGGGGGTGTTTGCAGGATGAGGAAAGAGAGGGGGTTTGGAGGATGAGGAAAGAGAGGGGAAGTTTGGAGGATGAGGAAAGAAAGGGGGAGTTTGGAGGATGAGGAAAGAGAGGGGGAGTTTGGAGGATGAGGAAAGAAAGGGGGAGTTTGGAGGATGAGGTAATGGAGAAGAGAACAAAGAGTGAAATTGGATCTGGATCAGGAGTTCACCTGACAGCATGGTCTTGTAATGTATAGTTGTTATCTGAGGGCTTCACTCCTTATCTGTTGTGCTTCTACCTATCTGCTACTACTTGCAAAATCACAATTATAAGATGGATTCTCAGAGGTCCATTCTCTTCTATCTGGTAATTGTTACCTCTATGATTTGCTAGAGTTGCATTTCTGTGCTATCCACTGACCATAATCAGAGCGTGATAAGGTCGACCTGTGGAAAACAGTCTCAAAAAGGACATTCTGAGTAGTGCTCACTGCTCAAACAGACTTCACTGAGTTTTATTAAGCGAAAGTGGTAACAGTGTGTAAAGTAGATGCAAAGTTCTGTCATGCTCAGTAAGACAATAACTAAGTCAACTCTCGCTCGTCTTCTTTCTCTTCTTTTCTCAGATGACCAGTTGGCAGTGAAGTCATTCTCCTTTCCTCTGACCACAGACTCCTCTTCTTCATCATCTTCCTCCTCTCCTCAGAGCTACCAGCCACCCCTGGCTCCACGTTCCTACTTTTGGGGGCTTCACACCCCCTCTCTACCCAGCAAGGGCTCCCCCCTCCCCTGCTCCCCCTGCCAGCCCACCTCCTGCCCCATCTCCCTCACAGACCCCCAGTCCTCCCTCTCCCCTGACTTCCCCCACCCCTCCCTCTTCTCCCAGACAGTCCTGCGCCTTCCTGACACCACCTCCACGACGCCCTCCAGTCAGACCCACCCTCCCCGCTCTCTCATGGCCTCTCCCAAGCTGGGCGTGTCAGCCACCACTACCACCTCCTCATCCTCTTCCTCAGCCTCCCTCTGCCCCCCACCCCACCCTGGCAGCCCCAGCCCTGTACCTGAAGGCCCTCCCAGCCCTGTGACGCCCTCCCCCAGCCCGGGTGCTGCCTCTGCAGCCCCGCCCTGCGCCCACCTGAGCATTGCGGTGATCCTGGATGAACTGCGGGTGCTGCAGCAGAGGCAGATTCACCAGATGCAGATGACGGAGGAGATCTGTAGGCAGGTGCTGCGGCTGGGCGGGGCCTCCTGTGCCCTGGAGGCGCCCCAGATCCTCCTGCCTCCTTTGCCCCAGCTCTGTCTGGAGGCCAGTGAGAGGGCCTCCAGTCCTCCCCAGCCTACACCCACCCAGCCTCCCAGCTCTGTAGCCCCTCTGCTGGCCTGCTTCTCCTCCCTGCTCCCTCCCCAGCCTGCCTCCAAGCCCTCCAAGCCCAGCCACCCCCTGTCCCATGTCCTGCGGCCACACAAGTCCCAGATGGAGGGCGCAGGAGGGGCTACAGAGTCTTATCTTTACCCTGGGACCAGTGTCCGCCCTTCCTCCTCCTCTTCTTCCTCTTCTGCCTCCTCTGCCATCTCTACCATGGCCTCATCCAACTACCCCCTGGCCCTCTCCCTGGCCTTGCCCACCCGTTACCTCCATGAGAAATCCCCCAACACCACGTCAGCCAGCAGCCATGGTGGCCTGTCCTTCCTTACCCCGTCCCTGCCCACCACTGCCTCTATGGCACCCCCCTCCTCTCAGGAGCCCCACCTGTCTGTCTCCTCAGCGGGGTCCTCGACCTCCTCCCTGGGGCGTCTGCAGCATGCCTGTCGGTTCTGTGGGAAGCTGTTCAGCAGTGACTCGTCCCTGCAGATCCACCTGCGCTCCCACACGGGCGAGAGGCCATACCAGTGCCCTGTCTGCCTCAGCCGCTTCACCACCCGCGGCAACCTCAAGGTGCACTTCCTCCGCCACCGCGAGCAGAACCCAGAGCTCTCGCTCTCCCTCCTCCCCCCTTCCCTGTTTGGGCCGGGCATGGGACCAGCGGGGGGGTCTGAGCCCCAGGGTCAGCCCATGAGCAGCATTGGTCTGAGCATCAGCGCAGCGCAGGCTCAGAGACGTCGTAAACGGCGGGCTGAGGATGACCCGTATGGAGACGGTATGGAGGTGGGAGGTGTCGGAGGGGGCTTCTCTCTGGGGGCGTCCACCAGTGCTCCCCCCTCCTCTCTCCCCCTTCCCCCCAGTGTGGACCTGGCCCTCATCTCCACTGCCCACTCCCTCCTGCGGCTCAACCAAGTCGCCGCTGCAGCCGCTGCTGCATCCATATCCTCTGCTGCTTCCTCACTCACATCCTCCTCTTCCTCCTCTGCATCCTCCTCCCTCCTCTCTGTTCCCTCCTCGTCCGCCTCCGCCATCGCTGGGTTCTTCAAGGGGGTGAAGCAGCAGCGTTTTGATGAGAACACGCCCCCTCACCCTCCCATGATGTCACACTCTGCTTACTCCCAGCTGGCCCACCTCCCTAAACTCCTCTTCCCCTCTGGCTCCCCCCACCATCACCCTGCCCTGGGCCTGCTCCGCCCTCCACCCCCTGCCCCAGGCTCCTCCCACCTCTCCTCCACCCACTCTCAGCTCTCCTTCCCCTTCTCCCACTACCCCAAAGCCTACGCCTCCACCTCCTCCCCCTCCTCCTCTACCCCCACCTCAGACACCTCCAAGCTGCAGCGGCTGGTGGAGAAGCTAGAGAAGGAGCCTCCCACCTCCTCTCCCTGGGCCTCCTCCTCAGGGGAGACCTCCCACAGCAGCATGGCCTCTGCTGGATTGTTCAGCAGCGGCCTCATGGGCGCCAGCACCTCCAGCACTTATGTGATGGCATCCCCATCGTCCTCCACCCACGCCCCCACCTCCGTCTCCAACTTCACCAGGGAGATGGTGGCCGCTCTGGGCATGAGCGCAAACGGGGGCAGCGCTCTGGCAGGCGCCATGCTCCCCGGCCTTGGCATCATGAGCACTGGCTCCCTGGCCCCCAACCAGTGTGGGGTGTGTCTGCGTGTGCTGAGCTGCCCCAGGGCACTGCTTCTGCACCAGGCCACCCACCTGGGTGAGCGCCCCTTCCCCTGTAAACTGTGTGGACGCTCCTTCTCCACCAAGGGCAGCCTGCGGTCCCACCTGGCAACCCACCGTGCCCGCCCGCCCAACTCTCGCGCCCAGAACTCTTGCCCTCTTTGCCAGCGCAAGTTCACAAACGCCCTGGTGCTGCAGCACCACATCCGCATGCATCTGGGAGGGCAGCTGCCACCGGAGGGCGGTCCAGAGTCTCTGTCAGAGGCCTCAGCAGAGCCTGATGCTATCTCTGAGATCCAGGCCCATTCCCAGCCACAGTCCAATGACACCCCCAAGGTCTCCACTGAGAGCTCCACTGCAGCCTCAGGCAGCCAGTCAAAGAATTCAGCAGCGTCCACACACTTTCAAACCCTAGTGGGAGGCTCCGCACCCGTATCGGTCAGTGTGACATCACCAAAGTGTGTCTGGGAGCCCAACAGATCTCACTCCTCCAGCCCTGACCTGATCCCTCCCTCTGACCTCAGCCCTGACTCCTTCCTAAACACCTCACACACCCCTCCACCCGGCAGCGCAGACCCCCCAGTCCTGTTTGTCAGTGTGCCTTCTCCACCCCCTCCTCTAGGAGATACAGGCTCCCCAGTCAGTGATGACAACCATGCTGAACTCCTTGATTCAACCATTGGTACCATTGGCCCTGCTCCCACTTCCTCCAGTGTTACCAAAACCACCCCCTTGTCCAGTCTAATGATGTCAGACTGTCTATTGGGTCAGAATGCCCTTCCTCTCGATGTCTTCCTCCCTGGACCTAGATCAAACCTGGAGAATCTACTGAGCACCCCAACCCTCAGTGCCCCGTTAGCACACCCCAGCCCAGCCCCCTCCTTTACCCCTGTCCTTAACCCAGAGCAACCCAAAACCCACCTAGCACCCAAACCAGACCCAGAGCATCCCCCTAAACTCCAAACCCCCAAGCCCACAGAGGAAGACAGGGTTGAAACCCCCAAACCTGCAGCACCAAAGCATGACCAAGCTCTTGTGCCTGATACGGACCCCAGAATGGCACCACCATCAGAGACCGCAGACACAAGCGATGCTGAGGCTAGGGATGATCCTCAGAAAGCTATACCCTACACCAGGGAGACGAGTCAGGGGGCGTACCTTGGCTCCCATGGGAAGGAGGATGGGATGGGTGGTGTCTCTGACCAACTGGAAAGCACTGTTCCCATCAGTTTGGCTCCCACTCTCCCCCCTCCCCTGTCTCGCCCTGAGAAGAAGACATACAGCTGTGCCGAGTGTGGGAAAGAGTATGCCAGCCGCAGTGGACTGAAGGTAAGAGGATGTGGGTATAGATTGATGTGCGGGTTGGTAGAGAACTTAGCCCTTTCTTATGGACTACATGTTTATGGACTTCATGATAGCTACTTTGAAGTGATTTATTAATCTGTGGAATTGTTCATTAGATGTCCAAAACATCGCAACCAATGAACCAGACATTACTACTAAAACTACTTTGGTCTGTTAGTTGATATTCAGGTTACATTTAACTGAGAAACATTCACTGATGATAAAGCTCCTTCCAGACTGAAGGGAATCAGTCAAGCTAAATGTTTGTGATATAAATGTTCTTTCCAGCAAGGGGGACTCAGAGGTTGGTCAGAGTGTCACTTAAACAATCTGTTATTTTCATATTCATCCACAGGGACATATGAAGCATCATGGAGGGGTTGTCAAGGCAACACGTCCCCCTGTACGGAGCGGTCGCTCGGCCTCTGAGCGACTTCCTGCTAACACACCGACAACGTCCTCCAACCCCCCGGCCACCAGGAGCAATGTGGGCTTCTGGAACCAGTACCAAGCCTTCCTCAACACCAGCAACGACCCGGCAGACGACCTGGCACAAGGCCTGGCCAGTGGCAGCCAAGGAGAGGATGGGGAGATGCCCCGATTGGCTAAATCTCCTGTTAGATCCCAGCTGTTGAAGGAGCCGACCACTGGGAGGGGTTCAGAGGATGGGTCTGACGAAGGGTCTACTCTAGAGTCAATGTAATTGGTGCTCTCAATGGACATTCACTGTACCTTTGGGTCAAATCGTAGGGAATTTTGTATTGTATTGCTTCCAAATTCAGTTGAGTAGTCTGTCAGTTTGTTGTCTGTGAGTAAATTGCTTAGTTAATTTGTGATAACTGTAAGTTGGCCATCCTGGCCTTTTCTTTTAAAAGAGGAGAAAGTTGAAGGATGCAAAAAGACGACATAACTCCAGGATTGGGAGATTGAGGTCATAAGTCACTGTCAAGACGATGAGAGTTGGAGCTGAACAGTCTGACTCACTGTTTATTTGATAGATATAAACTCTAATAAAGACGTATTGGAAAAGGAGGCAAGGTAGAGAGGATGTAATATTGTTCTCACGTAAACAATTCCTTCATTCAAACATAAAAGGGAAAAGTAGGTGGAACAGAATGGGAGGGGTCACTAAACTAAACGTGTACAGTAGCTTCAACCCTGGCAGTCTATGGAGATGCAGTCTCTCATCCTACTACTGTACAAAACCTAACCTTTCATGTCATCGTGGTTTACTTTTGAACTCTTAATTACTCCAGACTCTTCCTCCAACTGATAGACAGAGAAGCACAGAGGACTGGGTGTTGTGGTGTGCCAGGTGGAGAAAGAAAGAAAGAGAGACAGTTTCCTGTGTGACCCATTCCTTTGGATCTTGTGAATAAGCTGATTGTCGTTTGGTCTCACAGTCTGTTCTCTGTAACTCGTTGTCTTTGTTTCATGTTGTATCTTTATAACGAAACAAAACAAATCAGAGGTCTACGTCTGGTATTGTTGTGAGTTGTACGTTCAGTGTATTCCTGAGAGGGAGGAAAAAAATACATTAAAAACAACAACTGGGAAACATGACGATTTCTCTTTTTTGTTGTTGACTGTGGCTATTTGCTTTGTCTTGGACGTCTATCGTGCCTGTTCTACATTCTGCTGTAGATCTGTTTTGTTTATTTGTTTATTTGTCACACTGCTGTTAGTGACACCAAAAAAATGGTACATGCACACACATGCCAGATGCACACAGTGTACGTGCATAAGTGTGCATTTGGGCATTTATTTGTGCGTGTGTGTATGTGTGTACACACGTATGTGTGTACCAATGTGCATATGTGTGTTGGCACAGCAGTGTGTAGCCCCTAACTGCCTTGGCCTTGCCAGGTTTCCTCACACACAGGCGTCACTAATCCCTGCTCTCTTTCAACACAATTAAACTCCTCTGCCTTCCTCTGTGTCTGTCACATCAACCAAGAGGAAGAGGGGGGAAGAGACCAGCTGTCCCCACTTCAGACCCTAATCCCCCTCAGCCATGATGACAACCAGAGCATGGTGTGTGTGTGTGTTTGTGTGTGTGTGTGTGTGTGTGTGTGTGTGTGAGTGAAAGGTCAAAGGGGGGGGCTGATGGCTCAGACTGTGGTCACTGGTCATTGAGGGTTAAAAGGATTGCCAAGGTGTAAGCATCAATTAATTAACATTTAGGAGTGTGGGCACATTCAGTAAGGTACTGAATATTCTGTGGGTGTGCAGTCTTTGTTGATCTGTTTAGCTGGTGCTCATTCATCTTAACACTTAGGAAAGGGCATGACTATAACTACTATTGAGGGAAAATGTACTTGCTATGACTGTGATATGTGGTTGTCTCACCCAGCTGTCTTAAGATGAATGCACTAATTGTAAGTCACTCTGAATAAGAGCATCTGCTAAATGACTAAAATGTAACATGTAAAACATGTAAAGCATCAGTGCATGTGTAACTAATCACCACATGCATGACAAGTATACTAAGAGAAAGGTTTAGTATGTCTGTACAGCAGATGGCAGTGTGCAGTTTTAGATGCTGATCCAGACAGCATATAAAGAGGAGTAAGGAGGAGTAGAAGTGGTGGATAAATAGAAAAACCCTAAAGTATCACTGTCAAGACATTATTGTAATGCGTTAAACAAAACCTTCAGGATTTAAAAAAAATGTTGGAAGATATATTTAATAACATATTACTGGTTAAGACCACAACGTGACAGTGTTTAGCCAGGCCTTCAGCATGAGAGAACCTGTTGGATTGACCAAGTGAACTAACTGACCCATTTGGGCTGAGGTAAGCCTAACCCCTCGTTCATTATCCAATATCAACGGCCCCGTGTGCATTCCTGCCTGATGATAACTGCGTCATTCAACTGGGAGCAACAATTATCTATCACAGGACATTTGAGCATGTCTCCAGACTACTAAACATTTCAGAAAGAATGTGAAAGATAAATTCATCATAGACCAATTTGCATAAGACATTTTATTGTTGTTGTTCCCCACGATGAAATCAACCTTGCGTTAGTCATGGGTAACTGCATAGTATGTCTGAAAGTGGGCGTCTCCACAGAAGTGGGAGGTTCAACAGAAGTGGGTGTATGGAACGCAAATGAGCTAATTGGGCAGATTTGTTGACACTCAAGACCGTTTTGCGTGGCTGATTGGGCTACAGGATTAGTCGATTGTTGACAACTCTAGCATTTTAGCTAAGCCTAACCCTAACACTTTTCCTAACCTTAACCTCATTCTCCTAACCTGTAACTTTAATTATCCTAACCTGCCATGTTAATTATCCTAAGCTGATACGCATTTTAGCTAAGCCTAACCCTAACCTTTTTGCTAACCTTAACCTCATTCTCCTAACCTGTCATGTTAATTATTCGAACCTGCCACGTTAATTCTCCTAACCTGCTACGGTAGTTCTCTTAATCTGCAATGTAAAGCTGACCCGCTGTGCACCTGGCTTGGGTCTAACCAATAATGGAGTTCTGATCTTAAACCAAACCCTGTTGAGCCACCCACTGATGTTACACCCATCGCTGTTGATCTTTTGAAACACCCACTTTCAGACACACTTCAAGTATGCAGTTACCCATTCTTGCGATTTTGACGAAAATTCGGTGAATGATGCGTCTTCCTACAGAGATTAGGCCTATACACAATTTCACTGATTGGCCCAAGGGGGGCACTATAGTAATCAACTGAAAACTTTGAACAAGCACATCTCCTGTACCGTTTGAGCTACAGTCATGCAATTTGTACATACAGTTGAAGTCAGAAGGTTACATACACTCGTTTTTCAACCACTCCACACATTTGTTAACAAACTATAGTTTTGGCAAGTTGGTTAGGACATCTACTTTGTGCATGACACAAGTAACTTTTCCAACAATTGTTTACAGACAGATTATTTCACTTATAATTCACTGTATCACAATTCCAGTGGGTCAGAAGTTTACATACACTAAGTTGACGGTGCCTTTAAACAGCTTGGAAAATTCCAGAAAATGATGTCATGGCTTTAGAAGCTTCTGATAGGCTAATTGACATCATTTTAGTTAATTGGAGGTGTACCTGTGGATGAATTTCAAGGCCTACCTTCAAACTCAGTGCCTCTTTGCTTGAAATCATGGGAAAATCAAAAGAAATCAGCCAAGACCTCAGAAAAAAAATTGTAGACCTCCACAAGTCCGGTTAATCCTTGGGAGCAATTTCCAAACGCCTGAAGGTACCACGTTCATCTGTACAAACAATAGTACGCAAGTATAAACACCATGGGACCACGCAGCCGTCATATAGCTCAGGAAGGAGACGCGTTCTGTTTCCTAGAGATGAACGTACTTTGGTGCGAAAAGTGCAAATCAATCCCAGAACAACAGCAAAGGACCTTGTGAAGATGCTTGAGGAAACAGGTACAAAAGTATCTATATCCACAGGAAAACGAGTCCTATATCGACATAACCTGAAAGGCCGCTCAGCAAGGAAGAAGCCACTGCTCCAAAACCGCCATAAAAAAGTCTGACTACGGTTTGCAACTGCACATTTGGAGAAATGTCCTCTGGTCTGATGAAACAAAAATAGAACTGTTTGCCCATAATGACCATCGTTATGTTTGGAGGAAAAAGGTGGTTGCTTGCAAGCCGAAGAACACCATCGCAACCGTGAAGCACGGGGGTGGCAGCATCATAATAATATAATAATAATATGCCATTTAGCAGACGCTTTTATCCAAAGCGACTTACAGTCATGCGTGCATAAATTTTTACGTATGGGTGGTCCCGGGGATCGAACCCACTACCCTGGCGTTACAAGCGCCATGCTCTACCAATTGAGCTACAGAGGACCACGCTGTGGGGGTGCTTTGGGGGTGCTTTGCTGCAGGAGTGACTGGTGCACTTCACAAAATAGATGGCATCATGAGGAAGGAAAATGATGTGGATATATTGAAGCAACATCTCAAGACATCAGTCAGGAAGTTAAAGCTTGGTCGCAAATGGGTCTTCCAAATGGACAATGACCCCAAGCATACTTCCAAATATGTGCCAAAATGGCTTAAGGACAACAAAGTCAAGGTATTGGAGTGGCCATCACAAAGCCCTGACTTCAATCCTATAGAACATTTGTGGCCAGAACTGAAAAAGTGTGTGCGAGCAAGGAGGCCTACAAACCTGACTCAGTTACACCAGCTCTGTCAGGAGGAATGGCCCAAAATTATAATAATAATAATAATATGCCATTTAGCAGACGCTTTTATCCAAAGCGACTTACAGTCATTCGTGCATACATTTTTTTTTTGTTGTTTTGTGTATGGGTGGTCCCGGGGATCGAACCCACTACCTTGGGTAAATTCACCCAATTTATTGCGGGAAGCTTGTGGAAGGCTACCCGAAACATTTGATCCAAGTTAAACAATTTAAAGGCAATGCAACCAAATACTAATTGAGTGTATGTAAACTTCTGACCCACTGGGAATGTGATGAAAGAAATAAAAGCTGAAATAAAAAATGCTATTATTCTGACATTTCAAATTCTTAAAATAAAGTGGTGATCCTAACTGACCTAAAACAGGGAATGTTTACTAGGATTAAATGTCAGGAATTGTGAAAAACTGAGTTTAAATGTATTTGGCTAAGGTGTATGTAAACTTCCGACTTCAACTGTAGGCCTACAGTGGGGGGGAAAGTATTTAGTCAGCCACCAATTGTGCAAGTTCTCCCACTTAAAAAGATGAGAGAGGCCTGTAATTTTCATCATAGGTACACATCAACTATGACAGACAAAATGAGAATTTTTTTTCCAGAAAATCACATTGTAGGATTTTTAATGAATTTATTTGCAAATTATGGTGGAAAATAAGAATTTGGTCAATAACAAAAGTTTCTCAATACTTTGTTATATACCCTTTGTTGGCAATGACACAGGTCAAACGTTTTCTGTAAGTTTTCACAAGGTTTTCACACACTGTTGCTGGTATTTTGGCCCATTCCTCCATGCAGATCTCCTCTAGAGCAGTGATGTTTTGGGGCTGTCGCTGGGCAACATGGACTTTCAACTCCCTCCAAAGATTTTCTATGGGGTTGAGATCTGGAGACTGGCTAGGCCACGCCAGGATCTTGAAATGCTTCTTACGAAGCCACTCCTTCGTTGCCCGGGCAGTGTGTTTGGGATCATTGTCATGCTGAAAGACCCAGCCACGTTTCATCTTCAATGCCCTTGCTGATGGAAGGAGGTTTTCACTCAAAATCGCACGATACATGGCCCCATTCATTCTTTCCTTTACACGGATCAGTCGTCCTGGTCCCTTTGCAGAAAAACAGCCCCAAAGCATGATGTTTCCACCCCCATGCTTCACAGTAGGTATGGTGTTCTTTGGATGCAACTCAGCAATCTTTGTCCTCCAAACACGACGAGTTGAGTTTTTACCAAAAAGTTATATTTTGGTTTCATCTGACCATATGACATTCTCCCAATCCTCTTCTGGATCATCCAAATGCACTCTAGCAAACTTCAGACGGGCCTGGACATGTACTGGCTTAAGCAGGGGGACACGTCTGGCACTGCAGGATTTGAGTCCCTGGCGGCGTAGTGTGTTACTGATGGTAGGCTTTGTTACTTTGGTCCCAGCTCTCTGCAGGTCATTCACTAGGTCCCCCCGTGTGGTTCTGGGATTTTTGCTCACCGTTCTTGTGGTCATTTTGACCCCACGGGGTGAGATCTTGCATGGAGCCCCAGATCGAGGGAGATTATTAGTGGTCTTGTATGTCTTCCATTTCCTAATAATTGCTCCCACAGTTGATTTCTTCAAACCAAGCTGCTTACCTATTGCAGATTCAGTCTTCCCAGCCTGGTGCAGGTCTACAATTTTGTTTCTGGTGTCCTTTGACAGCTCTTTGGTCTTGGCCATAGTGGAGTTTGGAGTGTGACTGTTTGAGGTTGTGGACAGGTGTATTTTATACTGATAACAAGTTCAAACAGGTGCCATTAATACAGGTAGCGAGTGGAGGACAGAGGAGCCTCTTAAAGAAGAAGTTACAGGTCTGTGAGAGCCAGAAATCTTGCTTGTTTGTAAGTGACCAAATACTTATTTTCCACCATAATTTGCAAATAAATTCATAAAAAATCCTACAATGTGATTTTGAAAATTCTCAAATTGTCTGTCATAGTTGACGTGTACCTACTATGAAAATTACAGGCCTCTCTCATCTTTTTAAGTGGGAGAACTTGCACAATTGGTGGCTGACTAAATACTTTTTTCCCCCACTGTATATGCAGCCTCTCATGAGCAACAAGTTTCCCATAAGGACCTAAACTCAGCAAAAAAAGAAACGTCCTCTCACTGTCAACTGCGTTTATTTTCAGCAAACTTAACATGTGTAAATATTTGTATGAACATAACAAGATTCAACAACTGAGACATAAACTGAACATGTTCCACAGACATGTGACTAACAGAAATTGAATAATGTGTCCCTGAACAAAGGGGGGTCAAAATCAAAAGTAACAGTCAGTATCTGGTGTGGCCACCAGCTGCATTAAGTACTGCAGTGCATCTCCTCCTCATGGACTGCACCAGATTTGCCAGTTCTTGCTGTGAGATGTTACGGCACTCTTCCACCAAGCACCTGCAAGTTCCCAGACATTTCTGGGGGGAATGGCCCAAGCCCTCACCCTCCGATCCAACAGGTCTCAGACGTGCTCAATGGGATTGAGATTCGGGCTCTTCGCTGGTCATGGCAGAACACTGACATTCCTGTCTTGTAGGATATCAAGCACAGAACAAGCAGTATGGCTGGTGGCATTGTCATGCTGAAGGGTCATGTCAGGATGAGCCTGCAGGAAGGGTAACACATGAGGGAGGAGGATGTCTTCCCTGTAACGCACAGCGTTGAGATTGCCTGCAATGACAACAAGCTCAGTCCGATGATGCTGTGACACACCGCCCCAGACCATGACGGACCCTCCACCTCCAAATCGCTCCTGCTCCAGAGTACAGGCCTCGGTGTAACGCTCATTCCTTCGACGATAAACGCAAATCCGACCATCACCCCTGGTGAGACAAAACCGCGATTCGTCAGTGAAGAGCACTTTTTGCCAGTCCTGTCTTGTCCAGCAACGGTGGGTTTGTGCCCATAGGTGACGTTGTTCCCGGTGATGTCTGGTGAGGACCTGCCTTACAACAGGCCTACAAGCCCTCAGTCAAGCCTTTCTCAGCCTATTGCAGACAGTTTGAGCACTGATGGAGGGATTGTGCGTTCCTGGTGTAACTCGGGCAGTTGTTTCCATCCTATATCTGTCCCGCAGGTGTGATGTTCGGATGTACTGATGTTCCGATGCCACTGCGAGGACAATCAGCTGTCTGTCCTGTCTCCCTGTAGCGCTGTCTTAGGCGTCTCACAGTACGGACATCTGCAGTCCTCATGCCTCCTTGCAGCATGCCTAAGGCACGTTCACGCAGATGAGCAGGGACCTTGGGCATCTTTCTTTTGGTGTTTTTCAGAGTCAGTAGAAAGGCCTCTTTAGTGTCCTAAGTTTTCATAAATGTGACCTTAATTGCCTACCGTCTGTAAGCAGTTAGTGTCTTAACGACCGTTCCACAGGTGCATGTTCATTAATTGTTTATGGTTAATTGAACAAGCATGGGAAACGGTGTTTAAACCCTTTACAATGAAGATCTGTGAAGTTATTTTGATTTTTACGAATTATCTTTGAAAGACAGGGTCCTGAAAAAGGGATGTTTCTTTTTTTGCTGAGTTTATAAGCGCCACACATTTTTTATTATTTTTATTTCCAGCCCTCATTAATCCACGCAACATACACTACCAGTTAAAGGTTTGGACACACCTACTCATTCAAGGGTTTTTCTTTATTTTTACTATTTTCTACATTGTAGAATAATAGTGAAGACATCAAAACTATGAAATAATACATATGGAATCATGTAGTAACCACAAAAGTGTTCAACAAATCAAAATATATTTTATATTTGAGATTCCTCAAATAAAAACAATTTGCCTTGATGACAGCTTTACATTCTCTCAACCAGCTTCATGAGGTAGTCACCTGGAATGCATTTCAACTAAAAGGCGTGCCATGTTAAAAGATAATTTGTGGAATTTCTTTCCTTCTTAATGCGTTTGAGCCAATCAGTTGTGTTGTGACAAGGTAGGGGGGGTATACAGAAGATAGCCCTATTTGGTAAAAGACCAAGTCCATATTATGGCAAGAACAGCTCAAATAAGCAAAGAGAAACAACAGTCCATCATTACTTTAAGACATGAAGGTCAGTCAATACGGAACATTTCAAGAACTTTGAAAGTTTCTTTAAGTGCAGTTGCAAAAACCATCAAGCGCTATGATGAAACTGGCTCTCATGAGGACCACCACAGGAATGGAAGACCCAGAGTTACCTCTGCTGCAGAGGATAAGTTCATTAGAGTTACCAGCCTCAGAAATTGCAGCCCAAATAAATGCTTCACAGAGTTCAAGTAACAGCAATGGACATTAGACCGGTGGAAATGTGTCCTTTGGTCTGAAGTCCAAATTGGAGATTTTTGGTTCCAACCGTCATGACTTTGTGAGACCCGGTGTGGGTGAACGGATGATCTCCGCATGTGTATTTCCCACCGTAAATTATGGAGGAGGAGGTGTTATGGTGTGGGGGTGCTTTGCTATCATTTGTTTTTCAACAGGACAATGACCCAACACACCTCCAGGCTGTGTAAGGGCTATTTTACCAAGAAGGAGAGTGATGGAGTGCTGCATCAGATGACCTGGCCTCCACAATCCCCCGACCTCAACCAAATTGAGATGGTTTGGGATAAGTCGGACCGCAGTGTGAAGGAAAAGCAGCCAACAAGTGCTCAGCATATGTGGGAACTCCTTCAAGACTGTTGGAAAAGCATTCCAGGTGAAGCTGGTTGAGAGAATGCCAAGAGTGTGCAAAGCTGTCATCAAGGCAAAGGGTGGCTATTTGAAGAATCTCAAATATAAAATATATTTTGATTTGTTGAACACTTTTTTGGGTACTACATGATTCCATATGTGTTATTTCATAGTTTTGATGTCTTCACTATTATTCTACAATGTAGAAAATAGTACAAATAAAGAAAAACCCTTGAATAAGTAGGTGTTCTAAAACATTTGACTGGTAGTGTATATGCCAGTGAAACTGAATTACATGCACTCAGAAAAGTCATTCCTCTGCTGGAGGTGTAAAACACAAAAGGGGACATATTTGCATATGTTATGGTCTTGTGAGGCTGGCTGAATTCTGGCTAAGAGTATGTTATTTTATCTCAGCATGTCTACAGATTCTCCCTTCTCCCTGTTTTTGTTTGCTTGGAAATGTTGATACTGGAGACTGTTATCTGAAGAAACGGTGTAACCAAGCATTTATAGCGGCTAAGAAATGCATTGCCATTAATTGGAAGGTTAGTTATCCTCCCACAATGTCAAGTTATGTATCACTAGATTTGATTTATTACAAGATTAATGGTATACTGGGCAACTTTCATAAGGTCTGGATGCCTTATAGTCTGTATTGAAAACATGCCCACGTCAGGGGAGATACCTATTTAGGCAATCCCTAGCTGCTGCGCTGCTCAGTCCAGGTTCTGGGGGTCTGCCGTCCTGTGGGTTGTCACTCTGGCCTTGGCCTAACACATCCGAAACCAATAATTAATGTTTCACTAAGCTCCTAAAGCTGAGTGGGGTGCGTTGGGTAGGGGCGCTGCAGGGTGTGGACCCCTAGCGACAGGACGGGGCGACCCAGCTATATTGTGTGCAAGTAAAAATAACTCTACAGTACTATTAGTCCTATGAGAATAATTATATTGAGGATTTGCTGTTTCTGTGTGAATGTACAGTACCAGTCAAAAGTGTGGACACACCTACTCATTCCAGGGGTTTTCTTTATTTTCACTATTTTCTACATTGTATAAAAATAGTGAAGACATCAAAACTATGAGATAACACATATGGAATCATGTAGCAACCAAAAAAGTGTTAAACAAATCAAAATACATTTTTATATTTGAGATTCTTCAAAGTAGCTACCCTTTGCCTTGATGACAGCTTTGCACTCTCTTGGCACAGCTCATTTTTTTTGGGTTTCCAAACCTTTCACTTGGGAATTAACTAAGTTGAAAGGTGTGAACTGGGAAGGAAATTGTGTTGGGAGAGAGGTGAATTACTGACTAGACTGGTGGGGGTCGGGTGTGCAGGCGGCTCGGGCTGGCTGGTCGGTCTGGCTGAAATTTGATATAGATGATGTTTTAATAAAGACAATCAAAAGTCTGTATTTTTTGAAGAGTTGTTCATTTGTTAGGCTATTGGTTAAAGGTGTAACACAATATTTATTATTGAATTACCTTTGATCTAGTTCAGTCTTATTAATCACTTAAACATATTTAATAATGATCTCTTACCTAGCTTGATGACTGTGATTTTTGCTTACTTTTAGTTCTAAATAGAGACGGCATGTTGGATTGTATATGAATGCAATTCTAAACCCAAAGTGGTGCCCATGATTTATACAAGGAGCAAAATGATCATGCTGTTGGTATGTGGCTGCAATGAAAGTGAACTGTGTTTGCGTGTGATCAGGGGTGTATTCATTCTGCCGATTCGGTTGAAAAATATTTCTTAAACAGAAGCAAACAGAACGAAACGGGGATAAACATACCTGAATTTGTCCAATAGAAACTCTCGTTTGCAACTGTTGGACTAATGATTACACCTTAGTGGTCCTCTGTAGCTCAGCTGGTAGAGCACGGCGCTTGTAATGCCAGGGTAGTGGGTTCGATCCCCGGGACCACCCATACACAAAAATGTATGCACGCATGACTGTAAGTCGCTTTGGATAAAAGCGTCTGCTAAATGGCATATTATTATTAGATCAGATAGATGCAGGCAAGAGATTGCAAGGTGGTATTGAATGTGTCACTGTCTGTCATCTAATTTTCCTCTGGACCTGTGCACCTACGTTGTAAACTTTAATTCATAGGCTAGGTTGTAGCAACCTCATGATGGGTATAGGGAAAATGTGAGTGTCATATAGTAGCCTAAACCTATTGATGTTACATTGAGCTGGGTGAATGGAATATGAATGAAAGTCATCCAATAAGCTGTAATATAAATAAGGCCATGCTCATAAAAAAATACAATCGTCCTCCCTCATCTTAAACGTCACTGACCGCCACTGGCCTGCAGAGGCTGACTGGGCACCATTTCCCCCACTAATAAACAGCCAAACATCTCTGCCAAGGTCATCAGCTAAATTGACCATACCCCTTAATGAGAAAGTAGAAGGGAAAGGCCAATGTTGAAATGGGAGGTTTTAGTATTTTCCAGCAAAGGCCTCTAGAGGGACTCTCAAACTACCACGTCTGCAGCTGTGTGAGAGAGGGTGAAGAGAGAGGAATCAAAATATCCCGACACATGGAAAAGTTAGGGGAAGATACAAAGAAATAGATAAAACGGTGAGGACTGCGGACAAAGAGAAACAAGGTAGTCGATTATAGTTAGAGTGGAAACTGAACCGTTAAAACGTCGGATGCCAAATAATTGACGCACTTCTTACTTTAATCAAGTTAATTCTCAGTTTATGTTGATAAATAAATCTGTTTTTTCATTAGAAGCTAACTGTGTTGAAGATGTACATTTTCGACCTAGGATGCAAGTGATAATAATATTTTTGACACTTTATTTAGCATTTGGAAGCATTTTTCCTTTAGGTGTAGTCTAGTTGTCTCTTGAAATTTGTTGAAGGCATTTTTCCATATAATGTTTTGACAAATAGCTTCTTGAAGAATCAAGCAAAAGTCATAGAGGGAAAAACAGGGCCTTTTTGAACGTGTCGTGGTCAAGGAATGGCACTCTGGATAGAGGCGTTTGCCCAACTGCTGTTTCTCGTGTTGGCATGGGACCAGAGCGCACAAGGAGCGGCGCCACAAGATGTAAAACCTGAGGTGAGTGGTCAAAGTCAAAGAACAAATATCATAACGGGAGATGTTGGCTTATTGAAAATGTATGCACTGTCGCTTTGGACAGAAGCTTCTGCTAAATGGCATATCTTATTATTATTATTAAAATGTATGCAAAAAATATGCATTATCATATTTTTTTTTTTTGCATTATAATGATTTAAACTGTTATAAAGCAATAGGCCCTCCTGTTAAAAAAGTTGAAATAATTTCCCAAGTCTGGGATGTCAGACTGTCAGTAAAACTAGGCTTGTGACTAGATGGAGTACAGCTACGACCGGAAGTGACTTTTCGTAGTAGGTTAGGAGAGTATTTTAGCTAACTTTAACCCTTTTCCTAACCTTAACCTAATTCTCCTAACCGGCTACTTTAATTATCGTAACCTGCTACCTAAGTTCTCCTCACCTGTTACGAAAAAGTCACTTCCGATCGTAGTTGTATTCCATATATATTCAGAACCTAGCGGGACAGCTTACTTCCAATGTCATTACGCTCTACATTGAATTTCAACCTTAAAAATGTACAGATAAATATCATTTAGAATATTAAAATGGTTCTCTTTAGTCTTGGGTGGTATAGGTAAAGACAAATATTTTGTTCTTATTTTCTTGGGTTCAGATACATCAAACATTTTACAAATATAATTACATTTGAACTGTTCTGGGATGAATTATTTGGGAATTACTTGTCTGACATGTTTATTGTTACACCTCTTATCCCACAAACACCAGCCACCTATGTATAAAGATGGTAGGCAAGGAGATACATCTGAATATAATAACATCCCTTTCACGATTGTACAATGTCAAAACCTTAATAAAAATAATAATATATATTTTAAAAGATGGCTTACTTCCGCAATCTTTCAGTGCGGTCGAGGATATCCAAGACTACAGTAAGACTGGGGCGATGTGGAATGGATCAGACCTCAGCTAAAGGAAGCAGACCACAATGATGATGGCTTACATGACAACACTTAGAAATGCTGAGACGCCAAAATAATATAAGATGAGAAAAAAATAAGAGAAGAAGAAGGCAAATGGGGAGAAATTTTATGGCCTCTGTATTGTGGTCAGGTACAGAGGCACTTTCTGAAAGGAGAGGGGATTTAGAGTTGCGGTATAGTTGTGGTATAGAATCCAAGTTCAAAGAGATGCAGAGATATAATTGTTGACATCTGTCCTGAGTTAGGGTTGAACTGGGGGATGGGAGTTTTACAGAGAGAAGGGCTGCCTCTGAGGATATGATAGTCTGGTGGTCAGCAGTGGAGGAGGACTCGCCTGTTTCGACTACAGGAAGTCACCATGATGTTAAACCCCTACGCACCCCACCCTCTACTGACAGACATCTGCCATTTAAGACAATGCAGTCAGCTAGATCATGTCCCAAGAAGTTCTTACTTCATCACTGCCCTTTTGATGTTTTCAATCTGACTGCTGGCGTCTGAACTGTAATGTTAGCGTACTGTAGGCACCTGGATTGTATTTCCAGCTGTGCAAATGGAAAGAATAATTTAACTACATTGACCTAGATTAGACTGTCAATTTAGCAGAAAGCAGGCTACTAGGTCTCTCAGAGGGAACTGAAGCACTGATAACATTAGAGTTAGTCATTTAGACAGACCACCTTTTGCTGCTTCTCCTTTACATTGCTTTGGGGTGACTCACCAACAAAACACATATAACACTAATGGTAAAATGAGTCCCTCAAACAGACTCTTACAGGAGTAATGCTTGGCCATCATTTTGCACCAGAACACTCACTAGCTTACACATTAGGTATTGAGAGAGTGATAATACCCTAAATTAACAGTACATCGAGATCAGCAGTTCTGTGTAATAGTCAGTTAGACTGGGCTCAAAGCAGCTGTGTAAAGACCATAGTACCAGTCATGAAGGTAGGCAGGTGTGTCATATATTGTGGGCTCAGGGAGAGAGAGGAAGTGGGCAGGGGATTTCCTCTTTGCTTTAAAACACATTCTATTAGTCTCACTGCAGTGTGACCATGACAACACACACAGTGACTGACACAGAGATGGGGGAGGAAGGGGGGAGTGTTAGTCAGTACAAAGAGGGAACCAGTCTCAAGGAAATGGGAATGAGTGGGAGATGACGTAATGCGACAGGAAGGAGAGAGAGAAAACGGTACTACCCACATGAAGAGGAACCGAAAATAAGTCATTGTGATGATGCAATTTGGGAACAAGAGGGTTTAGGTTTATGAATGATGCAATTAGGCTATACACAGTGTGACAGGATGTTACTCATAGGCCACAAACATGTAGTAGGCTACACATCCGCAAGCAGCACTGCTGGGTTCTAACATGGCAACGAGGCTACATTCCAATTTCCTGACCACACAACCTGACCAGGAAATACTCATTGTCTTAGTTATAACTTTATCATACTCACATCATGTCATCTGGTCAGAAAAGATAACTCTGGCCCCAATTGTAGGTAATGTTAACATAGTGAAGTATATTAGACTGACCATCTTCTTGTTTTTGCGCTGTTATTAAGATATGCAGACAAATTGGCTAATGCTCAGTGGGATGTTTAATTTGTTTTACTTTTTATATATACAGTATATAATAAGAATATATACCATTTAGCAAACACTTTTATCCTAAGCAACTCACAGTTAGTCAAGCATACATTTTAGTGGTCGTGGGAATTGAACCCACTACCCTGGCGTTACAAGTGCCGTGCTGTACCAACTGAGCTGCTTCTTTTGCTCAGTCTTGTTGATGTTGGCTAGAGGACTGTTTGCATAGACAAAAGCTGTAATCCCATACACACTATGTGCATGTAGAGGAGAGTCAGAGGTCAGGGAGGCTTATCAGTAACATAGAAGATTTATGACGATAATGTTGCAACACCACCCAGACACATGTCTATTGACTCTTATGATATACATTACATTACCAAAAGTATGAACATCTCATTACAAAATCATGGGCATTCATATGGAGTTGGTCCCCCTTTTGCTGCTATAACAGCCTCCACTCTTCTGGGAGGGCTTTCCATTAGAGGTTGGAACATTGCTGTGGGGAATTTCTTCCATTCAGCCACAAGCGCATTAGTGAGGTCGGGCACTGATGTTGGGCGATTAGGCCTGGCTCACAGTCAGCGTTCCAATTCATCCCAAAGGTGATTGATGGGGTTGAGGTCAGGGCTCTGTGCAGGGCAGTCAAGTTCTTCCACACCGATCTCGACAAAACATTTCTGTATGAACCTCGCTTTGTGGACGGGGGCATTGTCATGCTGAAACAGGAAAGGGCCTTCCCCAAACTGTTGCCACAAAGTTGGAAGCACAGAATCGTCTAGAATGTCATTGTATGCTCTAGCATTAAGATTTGCCATCACTGGAAATAAGGGGCCTAGCCCGAACCATGAACGTTTTACAGCCCTCTAACCAATTGTACTATTATGTGTGTTTTTCCGCGTTATTTGTAATTTATTTTGTACATAATGTTTCTGCTCTTTTTTTTCTCAACACTTTTTTTGTTGTTGTTTTATTTTTACTTTTTTTGTTTAAAATAAATGCACTGTTGGTTAAGGGCTGTAAGTAAGCATTTCACTGTAATGTCTGCACCTGTTGTATTCGGCGCATGTGACCAATACAATTTGATTTGATTTGATTTGAGGTAGCGTTCTCCTAGCATCCGCCAAACCCAGATTCGTCTGTCGGATTGCCAGACGGTGAAGCATGATTCATCACTCCAGGGAACGCGTTTCCACTGCTCCAGAGTCCAATGGCGGCGAGCTTTACACCACTCCAGCCGACGCATGTCATTGCGCACTTCAGCACTTGGCTACGCACTTCAGCACTTGGCGGTCTCATTCTGTGAGTTTGTGTGGCCTACCACTTCGCAGCTGAGCCGTTGTTGCTCCTAGATGTTTCCACTTCACAATAACAGCACTTACAGTTGACCGTGGCAGCTCTAGCAAGGCAGAAATTTGACGAACTGATTTGTTGGAAAGGTGGCATCCTATGACGGTGCCATGTTGAAATTCACTGAGCTCTTCAGCAATACCATTCTACTGCCAATGTTTGTCTATGGAGATTGCATGGCGGTTTGCTCGATTTTATACACCTGTCAGCAATGGGTGTGGCTGAAATAGCCAAATCCACCAATTTGAAGGGGTGTCCCTATATTTTTGGCCATGTAGTGTATATGTGTGTTGTGATTTGTAATACTGTGTGCTGTGGCTCCTAAGCCAAGTGCCTTGTATGGGCCAGATCATTGTGTTAGTATATTGTGTATCTAGCTATGAGCTTTGAGGCTTCTTTGTCATGCTCTGTTGTTGTGTTTGTTGGTAGTCATTGTGACATACTAAGTGGATCAGTAATCTGGAGAACCGAGCCAAATTTCCTGTAAGGCTCTTTTGGACTCCATCACTGTTGACCAGAGTTTTATTTTCATTTGCCCAGAGCAAAGGAACAACTGACTCAGTTTATTTTCTTCTTAGAAATTTAATTCAGTCATCTTTCTCGCTTTCTCATCTATGCAGGGGCGCGAGTACACACCCACACACACACACACACACACACACACACACATCCTTTGAACTCTCATTTGCAATGTATTTTTAAGGTCAGGGAAGTCATATCCTTACCTCTAAAAACCATAGGCCAATTAATTTGTTACTTTGTTAATGTAAAACGTCTATATACTAGGTCTGATTCACTCAACTAAAGCAAATAAAGTGACTACTATAACTGCCCACTGCCCACTCACTCTCTAGGCTTCAGTGATCAAAACGACTACAGTTAATAGTAGCATACCCTTATTGGATAACACTTAAAGACTGTTCTTTGTGGACCCACCAATGGGACCATGGATGGGAGGAGTGGGACTCACTGGGCTTATGGTTGAAACAAGTGTTCAGTGTTACTGAATGGCTCTCTCGCTCATACATCCATTTTAAATGCAGTCTAACAACAACATACACTATGAAATACCTAGATAGAAGACTAGAATGAAAGGTATAGTGGCCTCAGAAAGAGCAGCTGTGGCCTTATACCAAACATAGAATTGAATGTTGTCCTGAAACAAACTATTCCTCTAAGACATGTCCTCCCACCTCCATTATATTTATATTATCATAATCCATTATTAACATGTTTCACCATCCCTCTCTCTTTCATGATGAAATACCTATTTCATAGATTAAGTCTAAACACAGAGAGCAGGGTCTCCCCGAGAGAGATTAGTACCCTCCATTCAAAGCACGCACGCATCTTAAAATAAACCCCCATTCCCCATCACTACATTTACTTTGTTACAACTAAGACTCCACAGTAGACTAACAGATGTAGTCAGTATCTCAGTCACTTTTTTCAAAACACACCCACCCACACACACACACCACACAGTATAATGCAGTGGCGGTCGGTGCCGTTTAAGATGAGGGAGGATTATACATATTTTTATGAGCATGGCCTTATTTCTATTACAGCATTTTGGATGACTGTCATTCATATTCTATTAATCTATTTCTCTGTACCCATCATGAGGTTGCTACAACCTAGCCTATGAATGAAAGTACAGGTTGAGAGAATTTTGAGTAATCAAGATGACAGACAGTGACACATTCAATACCACCTTGCACACTCTTGCCTGCATCTAGCTGATCTTGTGTGTAATCATTAGTCCAACAGTTGCAAATGAGAAATTCAGGTATGTTTATCCCTGTTTTGTTCTGTTTGCTTCTGTTTAAGAAACATTTTTCAACAGAATCGGCAGAATGAATACACCCCTGATCACATGCAAACAGTTCACTTTTATAGCAGCCACTTAAAAACAGCATGATCACTTTGCTCGTTGTATATGCAATTCCTTCTCACAACTATCTATGCGCTCTCCTCCTCTTACCTTTCCCCTTTGCTTGTGGACTTCAGTGCACAACACATCAGCTGTCTGTGACCAGACGAGAAAACCTTTCCAAGCCAAACCTTCATATCATGACCGCTGACCGCTACACACAGCCTACATCGTTGTCACGTCATAGTCAACTAGAACTACTAGAACTAACGCATTAGTAAACCCGATACAATCATCAGTCAGAAAGCAGTTTAGCAGTTACACCGGTGGGCCCCTGTGGCAATAAATTAATAAACCAAAAGCTTACCTTGACTTGGAAGAGTTCCAGGGTTGGATAGTCATAGCCAGTTAGCTAACATAGCATCCCTCTCTGTTTGAGCCAGGTGTTTGAGTAGGCTAAACTAGCTAGCTGCATAAGCAGTTTAGCAGTTACACCAGCAGGCCCCGGTGGCAATAAATTAATAAAACCAAAAGCTGTGACTGACACAACAGTAGTAGGCTTGATTACCAACAATGACAAGACAGCCTACAGGGAGGAGGTGAGGGCTCTGGGAGTGTGGTGCCAGGAAAATAACCTCTCACTCAACATCAACAAAACAAAGGAGATGATCGTGTACTTCAGGAAACAGCAGAGGGTGCACCCCCCATCCACATCGACGGGACCGCAGTGGAGAAGGTGGAAAGCTTCAAGTTCCTTGGCGTACACATCACTGACAAACTGAAATGGTCCACCCACACAGACAGTGTGGTGAAGAAGGCGCAACAGAGCCTCTTCAACCTCAGGAGGCTGAAGAAATTTGGCTTGGCACCTAAAACCCTCACAAACTTTTACAGATGCACAATTGAGAGCATCCTGTTGGGCTGTATCACCGCCTGTTACAGCAACTGCACCGCCCGCAACCGCAGGGCTCTCCAGAGGGTGGTGCGGTCTGTCCAACGCATTACCGGGGGCAAACTACCCGTCCTCCAGGACACCTACAGCACCCAATGTCACAGGAAGGCCAAAAAGATCATCAAGGACATCAACCACCCGAGCCACTGCCTGTTCACCCCACTATCATCCAGAAGGCGAGGTCAGTACAGGTGCATCAAAACTGGGACCAAGAGTTGGAAAAACAGCTTCTATCTCAAGGCCATCAGACTGTTAAATAGCCATCACTAGCACATTAGAGGCTGCTGCCTATAGACACTTTAAGAAATGGAACACTAGTCACTTTAATTATGTTTACATATCTTGCATTACTCATCTCATATGTATATACTGTATTCTATACTATTCTACTGTATCTTAGTCCATGCCGCTCTGTCATTGCTCGTCCATATATGTATATATCCTTAATCCATTCCTTACTTAGATTTGTGTGTATTGGGTATATGTTGTGAAATTGTTAGATATTACTTGGTAGATATTACTGCAATGGGCCTCCCGAGTGGCACAATAGTCTAAGGCACTGCATCGCAGTGCTAGCTGTGCCACTAGAGATCCTGGTTCGAGTCCAGGCTCTGCCGTGACCGGGAGACCCATGGGGCGGCGCACAATTGGCCCAGCGTCGTCCAGGTTAGGGGAGGGTTTTGCCGGCAGGGATGTTCTTGTCCCTAACGACTCCTGTGGTGGGCCGGGCGCAGTGCACGCTGACACGGTCGCCAGGTGTACAGTGTTTCTTCCGACACATTGGTGCGGCTGGCTTCCGGGTTAAGCAAGCATTGTGTCAAGAAGCAGTGTGGCTCGGTTGGGTTGTGTTTCGGAGGACACACGGCTCTCGACCTTCGCATCTCCCGAGTCCGTACGGGAGTTGCAGCGATGGGACAAGACTGTAACTACCAATTGGATACCACAATAAAGGGGGTAAAAAAAATATATATATAAAAAAACGCAAGCATTTCGCTACACCCGCAATAACATCTGCTAAACACGTGTATGTGACAAATACAATTTGATTTGAGCTTACCTTGATTTGGAAGAGTTCCAGTGTTGGATAGTCATTGCCAGCTAGCTAATATAGCATCCCTATCTGTTTGAGTAGGCTAAACTAGCTAGCTCCATTTGCTAGCTAGCTAAGTGAAAGTAAAAAAAAAATACTACCAAATATAGCTCTCTCTCGTGAAAAAAAATACTATGAAATATAGCTAGCTCTCTCGCTTGCTTCTCCTTCATTTTTAAATAAATAAATGGGTTCAAAACTGTTCAACTATTGTCTTTCTCGCTCTTTGAGTCAGCTACTCACCACATTTTATGCACTGCAGTGCTAGCTAGCTGTAACTTATACTTCCAGTACTAGATTCATTCTCTGATCCTTTGATTGAGTGGACAACATGTCAGTTCATGCTGCAAGAGCTCTGATAGGTTGAAGGATGTTCTCCGAAAGTTGTCATAATTACTGTGTAAGTCTATGGAAGCGGGTGAGAACCATGAGCCTCCTAGGTTTTGTATTGAAGTCAATGTACCCAGAGGAGGACAGAAGTTAGCTGTCCTCCGGCTACACCATGGTGCTACCCTATAGAGTGCTGCTGAGGCAACTGTAGACCTTCATTGCAAAACAGTGTGTTTTAATCAATTATTTGGTGACGTGAATATATTTAGTATAGTTTTATCTAAAAAGGATAACTTTTTTAATGTTTCACTATTTTTATGAAATTCACTGAGGAGGATGGTCCTCCCCTTCCTCCTCTGAGGTATAATGAAACTGCTGACAATTCACCGTTGATACAGAGAAAATGCTGAAATGGCATCATTACTAGTTAATTAAAAGTGTTGTTGTGTTCTTTATGTTCCTGGAACATGTACAGCAACCTACCAGGCAGTTACATACACTACAGTAACAATGTACTGAGTGTGCACTGGGTGTGGTTGTTCACAATTATTTACCCTCAGGCCTCTGGGTTTTCCATATGAGAAAAGAGAGGGAGGAGGAGTGGGGAGAGAAGAGGACAGAGAGACGGGTAGGGGGGAGAGGTTTTGACTTTGAGGTTTGGATGGGATCATAGAGAAATTCCAAGTAAAATGACTGACTGACTGTTTCACTGGAGACTGACATTAATGCAACAAAAGAGGTTAGCCTACTTTTGTGAAGAACTAAATAGTTGAAGGTCAAACATACAGTCAAACAAATCGTATTTAAAGTTGTGAAAAACACTTCCTGGCTGTGTGCTAGCTTATTGACAATGTTCAAGTCAGGATGCGTTCAGTAGAGAATATCAGAGAGGTATCAGCTTTCACTTCCTCCAACTCCTGTTTGGGGGGGAGATAAAGGGTAGAGCTGAAACTGTGTGGGAGAAGTTTGGAACCCAGCCACTGGTTCTGCTCCAGATAGAGGGAGGGAGGCACCAGAGTTTGATGAGCTTCCAGGGGAAAGTAAGGTCAGATATATAATCATTCGGCACCTTCTCTAGTGCAGCCAGACACTGTAATCTCACAAGGAGAAGCCTGAAAAGCGAGGCCACCCTAGACCTCTAGGGATGTAGGACATCCCTTAATGCAGAGGCCAGACTGGAATAAAAATCTCTGCTCAAACAATTATGACAAAGATTTGGAGCATGGTCTTGATCAAAAACGATACTGCTGTAGTCCAATAGAGACCATGATTGCACAAACACAATGAAATAGCCACCAGAGTACTATAGTTAGTAACGTACAATGTGGACATATAGGTTCATCTTTTACCTACAGAGTGTTTTCAGTTTCACTGATCAGTTTTTGTCTACCAGGATTTGGGATTTTCCCTACAAGGGCATGAGTGAAATCTGAGCTGTCTTTGTAGGTGCCATTTTGTCCTGGTTTGGTTTCAGTACATCAGCTTTGGTGAAACTGATGAGTTTCATTGGGCTGGCTGGACACAGTCACTGAAGAGTAGTGTTTATGTTTAAATGCTTTTATACTTACTCATTGGAATGACCAGCACCATTTTGTGGACATTGTGCTTCTCCTGCATGCCAAAACATATGAAAACCTAAATGAGAGCTTATTTGTTCTTTATGTCATTGTAAAATGTATATCAACACCAGAGCGCACTCTGCCTTATTTGCAGACATTCAATAGATGTTGAAGCAGCATCCATATACTATACATACAGTATTCTGATTTATTTATAGTATTTTAATTCTTCACCCATTTGAGACATGTTGTAACAGTACAACTTCTCCTTCCATGTTTCAGGTGTGGTTGCAGCAATATGGCTACCTGCCGCCAGTTGACCTGCGGACACATGCTGCCCGCTCCCCTCACTCCATCACCACGGCCATCGCAGCCATGCAGAGATTCTATGGCCTGACCATCACCGGCTCTATCGACACTAACACTGTAGAGTGAGTCCCTTTCATGCTAAACAACTGTTGCAGGTTCAGTACCATATTACCCTATTTGTAGGAGTTTTTTCTGGTCAGGTCATGTGGCAAGGAAAACGCATGGTCTTACCTGTGTGAAATCACTGATTCAAAGTTAAAGTAATCAAAGACCTGTTTCCAAGATAGAGATTATACTGGGCATTGTGTGACCGGTCCCTGAATTGTTTTTGCCAGGGCGATGAAGCGGCCTCGCTGTGGAGTTCCAGACAAGTTTGGCACTGTGCTGAAGAGCAACCTGAGAAAGAAGCGCTATGCTATCCAGGGCCTGAAATGGGACAAGACCGATCTCACCTACTGGTAGGTTAGCCCTCCAACTCTAAGTGCATGTGTAGGGTAAAAATGAAAATAACACCCACAACCCATATGGTGAAGTCATGTCAAGTCATACTGTAAATTGTCCTCACCTCAACCAGATTTTCAGAAATTCCCCAGTGACTTAATATGCCAGTAAAGTGTATCACCGTTTCCACTCTTATTCCCCCTCTGTCTCCTCCTTCCTCCCTCCACAAACTGTTCTCGTCTCTCTCTAACGGTGCCTTCTCTCTCCCTCTCTCAGTATACAGAACTACACCCCTAAGGTGGGGGAGTATGAGACCTATGAGGCTATCAGGAAGGCCTTCAAGGTGTGGGAGAGTGTGACCCCTCTACGCTTCAGGGAGATCCCCTACAGTCACATACGGGACAAGGTGGTGGACATGGCAGACATCATGCTCTTCTTTGGTGAGGGTTTCCATGGCGACGCCAGTCCCTTCGATGGCGAGGGGGGCTTCTTGGCACACGCCTACTTCCCCGGGAACGGCATAGGGGGAGACACTCACTTTGACTCTGCAGAGCCCTGGACGGTCGGCAACAGTGATCTGTCAGGTGAGTGACCTTGAGTGTTTGGAAGAGGAATGTTATGACGGGAAATTCACAGCGTGATTCCCGATGTCAGGAAAACAGGTTTAACCTGTTGGGAGTTACCATGCTCCCCGGGCAGTTGTGAGCAGCAGGCCACAAAAACCCAATCAGCAGGCCCCAACGTGTTTGTGTTTTGAACTTATCTCCAGGGAGTGTTTGTGTGGAGAAAATGAATGATCTACAGATTATTTTTGTTTTTTGTTTTGATGGTGAGAGGCCTGCTATGTAAAACCATAGGAATAGGGTGTCAATACTTTAGATGTTTCCAGTCAGTTAAATTTGAATAGTGCTTTTGCTCTACATGCACACTTAAGCCATTGTTATACAAGATTGAATTTCATGGGACAATTTAATGTGATGGTGATGACATGGTACCTTCTTTCTCAGATACTATGTTATGATAATGACATGGTTCTGTTGGTGTTAGGCAATGACGTGTTCCTGGTGTCGGTACATGAGTTGGGTCATGCTCTTGGTCTGGAGCACTCCAACGACCCCTCTGCCATCATGGCTCCATTCTACCAGTGGATGGACACCGAGAACTTCCAGCTGCCTGAAGATGACCTCAGGGGGATACAACAAATCTATGGTGAGAAAAGGCTAAGAGAAAATGCATTATCATTACTGTTAGTTGTTCTACTGTATCTAGGCTATAACTAGGACCCAGAGTTAATTTTTGTCAGATCACCAAAAAAAAGGGCCTATGTAATGATAGAAGTAGAGGATTACATTGACCATTTATTTCTCTCTCCCGGTACCCTGCAGGGGGTAGATCAGGTGGTGGCCCCCGCCTTCCTCCACCTACCCCACGCTCCCCTCACCACCCACCCAAACCCACTCACACCCCATACAACCCTCGCTTTGGTCCTGACATCTGTGAGGGACACTTTGACACCATCGCCATCCTCCGAGGAGAAATGTTTGTGTTCAAGGTACTTAATTACAGATTTGTACAGCTGAAATCAGCTTTGTCATTGTGTGTATATACATGTATATTTAGTTTGTAGAGGTATTAACCCTGTCTTTCTCTCTCTCCTTCAGGATAAGTGGTTCTGGAGAGTCCGTAATAACGCGGTTCTGGATGGATACCCAATGCCAATAGGTCATTTCTGGAGGGGCCTGCCATCAAACATCAATGCTGCTTATGAAAGGGATGATGGCAACTTCATATTTTTCAAAGGTAAGTTTGACTTTACTCTGATAACATTGCATCCTCTGTTAAGGCTCCCTCACAATATTTACGTATCCTACTATTCCCATTAAATTAGATATCAATACTGAGGAAAACCACTCATTCAGATTCTCTCTGTCTGTGTAGGAGACAGGCACTGGGTTTTCAAGGAGTCTCTTCTGGAGGATGGCTATCCCAAGCCTCTGAAGGAGATGGGCAGTGGTCTACCCAAAGACAAAATAGACACCGCTCTCTTCTACACCCCAACCGGCAAGACATACTTCTTCAGAGGACACAAGTCAGTCTTTTTGCATCTGCGTGTCTCTGTGTCTTTGTTAACAACAACATTACATGACAGTGGAGTGGAGCGTACACTAGACTAAAGAACGTTGAAAACATAAAATGTATCTGTCATGAATTGCTCTATTTGGCCAAAAGATTATTGCAAATTTCCCAAATAAGTGCCGCCACTTTTGCTGGTAAGAGGGCTTATAGGCCTCTGACATTTGAGAAGGAGAACTGAAACATGTCTGTCTCTCCCCATGTTAGGTACTATCGATACAATGAGGACTCACGCTCTGTGGACCCTGAATACCCCAAACCCATCAGTGTGTGGCAGGGCGTCCCAGACAATATTAAAGCTGGCATCATGAGCATAGACCAAGGTAACCATCCTGTGTATTTTTGTGTGCGTGCACTGGGTCTTTTTTCTGTTTTAATCTAGAGAAAACATTTCTTGGATTTCTTTTTTTCATCTTTATCTCCACACTGTATTTGTCTCTCAGGACACACCTACTTCTACAAAGCCAATAAGTATTGGAAGTTCAACAACCAGAAGTTGCGTGTTGAGCCTGGATACCCCAAGTCTGCTCTTAAGGACTGGATGGGCTGTCCAGAGGAGGACCCCAAGACCGACGGAGGGAGAGGGGGTGGAGGACACGACCGGGAAGACAGAGAGGAGGATAGAGATGAGACGGAGGTGATCATCATCGAGGAGGAGGGAGGATCTGGCGTAGGGGCGGGCGTGGCGGCGGTGGTGGTGCCCCTCATGCTGCTGGCGTGTGTGATCCTCACTCTGGGGGCACTGCTGTTCTTCCGCAGGTACGGCACCCCACGCCGTCTCCTCTACTGCCAACGCTCACTACTGGACAAGGTGTAGAGGGGAGGAGAGGGAGGAGAGGGAGAGAGAAGGAAAGATAGGAGGTTGAGGAGTTGAGAGGGACTGAATAGAAGAGAAGAGAGTGAACAGAGGGACTTGCTAGTGGAGATGAGGGAGAAAAATGAGAGAACTAAAGGGATCTGTAGACTATGAGCGAAGGTTAGCCAGAGCAAGATATACTTGTTAGCTATAGCTTAGATATTCCTACCGGTGCCAACTTAAATATGGAAGAGATTCCTTTTGCTCTTTCACTCCCACTCTAGTCCTCTATTTCTGTCCCCTCTTCTCTTCCCTCCTTTCTCTAGTTGTGTTTGTTGACGCCAGCTCATCGCTGTTTGTTTAGCCTTTTTTAATTTCATTTTTTAGTTGTTGTCGTCAGTGTTTGTGTCCTGGTGAATTTCAGCTTTATTTGAACATGATTATGTTCAGTGCCTCCATCCATCCATTCCACCACCTATTGTGGTAAAGAATACAACCAGCATCATGTGATGTTCTGCTCCATGTTAGCAGATGATGCTAGATTCTGTCAAAGCCTTTCACCCGTTAAGTGTTGCCTCATAGACAGTATCTCAGTTATATCACATGAACTATGAATGGTCTGAAGAGAGAGGGGATATACACTGAGTATACCAAACATTAGGAACACCTTCCTAATATTAAGTTGCACCCCCCCCCCCCCGATTTTGCCCTCAGAACAGCCTCAATTCGTCGGAGAATAGACTCTACAAGGTTTCGAAAGCGTTCCACAGGGATGCTGGCCCATGTTGACGCCAATGCTTCCCACAGTTGTGCGATGTTGGCTGGATGTCATTTGGGTATTCTTGATACCCACAGGAAACTGTTGAGCGTGAAAAACCCAGCAGCGTTGAAGTTGTTGACACAAACCGGTGCGCCTGGCACCTACTTCCATACCTTGTTCAAAGGCACTTAAATATTTTGTCTTGCCCATTCATTCTCTGAATGGCACACCTACACAATCTTTAATTGTCTCAAGGCTTTAAAATCATTCTTTATCCTGTCTCCTCTCCTTCATATATACGGACTGAAGTGGATTTAACAAGTGATATCAAAAAGGAATCATAGCTTTCACCTGGTCAGTCTATGTCATGGAAAGAGCAGGTGTCCTTAATGTTTTGCAAACTCAGTGTATATCCGATAAGGGTCTACAGTCAATGAAACACACAGTGCTACAGTGACTGTGTGCCCCCATTCATCCATTTGATATTTCAACTTGAACATAAAATGGAAATGTATTGCCAGTGTTGAGCATTAAAGGGAAATGATATACTTACTGTGTCCCTAACACCAATTTGAAAGCTGAGCAATTTGTCTGTCCTTAATATTCTTTAATGTCATGCGGTGTTTTAATTATTATTATTTTGATTATTATTATCAATGATGTTGTCATTATTATTATGTCTAGTACTATTGTTATTGTTGTTCACCATGTATAGAATGTGTTTTTGTACATTGTCATTAAATGTCCTGCTGGACAGGGAACTACATTTTGAAAGTGGCCTTAAATTTATATTTGATTTTGGGGATATTATTGGGATGGGGATATTATTTTGTGAAACTTGATTGTTTTTCCATCTCAATGCAATAAATGGAAGATATAAAAATGACTCCTTTTTGTCATTGCACTTGTTTACAGTTCTCAAATCATGGTGCTGTTTTATTTTTATTTTTCAGGGATGCAAGGGTTTACTAGTAGTTAGAACAATAACAATGATATTCATTTTTATAATAATAATGATAACTACTGTATCTAAAGTATTTGAATAAGATTGTGCCTGTCTTTTTCACTTTTATACTTTTCATTAAAATAAAATGTTTTTTAAAAATGCATAGCTATATGTGCTCTTTATTTTTGTTTCAGCACTAAGTGGTTAGTCACAGGCACATACACTCACACACTCCTTAACAAATGACTTCGTAAACAACATACACAAGTAAAATCCTAACTGAAGCTCAATATCACCCTGGTATTGTAATCATTCACCCTTACCTCTTACCTACTCTCCATATTGCTCCACCTTACCATCAGACGGCAACTGGTCCCATACTCACTCTTCCTTTACCTCCAGGGTTCTTGCTCCCCAAAAGCTCCACTCTCTTACTGGTGCTTGGAAACTGGCAGGCCTAAAACTAGGTCGGAAAATAAAGGAAGTGTCCAAGGATTAAGCAAAACCAGGAATGAAGAGGATTGTGTAAACCCTATGGCATTCATGGTAGGAGAATATATATTGGCTATTGGGAGGTTGTGTGTGTGTGTGTGTGTGTGTGTGTGTGTGTGTGTGTGTGTGTGTTATATGAGCAAATAAAGCAAGCAATCAAATCTTGAAGCAACAGGCTAAGGCGTCTCCTAACAGCTAATGAGCCTTTGACAAACAACTGATTTGTGCATGGGAGAGGGTAGAAAGAGAGAGGGGAAATTACTTTAGTTAACAGATTATATGTTATGATTAAAGCATGGCGTTCATGCAATTACGTTGATGAGGTACTGTATTTTCCTATTGTGTTAAAATTATTTAGGTCGACCAGCCTTTCCATCTGCTGGAGACAGTATGTTGTGGAGTTGAGTTTTGAACAGGGGAGAGAGAGGCATGAGGCTCACTTGGTTGGGATGGGGAGGGAGAGGGAGGGTTAAATCACATTTGGAAGCCAGAGATGGAGCAGAATTCCATGAACAACATCTGGAATTCCAACTGCATCTGAACTGCCAGACACACAGCAGGACAACAGGATGGCGCTTGGAGGGGGTATTTCCATTGTGTATGCTGAGTATTTGACTGTATCTTGCTATTCTATCTGTAAATGCACAGTACATGTTTTATGTGCAAGAGTCTACCTCCATGCCCTGCTAACTTGTCAGACGTGTGCGTGCGTGGATTTGTGTGTGTGTGTGTGTGTGTGTGCACATACTCTTTTCCCAGCTGATTCTGCAGTATGAAAAAAAAACAACCTCAGCATATTCCTCCCCACAACTCCCTCTCCACAACTCCCTCTTTCCCTGCCTCTCCTTCTCCCCCCCCTCCCCCCCCCCCCCCCCCCTCTCTCTCTCTCTCTCTCCCTGTTTTGGCTAAATGACTCACTTTTTTCACAAGCCCTAACAAAGACCACTCCGCTCAATAACCTCCTCCTCTCCCAGCCCCTCTTTCATCATCCAGCTCTCATCTCTCTTTCCAAATTGATGAACAGATGAAAACCCACTATTTTCTTAATCTCACTCTCTTATCCATCCATCTCTCTTCCCCTCTCTATGGAGCCTACATTTCTTGCAGTCCAACACCTAGCCACATTATACGCACCCCAGACAATGTCCCTGCTCTCGCTTTCTTTTGCTTTTCCTATATTTCCCCAGTCTCTCTATCTCTCCAGGAGAGACTTCCTGGGGTTGTTTTAGTTGCAGTGCCGCAGGCCTACTAATGAATGGGCCTTGGTGATGAGGAAGTCACCGTTTGTCTGCCACAGTGTGACATCACTGTCTGGCCAGGCAACTTATGATGAATAGGACCTAGAGTCTTTGCTGACCACATAACTTGAACAGGCAAAACTCTGGCCCCAAGTCGAAGGCTATAAGTAGGAACTGAGTGGCGCAGTGGTCTAAGGCACTGCATCGCAGTGCTAGCTGTGCCACTAGAGATCCTGGTTCGAGTCCAGGCTCTGTCGCAGCCGGCCGCGACCGGGAGACCCATGGGCGGCGCACAATTGGTCCAAGGTAGGGGAGGGTTTGGCCGGCAGGAATGTGGGTTTGTTTCCCACGGGGGGCCAGTATCAAAAAACATGTATGCATTCACTAACTGTAAGTCGCTCTGGATAAGAGCGTAAATGTAAGTTGTTTTGGTCATGTCAATTGGTCAGGAAGAACATGCTGGTCTCATAGACTAGACGTAACATAGTAAACGAACATCTGGGACACTCAAATTAGTATGATATGTTATGTTTGGTAAGGTTACATAAGACAGAAGGTTACTTATGGCAAAAACAAAAGGAGGGTGGTTGGTTGAGGGGATGGGTGCGTATAACGCTATTATGCACTTTAGCATTTTAGCTAATTAGCAACTTTGCAACTACTTAGCTAACCCTTCCCCTAACCTTTAACCTAACTCCTAACCTTAACTTTAACCCTAAACTTAACCCTAACCCCTAGCCTAGCTAACGTTAGCCACCTAGCTAATGTAAGCCACCTAGCTAATTTTAGCCACAACAAATTATAATTTGTATCATACTGTTTCATATGAATTGTAATTCGTAACATATACGAAATGTAATTCATAACATATCATACAAATGGATGGACATCCACAAATGAATACATACCTTACCAAATGTAACATATAATAATTTGAGTGTCCCGGATTGTCATTTACTATCTTACGTTTACCCCTGAGTCCAGGTTGAAAATTCAAGGTCCTACTCATGAACCATTCTTGTAAAACAGTGGCCATCAGTGATGTTTAAGATGAGGACAAGAAAACATGTATGAATTTGGCCTAATTTCTATTACAGCATATTGGATGACTGTCATTCATATTCCATTCACCCAGCTCAATGTAACATCAATAGGTTTAGGCTACTACATGATACTCTAATTTTCCCTATACCCATCATGAGGTTGCTACAACCTAGCCTATGAATGAAAGTTTACAACATAGGTGCACAGGTCCAGAGAAAAATTCAGTGATAGACAGTGACACATTCAATACCGCCTTGCACTCTCTTGCCTGCATCTAGCTGATCTAGGGTGTAATCATTAGTCCAACAGTTGCAAACAAGTTTCGATTGGACAAATTCAGGTATGTTTATCCCCATTTTGTTCTGTTTGCTTCCATTTAAGAAATGTTTTTCAGTAGAATCGGCGGAATGAATACACTCCGATCCCACGCAAACACAGTTCACTTTCATAGCAGCCACATACAAACAGCATGATCATTTGCTTGTTGTATAAATTCCTTCTCGCATCAACGTGCTCTCCACCTCATACCTTTTCCCTTTGCTAGTGGACATCAGTGCACAACACATCAGCTGTCTGTGAACAGGCTAAAAAACCTTTCCAAGCCAAACCGTTATATCATAATCGCTAACCACTACACACAGGCTACATCGTTGTCACCATAATAGCTAACGTCATAATCAACATAGCTACTAGAACTAACGCATTAGTAAACCTGCTACAATCATGCAGTACAGTGTACAGTCAGCAAGCAGTTTAGCAGTTACACCAGTGGGCTCCGGTGGCAATAAATTAATTAGGGCTGACCCCATTTAGTTGACTGGTCCATTGTTTGGTCCATGAGCTGTTGGTCGACCGAGATTTCTTTAGCCGAGCAGTAGCAAAAAAATAACAAAAAAATATTTTTAAAAAATATATAGTGATCACTGTCCGTGGTTCAGAAACACATCAGTGTGCTGTTGAATTGACGCCTTTTCCTAGCCCATGTTGCTATGTGCATAATAGCAAAGTTAACCAGCCTGTCGGTGTTGAGAACAACGCGGCGGAGGCACCAGCAGAATGACGAGATGAGAAAACAGCCCTTGCCTTAGGAGAGAGGAAACCCCAACTTAATTAGGTCTATAATCAATAGCCTAACTGTTACAGAAATAAGACAGATCCTGCTTTGGTTGTCTATTTGAGTGTTTGTTTAATAGCCTACTGATTCCGTGAGCACCAAGCATGCAACGAATGTCAAGTAAACAATTTCACAAATTCTGCTGTTTTTAATCTTTGCTTTGCTGTAATAAAGGCTTTCCACTTATTTTTCGTTAGAACAGCCTCTCTGGTATTATTTATAATTTCTTCAGTGTCGTTTACACTGTTCCAAATTGTCAGAAAAATAATATTTCTAATAATAACAACGCTTATTTTTCTTGATTTTCTTATTGTTATTATTACTATTATTATTATGATCATAAGTAATGTCATTATCATTAGTAGGCTTAGTATAGCAGCCTTGTATAACCACCATTGAGCTGTAGGCCTAAGAGCGCAACCTGTTTAGTCTTAATACCGTAACTTACTTAGGCCTATATTTCAATACTTATATAGGCTACTGAATCAATCAATCATTCATTCGTTCATGTCATCACACAGCATATGAGTCATTCATGATTTGAAATACAATCAAGCATTTTAGTTTTAAAATAAAATAAACCGTTCCTGTCACGAATTCCGCCGAGACTGCTCCTCCTCCTTGTTCGGGCAGGCTTCGGCGTTCGTCGTCCCCGGAGTACTAGCTACTACCGCTTGATGTTCTCTATGTTTGTTTGGTTTTGTCTTGTTGGTGCACCTGTTTCGTCTTATGCATTGATTATGTCACCTATAAGTTTCCTTTGGTTTTGTTTGCAGTTGTGTGTTGTTGTCCGCCTGTCCGCTGGTGATTTGTTATTGCTCTCTTGTATTTAGTGTATTGACGCACTGTATGCGTAATCGCTCGCCTCCGTAGTTTTGAGGCCCGTTATTTTGTATTGTCGTGTTTGACAAGTAAAGTCGGTTTGACTAAGCTTCTGTGTCCTGCGCCTGACTCCAACACCACATCCACATCAGCTCGAGACAGAACAACACACCATACTATGGAGTCAGCAGGAGCAGCGGTGGCGACCGAGTCGCTGGAGGATCGGGTCAGCTGCCAGGACGCCAGGATCCAGCAACTCGGCTCCGCCATGCAGGAGGTGATGAACACCCTGCGCCGATGGGAAAGGGGAGGCGTGCCCACACCTCCTCCTACATCGGCCAGCCCCACCAGACCAGCTCCGGAATCCAGTGGGATTCGGCTCTCGCTCCCGAAAGGCGTATGATGGCACCGCAGCCGGGTGTCAGGGGTTCCTCCTTCAGGTGGAACTCTACCTGGCCACCATACACCCGGCGCCCTCGGGATACGAGAGCGTTTCCACCCTCATCTCCTGTCTCTCCGGCAAGGCGTTGGAGTGGGCCAACGCCGAATGGAGGGGAATAGACGCCGCCACCATCAGCTACGCGGAGTTCTCCCGCCGCTTCAGGGCTGTTTTCGATCACCCTCCTGAGGGTAAAGCGGCGAGGGAGCGTCTGTTCCACCTCCGACAGGGGAAGAGGAGCGCACAGGAGTTCGCCCTGGATTTCCGGACTCTAGCGGCGGATGCGGGGTGGAATGAGAGGGCCCTCATCGACCACTATCGGTGTAGCCTGCGTGAGGACGTTCGTCGAGAGCTGGCCTGCAGGGACACCAATCTGTCCTTCGACCAGCTGGTGGACATGTCCATCCGTCTGGATACCCTGCTGGCCACCCGCGGACATCCCGAGTTGGGGCCATCCATTCCATACCCCAGCACCTCCGAGCCGAGCCCTATGGAGCTCGGGGGTGCTGGCGCTAGAGAGAGAAGGAGAGAGAACCCGAGGGGGGCCGTCTCCTGCACCAACTGTGGCCGTGGAGGACACACTGCGGCTAGGTGCTGGGGAGGGTCTCCAGGGAATCGGGGCAACAGGTCGCGCACTGGGGAGTCATTTCAGGTGAGTAGGTGCCCCACTCACCCAGAGCTCTCTGTTGTTCACTTGTGTATACCTGTGGTATTTCCTCAGGTTGCATCTCATTCCCAGCATAAGGCGCTAGTCGATTCAGGCGCAGCTGGGAATTTTATTGATCGGAAATGTTGCACTAAGTTAGGGATTCCCCTCCTGCCCGTTGATGCACCCTTCCCTGTCCATGCCCTAGATAGCCGCCCGTTGGGATCTGGGTTGATTAGGGAGGTCACAGCGCCACTAAAGATGAAGACGCAGGGGGGTCGTGAGGAGATCATTCAGTTGTACCTGATTGACTCTCCTGCGTATCCCGTGGTGCTGGGGCTTCCTTGGTTAATCACCCATGACCCCACCATTTCGTGGCAACAGAGGGCTCTCAAGGAATGGTCTGACCAGTGTGTTGGGCGATGTTTAGGTGTTTCCGTTGGGGCGACCACGATGGAGAGTCCGAACCAAGTGCCCGCAATGCACATTCCCCCCGAGTATGAGGATTTGGCACTCGTGTTCAGCAAGACGAGGGCGACGCGATTGCCACCTCATAGAAAGGGAGATTGTGCGATAAACCTCCAGACAGGTGCGGCACTCCCGCGGAGCCATGTGTATCCTCTGTCTCAAGAGGAGACGGCGGCTATGGAGACATGCATAGCTGTGTCCCTGAGACAAGGATACATACGGTCCTCCACTTCCCCTGCGTCCTCAAGTTTCTTTTTTGTGAAGAAGAAGGATGGAAGGTTGCGCCCGTGTATTGATTACCGTAGTCTCAATCAGAGCACTGTTAAATACAGTTACCCTCTTCCTCTGATTGCGAGTATGACTGAATCATTGCACGGAGCGCGTTTCTTCACAAAACTGGATCTCAGGAGCGCCTACAACTTGGTGCGCATTAGGGAGGGAGATGAATGGAAGACAGCATTTAGTACCACCTCGGGTCATTATGAGTATCTCGTCATGCCATACGGGTTAATGAATGCTCCTTCGGTCTTCCAATCCTTTGTGGACGAGATCTTCCGGGACCTGCATGGGCAGGGTGTGGTAGTGTACATTGACGACATCCTAGGGTACTCTTCTACACGAGCCGAGCATGTAGCCCTGGTGCGGCGAGTGTTGGGTAGGCTGTTGGAGCATGACTTGTATGTCAAGGCAGAGAAATGTCTGTTTTTCCAGGAGTCCATCTCCTTCTTGGGTCATCGGTTGTCCGCGTCAGGGGTGAAGATGGAGGTTGACCGTGTGTCAGCCGTGCATAATTGGCAGACTCCAACCACCGTTAAAGAGGTGCAGCGGTTTTGGGGTTTGCTAATTACTACCGGAGGTTTATCCGGGGTTTTGGACACGTAGCAGCTCCCATCACTTCCCTGTTGAAGGGGGGCCCGGTGCGTTTGCAGTGGTCGGCTGAAGCGGACAGGGCGTTTGGTAAACTGAAGGACCTGTTCACTTCGGCTCCGGTGCTGGCGCATCCGGACCCCGCTTTACCGTTCCAGGTAGAGGTGGACGCGTCAGAGGCCGGTATTGGGGCAGTGCTGTCGCAACGCTCAGGCACGCCTCCTAAGCTCCGTCCCTGCGCTTTTTATTCTAAGAAGCTCAGCCCGGCGGAACGGAATTATGACGTAGGGGACAGGAAGCTGCTAGCCGTGGTTCAAGCTCTAAAGGTGTGGAGGCATTGGCTTGAGGGGGCTCAACACCCTTTTCTCATTCTGACTGATCACCGTAACCTGGAGTACATCCGGGCAGCTAGGAGATTGAACCCTCGTCAGGCTAGATGGAACATGTTTCTGACCCGGTTCGTGTTTAAGATAACCTACATCCCAGGGTCCCAGAACGGTAAGGCAGACGCCCTGTCCAGGCGGTATGACACAGAGGAGAGGTCCATTGAGCCCACTCCCATACTGCCGGAGTCTTGTCTGGTGGCACCGGTGGTATGGGAGGTCGATGCGGAAATTGAGCGGGCGTTACGCACCGACCCTACTCCCCCAGAGTGTCCAGTGGGTCGGACGTACGTGCCGCTCGAGGTCCGCGATCGTCTAATTTATTGGGCTCATACGTCACCCTCCTCTGGACATCCAGGTATTGGCCGGACAGTGCACTGCCTTAGTGTTAAGTACTGGTGGCCAACATTGGCTAGGGACGTGAGGGTTTATGTCTCCTCCTGCTCGGTGTGCGCACAGTGTAAGGTGCCTAGACACCTGCCCAGGGGGAAGTTACAACCCCTGCCCGTTCCACAACGGCCGTGGTCTCACCTCTCGGTGGACTTTGTAACGGACCTTCCCCCCTCTCAGGGGAATACCACTATTCTGGTCGTTGTGGATCGGTTCTCTAAGGCCTGTCGTCTCATCCCAATGCCGGGTCTCCCTACTGCCCTACAGACTGCTGAGGCTTACCCACGTCTTCCGGCACTACGGGGTTCCCGAGGATATAGTGTCTGATCGGGGTCTCCAATTCACCTCTAGAGTCTGGAGGGCGTTCATGGAACGTTTGGGGGTCTCGGTTAGCCTTACCTCGGGGTTCCACCCTGAGAGTAATGGGCAGGTGGAGAGAGTGAACCAGGATGTGGGTAGGTTTCTGAGATCATATTGCCAGGGCCGGCAGGAGGAGTGGTCGGGGTATATCTCCTGGGCAGAGATGGCTCAGAACTCTCTTCGCCACTCCTCTACTAACCTGACCCCTTTCCAGTGTGTGTTAGGGTATCAGCCGGTTCTGGCACCATGGCATCAGAGCCAGATCGAGGCTCCTGCGGTGGATGAGTGGTTTCGGCGCTCGGAGGAGACGTGGAATGCTGCACACGTCCATCTGCAGCGGGCCATCCGTCGGCAGAAGGCGAGCGCCGATCTCCACCGCAGTGAGGGTCCAGTATACGCACCTGGAGATCGAGTCTGGCTCTCGACTCGAAACCTGCCCCTTCGCCTGCCCTGCCGGAAGCTGGGTCGGCGGTTTGTGGGGCCATTTAAAGTCCTGAGGAGACTGAACGAGGTATGCTACAAGTTACAACTGCCTAATGATTATCACATTAACCCCTCGTTCCATGTGTCTCTCCTCAGGCCGGTGGTAGCTGGTCCACTCCAGGACAGTGAGATAAGAGAGACTCCCCCGCCCCCACTGGACATCGAGGGGGCTCCCGCGTACTCAGTCCGGTCCATCGTGGATTCGAGATGTCGGATGGGGGGTCTACAATATCTCGTGGAGTGGGAGGGGTACGGTCCGGAGGAACGGTGCTGGGTGCCTAGGAGGGACGTTTTAGATCCATCCCTCCTGACTGAGTTCCACCGTAGTCTTCCTACGCGCCCTGCTCCATGTCCTCCTGGCCGTCCCCGAGGCCGGGGTCAGCGCACGGCTGGAGCCGCGAGTCAAGGGGGGGGTACTGTCACGAATTCCGCCGAGACTGCTCCTCCTCCTTGTTCGGGCAGGCTTCGGCGTTCGTCGTCCCCGGAGTACTAGCTACTACCGCTTGATGTTCTCTATGTTTGTTTGGTTTTGTCTTGTTGGTGCACCTGTTTCGTCTTATGTATTGATTATGTCACCTATAAGTTTCCTTTGGTTTTGTTTGCAGTTGTGTGTTGTTGTCCGCCTGTCCGCTGGTGATTTGTTATTGCTCTCTTGTATTTAGTGTATTGACGCACTGTATGCGTAATCGCTCGCCTCCGTAGTTTTGAGGCTCGTTATTTTGTATTGTCGTGTTTGACAAGTAAAGTCGGTTTGACTAAGCTTCTGTGTCCTGCGCCTGACTCCAACACCACATCCACATCAGCTCGAGACAGTTCCATTTCGGAAATTGCATTCACGAATGAATGCGACTGTTTTTAGTCTTTGCTGTAATAAAGGCTTAACACAAAAATGTTACAACAGACTCTCTGGTAGGCTTATAATGTATTTAGTGTTGTTTACATTGTTCCAAACGGTCAGAAAAATTATATTGTAATCTATTCAACACCTGTTTGGCACACATAATATGCACGCAGCGCTTGTGTGACGAGTACTGAGGATACGAAGAGGCAGGACGCAGACGCAGGAATCAACAAAGTAAAGGTTTACTTAACACTGAACAAGAGAACAACAAAGAGCGAGTACACGACATGACATTAACAATCACACACAGCACAACACTGAACAGTCCAGGGCTATATAGGGGTGGTGATGAGATGATGAGGTGCAGGTGCGCTGGAGGTGATTAGGGTGCGTTGGGTTTCCATTCCGGTGTTGCCGAGGAGGTGCGCTCAGACCGGTGGCTCAGTAGACCGGCGAATCAGAGCGCCGGAGGGAAGCAACGGGAGGAAACGTGACAGTACCCTCCCACCCCGGACACGCAGCTCCCGCCGCAGGACGTCAGCAACCAGGAGGACGACCCTGAGGACGAGGAGTAGGCCGGTCAGGGCGGCGACGGTGGAAGTCCCGAATTAGGTTGGGGTCCAGAACGTCCGGAACCCAGCTCCTCTCCTCAGGACCATATCCCCTCCCAGTCCACCAGGTAACGGAGCCATCCCCCACGGAACCTGGAGTCCAGCAGGTCCCTCACCGCATACGCCGGACTCCCGTCAATGTCCAGGGGCACACTCGGGAGGTGAATTGGGGGCCACGGTCCGAGACGATGTCCTCCGGAAGTCCATAATGCCGGAAGACCTGTTGGAACAGGACCTCAGCGACCTGGAGAGCAGATGGAAGACAAGTTAGTGGCAAAAAACTGCATGATTTGGAGAACCGATCTACGACCACCAGGACTGTGGTGAAGCCGTCAGAATGTGGGAGGTCGGTGACAAAGTCTATGGACAGGTGTGACCAAGGTCACTGAGGCACTGGGAGAGGAACTAGTTTGCCTGCCGGGGCGTTCCGAGGTGTCTTTGTTTGGGCACATACGGAACAGGAGTTGATATAGCGGGAGACATCAGTAGCCAAGGTGGGCCACCAGTATTTTTGTGAGATAGAATGTAGGGTGAGCATAATACCGGTGTTCCCTGCTGTAAGGGTGATGTGCGCCCAGATCAGCAGGCAGTCACGGACCCTGGTGGGTACATACACGCGCCCCGGAGGGGCGTTGGCAGGCGCTGGGTCCTCCTGAGCCTCCAGGCGGCTGTCTTCATCCACATCCCAAAACGACAAGTGCCACGATGAGAGACGAAGGCAGGATAGGACCCCCCAGATCCCTCCTTTCTCCGGTATGATGCATCCTGGAGAGTATGCCGGCTTTCACATTCTGGGATCCTGGGTGGTAGGACAGAATAAACTGAAAGCGAGTAAGAAATTGGGCACACCTGGCTTGACAAGAGTTCATCCTTTTCTCTGCCTGTATGTGCTCCAAATTCCGGTGGTCAGTGAGAATCTGGAATGGATGGACTGCGCCCTCCAGCCAGTATCTCCATTCCTCCAGAGCGAGGACCACCGCCAACAGCTCCCTGTCTCCAACTCCATAGTTCCTCTCTGAGGGGGTAAGCTTTTTCGAGAAAAAGGCACAGGGATACATTTTCTCTGGCTTACCTTGCCGCTGGGAGAGGACCCCACCCACGCCATCCTCAAATGCATCCACCTCCAGGATGAAAGGATGAGCTGGATCTGGGTGTTTTAGGAGGGGCGCTGTGGTGAACCTCTCCTTCAGCCTCTTGAAGGCAGCGTCAGCCTCAGGGTTCCAGGCCAGCTTCTGAGGCCCACCCTTAAGGAGAGAGGTGAGTGGGGCGGCTATGGAGCTGAAGGACCTGATGAAATGCCGGTAGAAATTTGCGAAGCCCAGGAAGCTTCATAATATCATCTCTTATGTTTTACAAGGTCTAGTAATGCTTGCTCTTCCTCTCGGACACCTCCCTAACAACCATTTTCTGCTCTAGATAAGAACAAATTGTCCTCATTGTTGTGAGGGCCCAGCAGGGCTCTCTTCCGACAATGACCATCTACTCCGGGCCGGCGTTGGTCCCTTTCGCTCAGGACTCCTTCTACGATGACCATCTACTTCTGGGCCACTACTCCGGGCCGGCGTTGGGTCCCTTTGGCTCGGGACCTTCTTCCGTCACTAGGGTCTCGGCATCCTTAGCTTCCTCATCTCTCGGTCGTCGGTTTCCATGCGGTACTCTTGTGCTGTGGTTTAGATGATACCAGGTCGAGCTCCCCTCGACCCTTACAGCAGTTGATGTAGCCTGGGTGACAGTGTATGGTCCCTCATGTCTCTGTTTCTTCCACTTCCTTCTGAAGACCCTGACGTAGACCTCCTCCCCCGGGAGGATTCGCCTCTGGTTCTGGAACTCTGCTACTCTCCTGTTGGTATATAACTTCATGTATGACAGTTAGTTGCCTGATATACTCTTCTAATTCCCTTTCCAACTGTTCTAGAGGCTGACCCTCATATGGTCCCCTAAGCACCGGCACTGGCATGGGTCGTCCCGTAAGCATTTCATGCGGTGTTAGATGCATTATTCTGTTAGCTTGCATGCGATAGCTCATTAGTGCCAGAGGTAAGGCATCTACCCAATTCAACCTTGTACCCCCACAGATTTTCACAATCTTCGCTTTCAGAGAACCGTTTACTCTTTCCACCATATCCTGCGATTGGGGATGGTAAACACATCCTAATCTCTGCTTTATGCGCAACTGCTGCCTCACTAGTTTTGCTGTGTTCTGTATAAATGCTGAACCATTGTCTGAACTGATTTCTGTCGGAATCCCAAATCATGGTATCACTTCTCTCGTTAAGAATTTTACTACTGTTGCTGCCCTTAGAGTTTTAGATGGAACTGCTTCTACTCATCTGTTAAATCTGTCAATTACCACTAGCATATACCTTTTCCCATTCACTGGTTTTATCATATCCACATAGTCTATTACTAGGTGTCTGAAAGGTCCTTCTGGTACTGGAATATGTCCAATTGGTACCGTTATTCCTTTTCTGATATTGTTTTTCGCACGTTTCACATTCTGCCAATCTTAAATCTACTGTTGCTTGCATATATGGAGACCAGAAACCCTGTTTTCTAAGTTGCCTTACTACCTCCCCTCTTCCCCAATGATCAAACCCATTAATTACTACTGCTTATATTCTTAATATAATTTGCATATTTACCAAAAGGCCCAAGGGGACCGGTAACTTCCCCTTTGGACACATGACTTGCATCGTGATTCATGCGCCCAAAAAACAAAACAACACTGCTTGTTAAATCAAAATAACAAATCAAATTAGAATGACAACCCTTGATAACATCTTAACTTAATTGTATTCCATAAAGTAATTCAAGGAATAGTCAAATTGACTAGCGACAAATTTCCCTCATTCAGGGCTAGCGCTCTCTCTCTGTCCTTGTCATGGTCCAAATCATATATAGGACTATTGCTAAATTATAAACTTCTTCCTAATCATTAGTGTTTACATATTACATTTAAATCTCACTCAATGTCTCTAGGCTCTCTAGTGTGGGTGATCAGGCCTCACCAGAAAGTCAGAACAGAGGTCAGAGGTCATTCAACCCCATTAAGTGAGTATCTTTCCCTTTTTTTCCCTGTACATAAGACATTATTTAAAGACATTTCAAACATCTTGTGGACAAGATTTACACTGGGTTTTTCAGTACATTTGTTTTCCGAATAATTTATATGTGTGCAACCAAAACTCTGGCAATAGAAACTTCAGAAATTGTAATTTATGTGCCCTTTAAGGTGTATTATTTCTAACCTGTGAAAAATCCAATAAACCAAAAATAAAAACCCTACACAACTAACACATATTCATAATAGGTGGGTTGTGTGTGCTTGTGTGTGTGGTAAAATGTAGGGCAAACACAAACAAATGGCCAGGCCTTAATTAATTCTATGGACTCATCTGGATCCTCGTATACTTATAAAACTGCCGAATTTCACTAACTGCTCTCCTCAGCTCACAGACTCGGGAAACATTCCAAAGAGAGATAATGAAACACCCATTCTCCTGGAAGAGAAAGTGTACATTTCGTTAACATTCAAAATAGTACATCTTAATCAGCAACCCAAACATTTTAACTACAAACAAAACATGATGAAGGTAATTCCACTGTGCTCCCTCAAATCATTAATAGTTTGTTTCAATCTAATTCCTTGTGTATATAAATTCCTGTCCTTTGTAAGTAAACACAAACAAGTGTCTACTTTCTTCTGCTAAAGGTACACTGAAAAATGCACCACCTAGGTCTATTACTGAGAACCACTTTGCATCTGGTGGAATGTTTGTTAACAGTGTGTGTGGATTGGTACCTCTGCTTGGTAGTCTTGAACTACGTCATTCACTGCTCTCAGGTCATGGACCAGTCTCCACTTCTGTTTGTCTGCGTTTAGTACTGGTAGCAGTGGCGTGTTGCAGTCACTATGGGTTTTAATCAGTACTTCTGCTTCTAACAATCCCTCTATTGTAGGTTGGATTCCTGCCTCTGCTTCCGGTTTCATTGGGTATTGCTGTTTCCATGGGGGTCTTGTGTCTGCCTTTACTTTAATGCAAATTGGATTAGCTGATTTTACCAAACCCACATCTGTATCATGTTTTGCCCATAAGTCTTCTGTGATCATACTTTCCATTTGTTTCCTTAGCTTTTCTTGTTTTGTTTATTCTACTGGCATCTGTCTTAACTCAGTTATTCTTCCATTGCCGCCCCTTGTTTCCCTATTATAAAATATTGTGATCTCATGGAGGCCGGTTTACCCCATGCCTTCCTCAACCGTAGTTGTTCTAACAACTGATTTTGATATGGGTCAGATTGCAGTGTACAATGATAACCTAATTTAGGTTATTTCATTTCTGGAACTTGAGCCCTGATAAATGTTCCTCACTTCTTTAGTACCTTTCGTACTGGTGATTCTATGTTCCCTATCCAGTATACATTTGCTGTTTCATCCATAGTCATCTGTCACGATCGTTAACGGAAGATACGGACCAAGGCGCAGCGTGATAAGCGTACATTTTATTAAGTACTTAACTCACGACAAAACAACAAACAAACGAAACGTGAAGTCCTAGGTTACACAAAACAAACCTTAACGGAACAAGATCCACACCCACACACATGGTCCCCAATCAGAGACAACGAGATACAGCTGCCTCTGATTGGGAACCACCCTGGCCAACATAGATCTAAACGATCTAGAACATCAACATAGAAAATATAACACAGAAACTACACACCCTGGCTCAACATTTCAGAGTCCCCAGAGTCAGGGCGTGACAGTACCCCCCCCCCCCCCCCCCCCCAAAGGCGCGGACTGCGACCGCGCCACACAAACACAACAGGGTAGGGGCCGGGTGGGCATTCCGCCTCGGAGGCGGATCCGGCTCCGGGCGTGACCACCACTTTCTCTCCACCTCCCCGTTGCGCCCCTGATCTGGTCTGGCACCGCTGACTGGAGCTGGACCCGACGACGGTGGATCAAACCGTACAGGCTCCGGACTGGAGCCGCTGGCCGGAGCTGGACTGGACACCGGTGGAGCGGATTGCTCTGGCTCCGGAGTGGATCCGCTGACTGGAGTTGGACCGGACCCTGGTGGAGCGGATTGCTCTGGCTCCGGAGTGGAGCAGCTGACCGGTGCCGAACCAGACACACATTAGTTATTTTTTATAATTGTTTGAAACAAGTTATTTTTTTCATTTCACTTCACCAATTTGGACTATTTTGTCTATGTCCATTACATGAAAACAAATAATGCAACAAAATAGGAAAAACGCCAAGGGGGATGAATACTTTTGCAAGGCACTGTATGCCTATTGAAATGACAAGTAAATCCCGCAAATATCCCAATTATAACGGTTTGTAGTCTTAACATCTGGCACATAACACAATTACCAGAAAATAGCCTTAAAGGTCATCCAAGTGTTTCTTTGCAAAGATCTCACAGGCTCAAAAGGAATACATTAGCAGTCAACGAGTCAAATCTACTTTCATTGATTTGGAAACAGATCTAACGAGTTTAATCAAATCGATTATGTTTACCCTAGCTCACATCTGAAGGCTGGGGGGCATTTAGGAAGTACTGCGGATTGCTAAAATATCCAAATTTGATTAGATTTTTAATTGATTTGATTATGATCACACTTCCTCAATTCAAATATTATGGCGACACTATACCAAAGATGGTTTGCTATAGTTTAGAAACTTGGGAACCAAGCTCGAGTTATCAATGTGGCCCTATCACTTGAACATGTTGAAATACTGTATCTTCATGCCTAGAATAAAAATCTCCAGGCTTCCGTCATTACTGTCAATTTATGGAACAAAAACAATAATTACAGGGGGCAGTTTGGAAAAAACGAATCAGTCCGAATCGTCCTCTGGAATAACGGACATTCTGGAGTAATACTTATATAACCAACGTTCTCTAGTAATACTAGTCCCGTGCGAATAGGTCTTTGGTCACATAAAGAGAGCAAGGGTTGAGGGAATAGGGAATGTTTTTCCTAAACAAATGAGGGATTTCGGAAACAGAACTTTTCAGTTAGAAATGGCTGTAATTATGTTGCAGCTTCAGAAACACTGGTAGCACGATAAACACTTTGATGATCTGTGATGGTCGCTGCAGCAGGTAGGAGAGAGAGACAACAGGTGTTAGTCACACAGTCACTTGCAGTTTAGTTTTTTTACACTGCACAGCAAGTCTGAGCCCGGCACAATCAAATCAATTGCTGGTCGGACTCCCTCTTGTCATTTGTGTGTCTTAATTATTTAATCAAACAGTGTTTTAAAAGCATCAGACAAACTCAGTGAATATAATTGATTTGATCAAAACACATAAGATGTGTCAATATATGGAAAAATAAACCTTTTAAAGTTTCGTCCAATCGATTGGTCGAAAGAACAGACGACTCTTGGTCCACCAAGATTTTTTGGGTCGGGGACAGCCCTAAAATTGAGCCAGATGTTTGAGTAGGCTAAACTAGTGAAAGTGTAAATAGTCTCTCTCTCTCGCTTCTCCTTCATTTTTAAAGAATGTAATTAGTTAAAAACTGTTCATCTATTGTCTTTCTCTCTCTCTTTGAGTCAACTACTCACCACATATTATGCAATGTAGTGCTAGCTAGCTGTAGTTTATGCTTTCAGTCCTAGATTAATTATCTGATCCTTTGATTGGGTGGACAACATGTCAGTTCATGCTGCAAGAGCTCTGATAGGTTGGAGGACATCATCTGGAAGTTGTAATAATTACTGTGGAAGTCTGTGGAAGGGGGTGAGAACCATGAGCCTCCTAGGTTTTGTATTGAAGTCAATGTACCCAGAGGAGGACAGAAGTTAGCTGTCCTCCGGCTACACCGTGGTGCTACCCTACAGAGTGCTGTTGAGGCTACTGTAGACGTTCATTGCAAATCAGTGTGTTTTAATCAATTATTTGGTGATGTGAATATATTCAGAATAGTTTTATCTAAAAAGGATAACTTTTGTAGTTTCACTATTTTATTTTTATGAAATTCACTGAGGATGGTCGTCCCCGTCCTCCTCTGAGGAGCCTCCACTGCTGTAAAACTATCCTGAGATATAACTGTCACGGATTCTGCCGAGGCTGCTCCTCCTCCTAGTTCGGGCAGGCTTCGGCGTTCGTCGTCCCCGGAGTACTAGCTGCCACCGTTGAATGTTTCTATGTTTGATTGCTTTTGTCTGTCTATTACACCTGTGTCCGTTTGTGTCTGATTACGTGTTCTATAAGTTGCCTGTTTTGTATTGGTTAGGTTGTGTGTTGTTTTTCGCCTGTCCGTAGTGCTGCGTGTTTGTCTCTGTTTTGTTGTTTTATTGTTTTACGCATAGTTGCGTAATTGCTCGCCTCTGTTTTGTTTTGAGGCCGATCATTGTATCTTTGCCTTGTGGTTTCACAAGTAAACTTTGTTGGACTAAGCTTCGGTGTCCTGCGCCTGACTCCCACACCACATACACCTCAGCCTTGACAGAACAACACACCAGTATGGAGTCAGCAGGAGCAGTGGCGGTACCCAAGTCGCTGGAGGAGCGGATCAGCGACCAAGACACCATGATCCGGCAACTTGGGGCCGCCATGAATGAGGTGTCCAACACTCTGCGCCGGTTGGTTACGGGAGAGGTGCCCACGCCTTCTCACACCATCCCATCACCAACGGCCAGTCCTCCTCTCTCAGCACCGGAACCCAGTGGCATTCGGCTCTCGCTCCCGAGGGCATATGATGGTTCTGCAGCCGGGTGTCAGGGGTTCCTCCTGCAGGTGGAACTCTACCTGGCCACCATACCCCCAGCGCCCTCGGGATACGAGAGCGTCTCCGCCCTCATCTCCTGTCTATCCGGCAAGGCGTTGGAGTGGGCCAACGCCGAATGGAGGGGAATAGACGCCGCTACCATCACCTACGCGGAGTTCTCGCGCCGCTTCAGGGCTGTCTTCGATCATCCACCTGAGGGGAAGGCGGCGGGGGAGCGTCTGTTCCACCTCCGACAGGGGAAGAGGAGCGCACAGGAGTTCGCCCTGGAGTTCCGGACTCTAGCGGCGGATGCGGGGTGGAATGAGAGGGCCCTCATCGACCATTACCGGTGTAGCCTACGAGAGGACGTTCGTCATGAGCTGGCCTGCAGGGACACCAACCTATCCTTCGACCAGTTGGTGGACATCTCCATCCGTCTCGACACCCTGCTGGCTACCCGCGGACGTCCCGAGTGGGGGTCGTCCATTCCACCCTCCAGCACCTCCGAGCCGATTCCCATGGAGCTCGGAGGTGCTGGCGCTAGAGGGAGGAGGAGAGAGAACCCGAGGGGGGCCATCCCCTGCACCAACTGTGGCCGTGGAGGACACACCGCGGCCAGGTGCTGGGGAGGGTCTCCTGGGAGAGGGGACAACAGGTCACGCACTGGGGAGTCATTTCAGGTGAGTAGGCGCCCCCCTTACCCAGAGCTCTCTGTTGGTCACATGAGTATTCCTGTGAGGTTTCCACAGGTGGCACCTCATTCCCAGCATAAGGCGCTAGTAGATTCAGGCGCAGCTGGGAATTTTGTTGATCGTGCATTTTGTTATAGGTTAGGAATTCCCCTTCGGCCGGTAGAAGCCCCCTTTCCTGTTCATGCCCTAGACAGCCGGCCGTTGGGGTCGGGGTTGATCAGAGAAGTCACAGCACCACTTAAGATGACGACGCAGGGGGGTCATGAGGAGATCATTCAGTTTTATCTGATTGACTCTCCTGCGTATCCCGTGGTGCTGGGGCTTCCCTGGTTAAGCGCCCATGATCCTACCATTGCGTGGCAACAGAGGGCTCTTATGGAGTGGTCTGCCCAGTGTGTAGGGAGATGTCTAGGTGTTTCCTTAGGGGCGACCTCGGTAGAGAGTCCGAACTAAGTGCCCGCAATGCGCATTCCCCCTGAATATGAGGATTTAGCACTTGTGTTCAGCAAAACGAGGGCAACACGGCTACCACCTCATAGACAGGGGGATTGTGCGATAGATCTCCAAACAGGAGCGGCACTTCCGCGGAGCCGTGTGTATCCCCTGTCTCAAGAGGAGACAGCGGCTATGGAGACTTACATAGCCGAGTCCTTGGCACAGGGATACATACGGTCCTCCACTTCCCCGGTTTCCTCGAGTTTCTTCTTTGTGAAGAAGAAGGACGGGGGTTTGCGCCCGTGTATTGATTACCGTAGTCTCAATCAGATCACGGTTAAGTACAGTTACCCTCTTCCACTGATTGCGACTATGACAGAATCATTACGCGGAGCGCGGTTCTTCACAAAGTTGGATCTCAGGAGCGCGTACAATCTGGTGCGCATTAGGGAGGGGGATAAATGGAAAACAGCATTTAGCACCACCTCGGGTCATTACGAGTATCTCGTCATGCCATACGGGTTAATGAATGCTCCTTCAGTCTTCCAATCCTTTGTTGACGAGATTTTCCGGGACATGCATGGGCAGGGTGTGGTAGTATACATCGACGACATCCTAGTGTACTCTTCTACACGAGCCGAGCATGTAGCCCTGGTGCGCCGAGTGTTGAGGAGACTGTTGGAGCATGACTTGTATGTCAAGGCAGAGAAATGCTTGTTCTTCCAGGAGTCCGTCTCCTTTTTGGGTTATCGGTTGTCCGCTTCTGGTGTGAAGATAGAGGTTGACCGTGTGTCGGCCGTGCGTAATTGGCAAACTCCAACCACTGTAAAAGAGGTGCAGCAGTTTTTGGGTTTTGCTAATTACTACCGGAGGTTTATCCGGGGCTTTGGACAGGTTGCAGCTCCCATTACGTCCCTGCTAAAGGGGGGTCCGGTTCGCTTGCAGTGGTCAGCTGAGGCGGACAGGGCATTTGCCAAACTGAAAAACCTGTTCACCTCTGCTCCGGTGCTGGCGCATCCGGATCCCTCTTTACAATTCCAAGTAGAGGTAGACGCGTCCGAGGCCGGTATTGGGGCAGTCCTGTCGCAACGGTCCGGCACGCCACCTAAGCTCCGCCCCTGTGCGTTCTATTCTAAGAAGCTCAGCTCGGCGGAGCGTAATTATGACGTAGGGGACAGGGAGCTGTAGTCCAGGCCCTAAAGGTGTGGAGGCATTGGCTTGACGGGCTCAACACCCTTTCCTCATTCTGACTGACCACCGTAACCTGGAGTACCTCCGGGCAGCTAGGAGATTGAACCCTCGTCAGGCTAGGTGGAACATGTTCCTGACCCGGTTTGTTTTTAAGATCACATACATCCCAGGGTCCCAGAACGGTAAGGCAGACGCCCTGTCCCGGCGGTATGACACAGAGGAGAGGTCCATTGAGCCCACTCCCATACTGCCGGAGTCTTGTCTGGTGGCTCCAGTGGTGTGGGAGGTCGATGCGGAGATCGAGCGGGCACTGCGTACCGACCCTACTCCCCCCGAGTGTCCTGTGGGGCGGACGTACGTTCCGCTCGAGGTTCGTGATCACCTTATTTATTGGGCTCATACATCACCCTCCTCTGGACATCCAGGTATTGGCCGGACAGTGCACTGCCTTAGCGTGAAATACTGGTGGCCAACGTTAGCTAAGGATGTGAGGGTTTATGTCTCCTCCTGCTCGGTGTGCGCCCAGTGTAAGGCACCTAGACATTTGCCCAGGGGAAAGTTACATCCCCTGCCAGTTCCACAACGACCATGGTCCCACCTCTTGGTGGATTTTGTGACCGACCTACCCCCCTCCCAGGGGAATAACACCATTTTGGTCGTTGTGGATCGGTTTTCCAAGGCCTGTCGTCTCCTCCCAATGCCGGGTCTCCCTACTGCCCTACAGACCACTGAGGCCCTATTTACCCACGTGTTCCGGCACTATGGGGTCCCCGAGGATATTGTGTCTGACCGAGGTCCCCAGTTCACCTCCAGAGTCTGGGGGGCGTTCATGGAACGCTTGGGGGTCTCGGTGAGCCTTACCTCGGGGTACCACCCAGAGAGCAATGGGCAGGTTGAACGAGTCAACCAGGATGTGGGTAGGTTTCTGAGGTCCTATTGCCAGGGCCGGCCGGAGGAGTGGTCTAGGTATATCCCCTGGGCAGAGATGGCCCAGAACTCTCTCTGCCACTCCTCCACCAATTTAACACCTTTCCAGTGTGTTTTAGGGTATCAGCCGGTCCTGGCACCATGGCACGAGAGCCAGATCGAGGCCCCTGCGGTGGATGAGTGGATTCGGCGCTCGGAGGAGACGTGGGACGCTGCCCATGTCCATCTGCAGCGGGCCATCCGTCGACAAAAGGCGAGCGCCGATCGCCACCGCAGTGAGGGACCGGTGTACGCACCGGGAGATCGAGTCTGGCTCTCGACTCAAAACCTGCCCCTCCGCCTGCCCTGCCGGAAGCTGGGTCGGTGGTTTGTGGGGCCCTTTAAAGTCCTGAGAAGATTGAACGAGGTGTGTTACAGGTTACAACTGCCTATTGATTACAAGAATATTAACCCCTCGTTCCATGTGTCTCTTCTCAGGCCGGTGGTAGCTGGCCCACTCCAAGAAGATGAGATAGGAGAGAACCCTCCGCCCCCTTTGGACATCGAGGGGGCCCCGGCGTACAGGGTCCGGACCATCTTGGACTCGAGGCGCCGGATGAGTGGTCTCCAGTATCTCGTGGAGTGGGAGGGGTACGGTTCGGAGGAACGGTGCTGGGTGCCTAGAAGGGACATCCTAGATCCATCCCTCCTGACTGAGTTCCACCGTGGGCATCCCACGCGCCCGGGTCCGCGTCCTCCTGGCCGTCCCCGAGGCCGGGGTCGGCGCACGGCTGGAGCCGCGCGTCAAGGGGGGGGTACTGTCACGGATTCTGCCGAGGCTGCTCCTCCTCCTAGTTCGGGCAGGCTTCGGCGTTCGTCGTCCCCGGAGTACTAGCTGCCACCGTTGAATGTTTCTATGTTTGATTGCTTTTGTCTGTCTATTACACCTGTGTCCGTTTGTGTCTGATTACGTGTTCTATAAGTTGCCTGTTTTGTATTGGTTAGGTTGTGTGTTGTTTTTCGCCTGTCCGTAGTGCTGCGTGTTTGTCTCTGTTTTGTTGTTTTATTGTTTTACGCATAGTTGCGTAATTGCTCGCCTCTGTTTTGTTTTGAGGCCGATCATTGTATCTTTGCCTTGTGGTTTCACAAGTAAACTTTGTTGGACTAAGCTTCGGTGTCCTGCGCCTGACTCCCACACCACATACACCTCAGCCTTGACAATAACACAAATAGAATTTACTGTACTTGTGCAGTTTTTCCCAAACCTCTCCTCCAGTACCCCCAACCATTGCACGTATTCAATGTATTCCAGAACCCACACAGGGTAAAGGCCCTTCTGTATCGAGTGAGTATATAGGCTACACATGGCTTCATTTTCAAACAGCCATGCCACATCCTGTACAAGCTCTGATACACCAAAAAACCTTGTCATTATCTATACTCAACACCACACATATTCATTCAAATACGCAGACACACTGACACAAATACGCTTGCACACAGAAACAAAGCCACCTACACTTGTTTGTATGATATTTGCTCTGTGTGCATATTGGTGGTGTGTAGCTGGACTCAATGGAAAACAGAAAGGGGAAAGAAAGATGGTATGTCTAATATTCACTCCTTTTTTTAATCTTGCTTCATTTCTCTTGCAAGTCTTCTATTACATATTATATTAGTTTCAATGGAAAAAAAACTTTCCTCACTTATAGGTCTATAGTGTGTGTGTGTGTGTGTGTTTGTTTTACTATCCTTGTGGGTACCAGAAGTCTTCACAGGGATAGTAAAACAAGGAAAAATCTCCCTTGTGGGGACAAAGGCTATTTTAGGCTTAAGGTTTAGGGTTAGAATTAGGGTTAAGGGTTAGGTTTAGGAGTTAAGGGGTTAGGTTTAGGGGTTAAGGTTTAGGGATTAGGGAAAACAGAATGTTGAATGGAAATCAATTTTAGGTCCCCACAAGTATAGTAAAACAAACGTGTGTGTGTGTGTGAGACTGCATGTGTGTGTTCTTGCAGATGTGCTAATATTCCTATTTTTCTCCAATTCAATAACTTACCAACTGTTTGATTTCGAATCCTTTCTCTGTTTTCCTTTGTGGCACGGTATGTCTCTCTCCCACCAGTGATGAATCTGAACACAGCTATCATGGTATGGTTGAAACGGCTGCATTAATGTGCTATGCTATGTAAGTTATACTCTCTGTCTGCACTTTGACTAGGGTGTGGTGTTAGTTCTTTTTAGCCAAACAAAGTATTGTGTGAAAATAATACAGGTGGTAGGAACTTGAGTAATATGCTTTTTTATTTTTTTTTATCATATGGCACAGTTTCCCAAACTGAGCAGGAAGAGACTTCCCAGCAGGAGCTGCTGAATCAGACTCGCCCTCCTTCCCTCCTCTCCCAAACCCCAGCCACCCTCGCTCTGACCCAGTCACATCCGTTAGGAAACCCCCCTGCTTTAATCTGGGCCTGGTCTGGACTACTGGCACTTTTAATCTGGCAACTAAATATGCACACAATGTTAGTCTAGACCACATGAGAGGGCAGTCTTTGACCTCATGCTGTTTCCGATTACCCAGATATCACTGTCTTTCAAGTTGTCTGCACCTTATTTCTGCATTGTCCTACAGGTCAAACTCTTGTCAGAAAAAGGACTAGAAGAAAACGAAAGCAAGAGCGAGAGCGAAAGAGAGACAGTTCTGAGCTGCCACATCAGAGGTAGCCTTTGAAAGTGGCGCCGGGGGCCCCCGTCAGGGTTGTTACTGTGAGTGCTGGTCTGGACTCTGGACACAAAGGACCATGTGGGCCTAAACCATGTTTTTATTGCCCAGTCATCAGCATGGATTAGCCTGGCTCAGCTCAGTTTCCAGGGAGGGCTAGAGGGGCCTGTACTGATGAGTATACCCCCGAAAGAGGTGGGGAGAGGTTCCGCTACACCTAGCTACAACCAGAGAGCAATGCATTTGAGCTCCATCTTCCCACACCAGAAGATTGCTGTGTTCGGGAACCTAAATTGAGTCAGCCTATTGGCAACCTAGAGGGTGGAAATAGCCATGTATCCCTATCCTCCTTGGCTGTGTCCTGTAGAGCACTTAGCCTACATGGCCAGCGGACCTACGTCCTTGTCTTCTTCAGTCTCTCTTTCCACAGAGAGGTTAGCCAAACTCCCCCGGCCTCACGGTAACTATTGTCTCATACAAGATCGCAACAGATTCCAGGCCCACAGAACATCTACAAACCCCACACCCTCCATTTTGTACACCACGGTTCCATGGTTCCCCAACTGGCAGCCCGCAGGCTGAATTTGGCCCTCAGGTGGTTTTATTTGGCCCACCAAGTTTTTTTATTTTTATTGTTGGACATAATATACTAAAAACACCAGGAAATCAGCTCCAAGTGATTTTAATTTAAGAAATCTGTTTCCAAGTATTCCCACACATAGAGAGAAATGTGATCGTATACAAATGTAAGCAAGGTTTGAAATTATGTTTTAGTCAAACATATCTGTTTGGGCTTCTTGCGGTCAATTTGCTGTTTACAAATTATTTGTAATTATGTTCCAGCCCCCCGACCATCTGCTCAAGAAAAAAATTGGCCCACGGCTGAATCTAGTTGATGATCCCTTCCGTACAGTTACCCACACTCTCAACACTTCGCTCTACCTTCAACCTCAAACCTTTATTGCTACTCCCAAACACCTCATAATGGTAGGAACAGGCTCTCATCCTTCTGTCTTCACTCTGACACGTAAATGAGCACACATGGCTGTGTTGTTAATTGAGTAAAACACTATCCTGCTTGATAACCACTTAATTGAAAGATGTGTCAAACACAATTCTCTCATTTCTATAGTGGGTTTCTTCATGGAGTGAGCTGCTCACAGGCTGGCAGGAGTGTGCCGGCTGGGCCAGGGTGCCGGAAGCAGGAGGGTCGACCCAGTTCAGTTGAGCCGCCCTGAACAGAGTTGCATCAGGGCACAAAAATGTTCAGCTCAGCGACCAGAGAGCTGTAATTATAGAGGAGCTTTGCTGAGCTCGGCAGGAAGAACATCAAGGCCTGAGAGAAGTAGCAAGGGATGGGCCAGAGGAAGAGAGAGCACTTCACCATGCACAAAATACTAATGATAGAGAGGAGGAAGGGTGGGAAAGAGGAAAGTGAGATAGAAAGGGGGAATTGGGTGTGTGTAAGGGGGAGAGGTTGTTTTTTAACAACTTTAAAAACATGGTAAGTTTCCATTGCAGTCTCTCAATTAACTTAAAACTGCATTTAGCGGTAGATACTCACACAAACTAATTAACTACAGCACTGCAGAGCAAAATGCATGTATTTTATTGGCTTGACAAAGCCATATAGCAGGGTTCTTCAATTCCGGTCCTGGAGGGCCGAAACACTTCTGTTTTTTATTTCTACCTGGTAGTTAATTGCACTCACCTGGTGTCCCAGGTCTGAATTAGCCCCTGATTAGAAGGAGAGGATGAAAAACAGAGGTGTTTCGGCCCTCCAGGACCGGAATTGAAGAACCCTGCCATATAGGGAAATGCTATTCTAACCATCACATATTCCTCATCTGACACTCTTTTTTTAGAGCCATTTGTTTCAGTAATAAAGTACAATTTAAATTCTCCCCCAAAGTGTATGCCAGAAAACATTTCCATTCAGCTTTCCTATTAATAACTCATGTTCATCAGCTCTTTAGTCTCTTCATCTACTTCACTCCATGGCCCTTCCTACAAATGCCTATTGTCCATCACTGACACCTTGTGGATCTCTAATATTACTGCAACTATTTTTTTGTTGTTGACTGGCCTTGGTTTACAGTAAACTCAGAAAAGAAAAACGTCCTCTCACTGTCAACTGCGTTTATTTTCAGCAAACTTAACATATATAAATATTTGTATGAACATAACAAGATTCAACAACTGAGACATAAACTGAACAAGTTCCACAGACATGTGACTAACATAAATGAAATAATGTGTCCCTGAACAAAGGGGGGGTCAAAATCAAAAGTAACAGTCAGTAGTATCTGGTGTGGCCACCAGCTGCATTAAGTACTGCAGTACATCTCCTCCTCATGGACCAGATTTGCCAGTTACTGCAGTGAGATGTTACCCCACTCTTCCACCAAGGCACCTGCAAGTTGTCCTCTGTAGCTCAGCTGGTAGAGCACGGCGCTTGTAACGCCAAGGTAGTGGGTTCGATCCCCGGGACCACCCATACACAAAAATGTATGCACGCATGACTGTAAGTCGCTTTGGATAAAAGAGTCTGCTAAATGGCATGTTATTATATTATTAAGTTCCTGGACATTTCTGGGGGGAATGGTCCTAGCCCTCACCCTCCGATCCAACAGGTCCCAGACGTGCTCAATGGGATTGAGATCCGGGCTCTTCACTGGCCATGGCAGAACACTGACATTCCTGTCTTGCAGGAAATCACGCGCAGTATGGCTGGTGGCATTGTCATGCTGGAGGGTCATGTCAGGATGAGCCTGCAGGAAGGGTACCTACCGCATGAGGGAGGAGGATGTTTTCCCTGTAACGCACAGCGTTCAGATTGCCGGCAATAACAAGCTCAGCCCGATGACGCTGTGACACACCGCCCCAGACCATGACGGACCCTCCACCTCCAAATCCATCCCGCTCCAGAGTACAGGCCTCGGTGTAACGCTCGATCCTTCGACGATAAACGCAAATCCGACCATCACCCCTGGTGAGACAAAACCACGACTAGTCAGTGAAGAGCACTTTTAGCCAGTCCTGTCTGGTCCAGCGACGGTGGGTTTGTGCCCATAGGCGACGTTGTTGCCGGTGATGTCTGGTGAGGACCTGCCTTACAACAGGCCTAAAGCCCTCAGTCCAGCCTCTCAGCCTATTGTGGACAGTTTGAGCACTGATGGAGAGATTGTGCGTTCCTGGTGTAACTCGGGTAGTTGTTTCCATCCTATATCTGTCCCGCAGGTGTGATGTTCGGATGTACCGATCCTGTGCAGGTGTTGTTACACGTGGCCTGCCACTGGGAGGACGATCAGCTGTCCGTCCTGTCTCCTTGTAGTGCTGTTGTAGGCATCTCACAGTACAGACATTGCAATTTATTGGCCATCTTACTTTTGGTGTTTTTCCAGTCAGTAGAAAGGCCTCTTTAGTGTCCTAAGTTTTCATAACTGTGACCTTAATTGCCTACCATCTGTAAGCTGTTAAGACCGTTCCACAGGTGCATGTTCATTAATTGCTTATGGTTCATTGAACAAGCATGGGAAACAGTGTTTAAACCATTTACAAATGAAGATCTGTGCAGTTATTTAGATTTTTACAAATTATCTTTGAAAGACAGGGTCCAGAAAAAGGGACGTTTCTTTATTTGCTGAGTTTATATGCCATTTTCAGCTTCATAGTAATAGATTACTAAGAAATCAATCAGTTACTGCAACATGAAATGTGTGAAATAGTTAAAAAATGGAATCCATTTAGCTCTATTTGTTTTGCTACAATGATTGAAAATAAATATGGCCATCTCCTACTGATAGAAGTCCTCTCTTGCAGAAAACAAGTGCAAAAGCTTTTTCAAAATTTTATTTGTACATTCACCACTTACAGGAGTAAACAAAAAAAGAAAAGCTTTAATAATGATTTTTAAAACTATTAAAACCATTTGTGTGGCGTTCTAATATGCACCCCTTCTCCAGCTTGCGTTGACCGTATAGGGAGAACCCTATTGGGGGATTTGGGGGGGGGGGGGGGTTGACAAAGGATGCACAGAAAGAAGCATGTAGAAGATGAAGACATCAGAGGAGTGTGTGTCATTTCTAATCTCTTGCAGATAATATAGTCTCATCCCTCAAACTAAACAAAGACACAGGGGACAGAACACTGCACAACCCCGTCAGTCCTCCCTAGGACACAAGGCGGAGGACGGCGGACTGGGACAGCATGCAGCAATGACGAAGCACCCCACAGAAACCAGTTGTGGAACACACACAACACTGGGGAAGGCTAAAAACCGATGTGTGTGTATACACAGAACTCTACGTAGAGCACTTACGCTTCAGAGACACATGGGGGAGGGTTGGTTGCCTTACCGTCGATCTGCCAAGAATATAATATAAAAAAAAGGAATAAGAAAACACTCAGGCAAAATGAACACAAATAAAATCTCAAGACAGATAGCAGTCTGGGGGAAAACTAAACCATGGTCCCTATCTGTATGTGTGTCAGTGTGCGTTAAAAAAAAAAGTGACAGATAGTGACTACACCTGTTGGTCTACTGTAGGGTCTTATATTGTAATGAAGTAAATGTAGTGATGGGGAATGGGGGGTTATTTTAAGACAGTTCCAGCCACACCGATTCCCTCTAGCATCGTCTGTCACGAGGTGGGGTGTCACTGCGGCTGCGGGAGCGTCTGCCCCCCCCTGCACTGCTGCCCCGAGGTCTGCGGTAGCCACCTTCTCTGTGTTTGTCACTCTCTCCGTCTCTGCCCCGCTCTCTCTCTCTGTACCGCTCCCCCTCGCCTCTTTCTCCAGATGCGGCACTCCCGGCTTTCATCCTTTCTTTCCGCTCTTCCTCCCTTTTCTTCTCCACCTCCTCTTGCTGCTCTTTCCTCCTCTTCTCTCGCTCCTTCATCCTCTCCTGTCGAGCTGCTTCCTTCTGTGCAACCTGCCACAGAGACAGAACATGGGAGAATATCAGAGGTGTGGAATGTGAACAATTTAAATCAATACTTTCAACAAATGTAAGGAAGGACATGTGGACCCCATATCATCAATAAGACATGAATGTATTATCTTGTTCACATAGTTGAGTTGTGTGTGTATAACCGACCTGCTCTTCTGTGAGGGGGAGCCAGTATATACAAGGGGCTGCTTTGGTTTTATTGAACAGGTCATCCAGCAGTTTGACAGGAGGTTCGTCTGCAGCTTTCTCTGAAGAAACAACACAAACACAAAGAGTAAACATACAGTTGACCCAACAGGGCACAGATCTAAACCCCCATCTCTCCATCACCAACTCCTCACCTTTCTTGTCCGTCTTCCTCTCCTTGCGTTTCCTCTCTCTGGAGCGGGATCGTCTGGGGCCCGCTTCCTCTCCAGTTTTTCCTGGACCAAAGTCCCGGACCTTGTCCCTGTCCCACTCCCTCTCAGCCCGGGACCTCTCCCTGCGCTCCATCTCACGTTCTCGCTCCGCCCACTGGTCCCGCTCGGGCAGGAGAGGGGGCAAGGCCACCCCTCGAACAGGCACCGCCGCAGCCCCCCGCTCACACACCCCAGCCCTCTCAGGGGGAGGCAGGCATCTGTGGAAGTCCAGCTAAACACACACACACAGAGGAAAAGGAGTTACCATAAGGAACACCATAAGAACTGAAACATGAAAGAACTGGGGAACGATATCCATCATAGGTAGGGCAAAACCACGAGGACCCAGACACTCTTACCTCGTCTTGCTGACTGAAGTCCACACTGAGGAACTTGGGGTTGCTCTGAGGCCATTTCACCCCATGCAGGGCTGCACGTGTGGCCATTGACTCCTCTGCACTGGAGTACTGGAAGAGACAGGAGAGCAAGACAGGACATCCATTAGGGACAGTGAGGATTGCCTTAGATAAGACAGATAGTAGGGAGATATAGGAGCTGCTCTGGGCCGCATCTCAAATGACACCCTAATCCCCCCTATAGTCAAATACACTAGCTTTGACCATAGTAGTGTACTTTACGGAGAATAGGACGTCGGTTGAGACGCAGCACTGGATTCAGGATGACGGCCAACAGACAGAGACGTACTGTGACGTAGCAGTGAGATTTGATCTTGTCGATCCAGAAGCCGTCCTCGAGCACGGTGCCGGTCCTGCCGAGCAGCTCCTTCAGCTGGCCCAGGGTGAACGGCCGAACCAGGTTGGACACGTGGACGATGTTGGACATTTTGCCTCGTGGAGGAGAGGGCTGCTTGGCCGTGCGGACAGGGTCGTCTATGGTGATGGACACGCCAGACTTCTGCTGGCTGATGGAGCGACGGATCAATGTGTCACTGGGGGTCACTGAGGAGAGGAAAGGATAGAGATACATCAACCTGAACTCACTCAACATATCAAAGGGTAGAATGTAGCCCAGGGTTAGAGGTTTTGATCTGATCTGATAATTAAGCACACAGTCCCCTGTAGCACAGTTGGTAGAGCAGGGCGCTTGCAATGCCAGGGTTGTGGGTTCGTTTCCCAAGGGGAGCCAGTATGAAAATGTATGCACTCACTAACTGTAAGTCGCTCTGGATAAGAGCGTCTGCGAAATGACTAAAATGTTTAAAATGTTAAGTTGCTCTTTAAATTTTGGATCAATCTATCACCTGTTTTCATCTCCATGTCATGGCTGGGGGGAGAGGGGCATTGTGTCTCCATGGAGTCTCTCTGGAATGAGTCGTCCAACTTCTCCTCTCTGTCTCCTTTAACCTCCCCTCCATGCTCTCGGTCTTCCTCCTCATGTTCACTCCTCTTGGACTCCTTCTGTCCATTCTCCTGGGTCACTGACGGGACCACCTACATTACATTAGAGGTGGGTGGGGAAGAGGAGGCAGCGGCACACAGATGTTTTAATATGACATTCACAAATGCTAATACCTTTGGGTCAATTAAGAATGTTAGCCGTTATAGTAAATCCTACTGAATGCACCTTTATTAATGACTGCAGCAAAACCAATTTCCAGTAATACATTCCTACTACTTGAAACTAGATAAATGTACAGTCCACAGAACAGGTGAAGTTAAACTCTGACCTGTGTGACTGTGCGTCTGATCTTGAGGTCCTGCTCGCCCTGCTCCCTGTCCTCCTCCTCCACCCCAGAGAGGTGATCCTCCTCCAGGTGCAGATCCACCACCACCTCCTGGCCTGGACATGGCCTGATGTCTGGGATCAGAGACTGGGGAGAAACAGAATTTACAGATTAGGGGTGGAAGAAAAGGAAAAAAAGCATCAAGACTCAACAACAGATAGTAAAAGGTTTGTTAGTATTCATTATGAGAAGGTGTTTTAGATAAGTAATATGTACAACAGTATTTTTTGCAGTGTAATTGATCATGCTATACCTTCAGAGAGTCTGTGGTGATGCTCATGGATGATTTCTTGGCTGTGACTGCAGTGCTGGATCCCCACCTCCTCTTCCTCCCGGCCCCAGACTCTGTCTCGCCCTCTGCACTGACAGCACCTTGAGAGAGCTTGCTGCCTGGAACACAGACGGGAATTGAACCATGGCCAAACGCATAATCGCAAGCACACACAGACAACGCACGACACCGCATCTATAACTGGCTCTCACTCACACACAGGCAAATTAAACGAAAAACCAAGACTACCTACTGGGCTGAAGAAAACAATCAACCAAAACAGGCATGAGCATTTAGAGGGAGGTATACTCACTGCTAAGGGAGATCCTACGGGCTGTGAATGCCTTTGGTGTCAAACTCTGGGAAAAAAAAGAAATAAACACACCCCAAAGTACAGAGGGGAAAGGTGAGAGGCAGAGATGGAGAGGTGCATGGACAGATTGAAGGGAAGACAGGACAAGAGAGAGTGGGTGGGTGCACAAGGGAAGAGAAACTAGGTGAGAGAGACTGCAGGTCACTTTCCACCTCAACATATGACAACCAGACAATGAATAGCACCGGAGTCATATTGAACCGCAATATATATGGCTCTCAATGGCACACTGTAGTGAGCATACTGTGGATTATATCTATGCTTGGTCTCAAAACAGTGTGTATGGCTTTAAGATATGTAACATTAATGACTGAAGCCCCAAATGTGTTTATGATTGGTGTAGAAAGGTGTTAGGGGAGCCGAAGTCTCATACACACAGAAAGACAGATAGATAGTAGCTTGATAGCAATACTGCAGTTGAAATTAATTTCACTTTCATAGAACATCTGAATAGTGTAGCTGGTAAACTAAGTGGCTGCCAGGATTACTGAGACATACAACAAGACTATGAAATATTTGGTGGTTTACAACCGTTTTCATTCAAAACTGCAGTAGCCATAAATATGTAAATTAATCTATTTGGATTTGACAATTGTGTCGGAATCAATTCCCCCATTTTAGGCTAAGAGGAGGTAGTCGACAAACTATGCATTTCCTAATTATAGTTTTTTGATAGAAAATAACATTGAGAAAATGACTACTTATTCCCTGGTACCACTGACACCTGATCCTTACTGGGTTGGATATGGCCCAATCTCGACTGCATGTACTGTATCTAGGCAACAAGGGTCCAATCAAAGGAGGTTGTGAAGTTTGGGTGGATATCTGACAGCTGGTTGACAGGATGGGCTCTGTAGTTCAGTGGGGGCGGGGCTTGAGTGGCTTTTGAAAAGGTTTTGGAGTCAAGTCCTTAAGAGCTCAGGCATCAGTCCTTTCAGATCTTTGTCCAACTGAGGTTAAATGGAGATGGGATAATCAATGTTGAACAAGAGTCACTCCTAAAACTAGAAGGGGCGTAAGCATACACCCTCTTTCTCAGGGGCATCAGAAGACAGTCTGTTGGGTGACAGGTTGTAGCAGAAAAAGGGATCCAATTGGCAAATCCCTATTTCAGCCAACAATCTGACATGTTTGGTTGTGAGTCCAAAGAAATGCTAAAAACCATTGAGAATAATATAAAATGTCCGAGATCATGTCTTTGAAAAACAGCGATGAAGAGAAGCCCCAAGTTGGCCTCATGAGAGATTCATTCGGATCCCATTCTGAACAGTTGGAGAACAAAATCCAAAAATGTTATTTCTCACAGAAACCGTTTAGTCCAGAAAAAAAAGATTCACCAGTTAAACTGTCCATGCATGTCCATTAAGCAGTACATTCGTGTGTAGATGATGAGAAGACAAATGTACTGAAGCGACCCCATCGGAAGCCATCTACAGGCCTGTCGTTGAAGGGTTTGAAACAGTCTATAGAGTGTCTGCCTCTTCATCTCCACTCTGACCCCTCTGTGTGGTGAGATTGTACGTGGCCATACAGGTGTGTATGAACCAGTTGAGCCAGGTGTTGGTGACAGACAGACGAGATCAGTCATCCCAAACCCTCAGCCCATTAGTCCAATCAAGTGCCATCTCCGTGACAACGTGGCCTTTGTTGCCACAGCTGTCCCACTGCAGTGCAGACTCGGGGGGCCTATCTGTGGTATACCCAGGGCTCTTGGGGACATTGGAACAGGTGCAGCAGTAGTAGTGGCAGAAGTAGTATGCAGGTACCATTAGGGGCAATGGAAGAGGCATGAGCACCTTTATAACAAAGCAATCAATGGGGTTTTAAACATCAGCCACAGAAGGAGCATCTCCTCTGCTGGTTCTGTCTGAGATAGCATCAGCAAAGGTTTAAAAAAAATACACAGCTAATTATTATTTATTGTTTTACACCTTGCTCATATTTTTTTTTAAGGTGCAATGTCACCAAATCAGTATCTTAATACTACATAAAAAAATAACCTAAAAGCACTTAATTGCCTACAATGAGATAGGGGATATAAAGCAAAAGGAACATGAGAGACATTGTTAACTGGAGAATACGGAGCACTGATACGCTCAATAGCACCACCTAAAACTATGACCAAAAACAAACACCTCATCTCTCATTCCTCAACGAAGTGGTTAGTTTTGATGGCTGACAACTGGAGTGATGCCTCCTCACTGGTTGGCCAGTGACAGTCCAAGCCCTCTTTAGAGTCATAAAGTTCCAGTGTTCCTCAGTGGCCTTACCTCCTCACTGCTCTCAGGAGCCCTCTTAGGCTCAGCCATGGCAGCCTCATTCACCTCCCTATGAAAAAAAGAGAGAGAGAGCGCGAGAGCGAGACAGAGAGAGTGTGGTTCTGGTTAGTTGCAAAAAGGTATTCAGAACAATAGGGTCAAAAAAATATGCAATATGGGGATAGGATGTACAAGCAATATGGTAGTGTCCTGTCCAAAAAAAGAATGGCCTGCCTAACAGGGTGCTCCATACAGATTGGTGTAGAAGAGAAGAGGTGCAACATCTGCTGCAAATACTACATATGACCAAATAAGGCAGGAATCCCTCATTTGCAAATGTGCTTTTTAAGCATTTACTTCCATTAGAGAACAAACCTCATTTATAAAATATTAGGCGTTTGTTTTGTGCTTAATCAAATCCCAGAACTTGCTCTATTAGAATGTAATTATGCTTCTGTAAAAACTGAATTTGATATATGAAATTAGGTCTGCTAACAAAATGACAATAGATAAATGTGTATGCTTATTATTGCCATTCGCGCATTCTCTTTCCAATTCATGCAGATTCTGCAGTCACTTCGAAAAGCAAGGCATTTTGGAATATGCTATTCAAGCGCAATCCCTTTTCATTCATTCCGTCAAGGAGCGGCACAGTACAATGAGAGCGGTGACTGAACGCCCCCCCATACACCTCCCGTCCACCCCCACACTCACTCAACAGGACTCTTCTGCTTCGGATTAATAATCTAAGAGCGCAACATTTATCGCTACAAAATTGCAATGGGTTCTAAAAGAGCTGGACGACAAAACAATGTCGCTACAATGAAACACCGCAATCCCAGCACAACCACGAGCAGTCTCTTCTCTTCCTACCTCACGCTTTCCGGCTTTTAATCCCCCCGGACAGCATTTTTACAGAGCCCGGTAGATAGCCAAATATCTCAGCCCGATTAAACTATACAAGGAGACACGCGTTGCGATAAATTTGGCTGCTGGCGGATGCAATGCTTTGTCATCGGTTACAACCAAACCATACACGCAGCACAGCCATACTGAATTGAATGAAAAATGACAGGAAAAAGGACCCTCATCTTCTCAGCCACACCGGTTTCTAGGCAGGCGCATTAAACGCCTGACGGGAATTTTATTAACCTGTGATTCTTCCATTGACAACCCATTTAATAATAGGGGGTCAAGCACTGCATGTTTTAATGGTATTGTTCTTTTCCTGCTGTTTTATCTACAAATAGGGATGGTAAATCTTGCGAGGTTGACACTTGTATTCTCAGGTATTTTTCAGATTGGCTTTATGATGGAGTTATGCATTTGGAATGGCAAACTTTATAAGCAGTATCCTGAATGCACATAGACACCACACAAAAGTTAGCAATCTTTTTTTAAGGTAATAATTTTATGTGGAGCATGGGTGGCCTGGAAATTAATGTGATTCATCTGGGTCATATCGGAAACCTGTAGCCACTAGCCAGTTATCACCCCATTTCAAATCATTTTACTAGGCTTGCTTGAATGATGAGCCAAGCAGACAATAACCGAAATGACCTTGAGTTGATGGTAACGTTCCTTCTAAACTGACTTGCCGGGTTCAGAAGAAATATCAGCCCATGGAGAGAAGCACAAGATTGAATTTAATTCAACTTTCTAGAATTTCCCCTGTTAGTTAACACTATCAACTTTTCCCTTTACTGTGGCAATTGTGATCGAATCAACGCAATATTAACCACTTTCAATGCAACATAGTGAAACAAAACAAACTATGCAAGAGATTTTGTTGTAGCCAGAACGCATCAGAGTAGGATTCTATTGCCCACGACTCAGCCACTACTCTACACAGACCGGTGCGGCATAACCAATCAGAGCTGCAATAGGCCTATATGCAAATAGACTATTGCCATATATGGATCTGTGCAATTTATTTTGAAATGGACTGTTTATAGCTGTGGTCGTGAGTAGATGTGCTTGTTTTGAGATCAAAACAAGAGCTGCATGTAGCCACATGTGCACATTTTGTTCATATCCTTTGCTAGTTAGAGTTATTAGCCCAGTTATAAATAATTTGTAGTCAGAGATAGGGGAGTGATTGCTTCCTACAAGAGCACAAAACGTGTACATTTCTACACATCTTTGAAAAGCAAGTCAGTTCTATATCGTAGAGCTCCGCCCCATAGGGGAGCTCTGCTCCAATTGGTTTACCTACTGCCCTAAGGCAGCATCAGCCTGAGACAAAATTATACACACACCTGCAGCCAATAGGAGTACAGGTGTCCCTATAAGAGGGGATGCCTCCCCTCAATCAGCCTCCCTTTATCTTCAGCGACTGGACTAGACTGAAGAAGCCAAGAAGAGACGAAGAGAAGACTCAGGACGAGATACGACGTAAATTTTCCAGTTCATCGACGTCGTCCTAAAAGAGCACACCAGGAAATGTTCCACCCTCAAAAGCTCTTTTCAGAGCTCAATGCCGCTGTTCCTCCATGGTGGCTCTGTTTCGTGTGTTTGGTTGCGCAGCACGCCAAGGATGGAATCAGCGATCCCCCTATTTGCGTCAGCTGCGCCCTCCTTTCTTTAAAGGAGAGGAAGCAGCGCTGGCCGTTTTTCAGGGAGGATATCCCCTTGGAGGATGTGCTCTCAGTGCTAGCCTCAGCCTCTGAGGCATCATCTGAGGGCACCGACTCTGAGGATGACAGGAAGAATGGGGAAGAGATGGATATTCCAATGGAACAATCCGTTCCTCTGACCCAGACTTTCAAGACCCCCTTTCCAGTGGAGAGTGAGAGGTCTTGTAGCTCCCTGGGCGATGACGACACAGGCTCTGAGAGATCAGTAGCCCTGTCCTTCGCAGCGGCCTCTCTGCGCTCAGACTTTCCTGGGCTCATTGAACGGGCTGCCAAACGACTAGAGATAGCGCTGCCCCCCATTCCCCCCTCTGCGGAAGTGGATATGATGGAGGGCGGACCCTATTCTCGGCCGAGAAGGGCGGCAGAGCCATTGGCTCCAGCCATGCCCTATCTCAGCAAATACGTCGGGGGCTCATGGGAGGCACGTTTAGTGGCGCGTTCGCCAGCTAAAGCGTACTGCCCATTCACTAGAGTGGAAGGAAGTATCTAGTGCCGGGTTCGAGTCCCTGGCCCTCCTCCAAAAAAGCCACTTTGCCAACACAAAAAGACAGACTTACAGCGCAGCTGGCAGAGAAGTCCTTCACGTTGGGAGCCCAAGCTGTAGCAGCAGCTAACAATATTGCCCTCCTCGCAGCCTCTCTATCCCGTTTAACAACAGGTAGAACTGAGCTCACGAGTGAGGAGGTGGAAGAGGCGTCTAGAATATCTGCCGCTATTCTTCACCTAACTCAGGCGTCGGCTGTATGTGCGGGGAGGTCCATGGCCACTTCGGTGGTCACGAAGCGACACCTCTGGCTGTCTTTGACGGCCATGAAGGAGACCGACAGAGCGTCACTGCTCAACGCCCCCCTCTCTGACGACGGTCTCTTCGGAGTCGTCGTCAAAGAGGCGACGGAGCGTTTTGCAAAGATGGACAAGGAGAAGAAGCAGCTGGGAAGACACCTGCCATTGGCAGGGAAGTCTAGCCACACGCCACAAAAGCAGTCTACCTCCAACTCCCCCAGTAGAGCAGGATCTACAGCGAGGCGGCGTGCCAGGCGTCAGACGTCAGCCGCGAGCAGCAGGCGAGTGGGCCCCGCCCCCCCAGCAGCACCTGTGGCTACGACGATTCCGCCGGCGAGGGAGGTGATCACGACGTCGACCTGGCAGCACCCTAAGGGGGCGCACAAGAGACGACGTCAATGACGGAACGAGGGGGAGAGAATGGGAGCTGGCTCAGCGTGTAGAACGACTGAGCCCACTATTCCCCCCCACCCTTCTGTACAGGGTATGGAGGAGACTGTTTTAATGTGTTTAATAAAGAGTTGGCTCCCATTGACATTGTCACAAGAGAGCCCCTTTTCCATAACACGTCTGAGAACGTTCAGAGTACTTCACGCCCTATGTCTCTAATACCTAATAGAGACCTCTCGTCACAGACTCCTAGGAGTGCTGTAGTGAGTGTCTCACATAGCAGGCAGCAGTCTCCGCCAGATAATGGCATGATGACACGACTGCTATCTGGGGATGGCGCTCTGTCTCAGGCTAACACCTCAGTCAGTGCAGCTCAGACCCGTGCTGCGTTCACGGAACTTCTCTCAGAACGCGCTGATGTTTCCTCTCCCTTTCATGGGAGGCCCGCCTTGGGCTGTTCCACCACCTCAGTGCTGGGGAACAGCGGCGGCAAGGGCCATCGAGGAATACAGGTCATTCCTACTGAACGTACCACAGCTTCGCGCTCGCCCGCTTTCTCTGCATTGCTGGGAGTGGCGGCGAAGCTGTACCCTCTCACGCTGGCTAGACCAGACGTTGCAGAAGGGTTATGCCATCCAATTCCATCGGACCCCGCCCCCATTCAGGGGAGTGGTGGAGATGGTGATGAAAACGCCTGAAAAAGTGGCCGCTCTGGTGTCAGAGATTACGGAACTTTTGGCAAAGGAGGCGGTCACAGTAGTTCCCAAGGAGCAAAGGAACAAAGGGCTATATTCGCCCTACATCCTGGTGCCCAAAAAGACAGGGGGAACGAGGCCGATATTGGATTTACACATTCTCAACGAGAGCGTAACCAAACGGCCCTTCCGAATGCTCACGACAAAACGTCTGCTGGAATGTGTCCAGAAAGGAGACTTTTGTACAAGCATAGACCTAAAGGACGCGTACTTTCATGTGCCGGTGCAGCCGCGTCACAGAAAGTTTCTGCGATTTGCCTTTCAAGGGTGGCGTACGAATACACGAGGATGCCATTCGGGTACGCCCTGGCACCTCGCACGTTCTCCAAGTGTGTAGAGGCGGCATTGGAACCGTTGCGTCGTCAGGGAATAAGGCTACTAGCCTACCTAGACGACCTACTGGTTCTCGCCCCGTCAGCAGATCTGGCGTTCACTCACACGACACAGACAGTGATTCATCTCACGCGTCTGGGGTTCGCTGTGAATTGGAAAAAGAGCGCGCCCTGGCCCAGTCATCAGATTGTCTACCTGGGGATACAGCTAGACACTAATGATGAGGGCTCGAATTTCAGACCCTCGAAGGGTAGTCTTGTTGCTAGCCCTGAGAAAGTGTCTTCCAAATCAGCCGGTAACGGCGCTGTCAGTCATGTCACTCTTGGGTCTCATGTCGTCAGCCCATTTCGTGGTTCCGCTGGGACTCCTGCGCATGCGCAGGATGCAGCGATGGTTTGCCCAACTAAGACTAGACCCAGTGCGTCAACGTCATCGGTTGGTGGTGGTTCCTCTCTCGCTCAGCGCAGATCTGAACTATTGGAGAGACCCGCGCGTTCTCATGCACGGAGTCCCGATAGGCAAAGTGTCCTCCTACATTCCAGTGTTTACAGATGCCTCTCTGACTGGATGGGGAGGGACATGTCAGACCCAAGCGATAGGAGGGGTGTGGCCTCTTTCGAGTCACCACATCAACCTCTTGGGAGTTGGAACCGGTTCGACTGGTTCTGACCCACTTCGCGTCTACCCTTCGGGGTCGTGATGTGCTGGTCTGGTCAGACAACCGGACCACAGTAGCCTACATAAATCGCCAGGGAGGAGTCAGGTCTCCTGCTCTCCACCGGTCGGCGGAGGAATTGTGGCTGTGGGCTCATGAGCACATTCGCTCATTGAGAGCAGCACACATTCCGGGCTACTTGAACGTAGGAGCAGACCTCATGTCTCGAGGGGGTCCCCGAGACGACGAGTGGCGTCTGCATCCGGACATTGTTCTCCAAATTTGGGAACAGTTCGGGAGAGCCGAGGTGGACTTATTCGCGTCACGCTTGAACGCGCATTGTCCCCTATGGTTCTTTCTGAGGGAACAGGACGAACTGCCACTAGGAAGGGACGCGTTCGCGCCCCATCTGTGGCCGAGAGTTCTTCTGTATGCATTCCCTCCGATGTCCTGCATTCTCCCACTGTTAGCCAGGGTGAGATCAGTCGGGCTGTCAATAATATTGGTAGCCCCCGATCGCCCAGGGGCTCCATGGTTTGCGGAGATGAGTCAGATGTTGATTGCGCCACCTTGGCCAATTCCACATCAACCGGACGCGTTGTCTCAGGCGGGAGGCTCGATAAGGCGATTGCCCATAATCGGCCAACCACTGAAGGCTTGGCTCCTGAGAGGGACAGGCTAGAGCGCCGTGGGTTATCTGATTCAGTAATCAGGACCATACAGGGTTCACGTGCCAGTTCCACTTCCAGGGTGCAACGTTTTTTTCATAATGGTGCGTCACAGAGAATGTAGACCCCATGAACTGTCAGGTTGAGAGTGTTCTTTTGTGCAGTTTGTTTGATAAGCAGCGATCGCCCGCCACCATTAAGGTGTTTGCAGCGGCGATTTCAGCTTGTCACGAGGGGTTTGGCAGAGACACCGTCTTCAGCCACCCTCTAGTGAAACGTTTCTTATTAGGAAAGCGGCGGCTTAGGCCAATGCCTAGAGCCACGCTTCCTCAGTGGAATTTGGCTTTGGTACTCAAAGCGCTCTGTGAGTCGCCGTTCGAGCCATTTAATCAAATACCCCTCAAGATGCTGTCTATGAAGACTGCACTGTTGCTCACTTTGACTACTGCTAAGCGTGTTAGTGATTTGTGTGCTCTTTCGACGAGACCCGACTGCCTTGCCATTAATGGCGATTTGAGCAGAGCGGTGTTATGTCCTAACTCGGCATTTGTGCCGAAGGTTATTAAGAGCTCATATAGATCACAGACCGTGGAGCTGTGGGCTTTTTCTCCCCCTCCTCATGGGGAGAGGAAAGGCTCCATCACCTGTGCCAAGTTCGCGCTTTGGCGTGTTACGTTGAGCGCACAGCAGCGATTAGGTCATCGCCTCAGCTGTTTGTGTGTCACGATGCGGCTGCACTAGGTAGACCACTTTCAAAACAGCGTCTGTCTCATTGGCTTTGTGAAGGCATTGAGACAGCTTATGAGGCAGCGGGGCGACAATTGCCTCAGGGTATCAGAGCTCACTCCACTCGTGGAGTAGCAGCTTCTACTGCCCTTTTCAGAGGAACAGGGGTAGAGGATATATGTTGAGCGGCGTCATGGTCAACACAGTCTCCATTTATCCGTTTCTATCTCTTGGATATGTCTTCTAACTCTTTGGCTCAGTCTGTACTCAGCGTGGCTGAAGGGAGACTTTGAGATAGGAGGAGAGGAATGCAGGACTGTGGAGACAGGGTCTCTATCAGGTCCGCTTCTGATAGAAGGACATACTCCTGACTGACAGGTTCAGTACAGTAGAGGGCATGTATTGATCTGCCCACCAGTGATTCACTGGAGTGAGGCGGAATGATGGGGGATAATAGTAGTAACTTGGTTACGATACTATTATACCGGTCATGACAATTTGACGGAATGTGACGTCATCTATCTGCTTGTTCAGATTAGTATGAATCATGTTCTGGGATCTGCCCACTAATCTCTGGGTTTCCATTGATTGAGGCGGCCTACCGTGTACACAATGTAGAGTGACACTTTGTGTCATTCCATTAGTGGCCGGTATTGTTGTAACAGGATATTGAGGTATCATCTATCTGCTAGTACAGATTAGTATGGCCCGTATTCTGGTGATCTGCCCACTAGTCATTGGTGTTGCCATTGGACTAGGTGGGGCGGGTTTTTAACCGATGACGCAGTATATTGTGACACTTGTAGGGTGACAGTGGTTACAGTACTGCGGGAATTGGTTGCAGCCATTGCTAGGCCTGACCTTTTCATTTTGATGGGAAGTGTTGGGCTCGGCAGGGAGTACATTGTGGAGCGCTACGCTCCGCCTTAAACCAATAGGAGCAGAGCTCCCCTATGGGGCGGTGCTCCACGATATAGAACGATAGTTACCGGAGTGTAACTCCAGTTCTATGAGTGGAGCGGTGCCCCATAGGACTTAAGGCCCTGCCGACCCTCTCTAGTCTCGCTGAAGATAAATATCTCGGGAGGCTGATTGAGGGGAGGCATCCCCTCTTATAGGGACACCTGTACTCCTATTGGCTGCAGGTGTGTGCATAATTTTGTCTCAGGCTGATGCTGCCTTAGGGCAGTGGGTAAACCAATAGGAGCAGAGCTCCCCTATGGGGCTCCGCTCCACTCATAGAACTGGAGTTACACTCCGGTAACTAATCGTTCAGTACAGTAGAAGGCATGTATTGATTTGCCCACCAGTGAATAACTGGGTTGAGGCGGAATGATGAGGGATAATAGTAGTAACCTTGGTTACGGTACTATTAGACCGGTCCTGACAATTTTGACGGAATGTGACGTCATCTATCTGCTTGTTCAGATTAGTATGAATCATGTTCTGGGATCTTCCCACTAATCTTTGGGGTTCCATTGATTGAGTGGGGCGGGCTACCGTGTGCACAATGTAGAGTGACACTTTGTGTCATTCCATTAGTGGCCGGTATTGTTGTAACAGGATATTGAGGTATCATCTATCTGCTAGTACAGATTAGTATGGCCCGTATTCTGGTGATCTGCCCACTAGTCATTGGTGTTACTATTGGACTAGGTGGGGCGGGTTTGGACCGATGACACAGTATATTGTGACACTTTGTATTGTGATACAGTGGTTACAGTACTGCGGCCTACATTGAACACCACACATTGGCTGCTGCTGTAGGCTGAATGATAGAACAGCTATTTCCATGTTAAAATGTTATGGGATGCATTTTCTCCATTGTTTTTGATCACATATCACGTATATACACACACACAAACATATACAGTACCAGTCAAAAGTATGGACACACCTACTCATTCAAGTTCTTTTTTTTTTTTACTATTTTCTACATTGTAGAATAATAGTGAAGTCTTAAAAACTTAAATTGAAATAACACATAGAATCCTGTAGTAACCAAGAAAGTGTTAAACAAATCAAAATATTTTATATTTGAGATTCTTCAAATAGCCACCCTTTGCCTTGACAGCATTGCACACTATTGGCATTCTCTCAACTGGCTTCACCTGGCATGCTTTTCCAACAGTCTTCAAGGAGTTCCCACATATGCTGAGGGCTTGTTGGCTGCTTTTCCTTCACTCTGCTGTCCGACTCATCCCAAACCATCTCAATTTGGTTGAGGTCGGGGGATTGTGGAGGCCATGTCATCTGATGCAGCACTCAATCACTCTCCTTCTTGGTAAAATAGCCCTTACACAGCCTGAAGGTGTGTTGGGTCATTGTCCTGTTGAAAAGCAAATGATAGTCCCACTAAGCCCAAACCAGATGGGATGGCGTATCACTTCAGAATGCTGTGGTAGCCATGCTGGTTAAGTGTGCCTTGAATTCTAAATAAATCACAGACAGTGTCAACAGCAAAGCACCCCCACACCATAACACCACCTCCTCCATACTTTACGGTGGGAAATACACATGCCGAGATAATCTGTTCACCCACACCGCGTCTCACAAAGCCACGGCGGTTGGAACCAAAAATCTCAAATTTGGAGACCAGACCAAAAGGACAAACTTCCACCGGTCTAATGTCTATTGCTCGTGTTTCTTGGCCCAAGCAGGTCTCTTCTTCTTATTGGTGTCCTTTAGTAGTGGTTTCTTTGCAGCAATTCGACCATAAAGGCCTGATTCACACAGTCCTCTCTGATCAGTTTATGTTAAGATCTGTCTGACTTTAACTCCGTGAAGCATTTATTTGGGCTGCCATTTCTGAGGCTGGTAACTCTAATGAATTTATCCTCTGCAGCAGAGGTAACTCTGGGTCTTCCATTCCTGTGGCGGTCCTCATGAGAGCCAGTTTCTTCATAGCGCTTGATGGTTTTTGCGACTACACTTGAAGAAACTTTCAAAGTCCTTGAAATATTCCGCATTGACTGACCTTCATGTCTTAAAGTAATGATGGACTGTATTTCTCTTCGCTTATTTGAGCTGTTCTTGGCATAATATGGACTTAGTCTTTTACCAAATAGGGCTATCTTCTGTATACCTTGTCACAGCACAACTGATTGGCTCAAACGCTTTAAGAAGGAAAGAAATTCCACAAATTAACTTTTAAGAAGGCACACCTGTTAATTTAAATGCATTCCAGGTGACTACCTCATGAAGCTGGTTGAGAGAATGCCAAGAGTGCGCAAAGCTGTCATCAAGGCAAAGGGTGGCTACTTTGAAGAATCTCAAATATAAAATATATTTGATTTGTTTAACACCTTTTTGGTTAATACATGATTCCATGTGTTATTTCATAGAATAATAGTGTAGACATCAAAACTATAATGTATTTTTTTTTTTGTAAAAATAAAGAATAACCCTTGAATGAGTAGGTGTGTCCAAACTTTTGACTGGTAGTGTGTATACAGGTAAAAGTCAGTAAATTAGAATATTTTGAAAAACTTTATTTATTTCAGTAATTGCATTCAAAAGGTGTAACTTGTACATTATATTTATTCATTGCACACAGACTGATGCATTCAAATGTTTATTTCATTTAATTTTGATGATTTGAAGTGGCAACAAATGAAAATCCAAAATTCCGTGTGTCACAAAATTAGAATATTGTGTAAGGGTTACATTTTGAAGACACCTGGTGCCACAAAATAATCAGCTGATTAACTCAAAACACCTGCAAAGGGCTTTAAATGGTCTCTCAGTCCAGTTCTGAAGCCTACACAAACATGGGGAAGACTTCAGATTTGACAGCTGTCCAAAAGGCGACCATCGACACATTGCACAAGGAGGGAAAGACACAAAAGGTTATTGCAGAAGAGGCTGGCTGTTCTCAGAGCTCTGTGTCCAAACACATTAATAGAGAGGCAAAGGGAAGGAAAAACTGTGGTCAGAAAAAGTGTACAAGCGATAGGGATCACCGCGCCCTAGTCAAGATTGTGAAAAAAAACCCATTCAAAAATGTGGGGGAGATTCACAAGGAGTGGACAGCTGCTGGAGTCAGGGCTTCAAGATCCACCACCAAGAGACGCTTGAAAGACATGGGTTTCAACTGCCGCATACCTCGTGTCAAGCCACTGTTGACCAAGAAACAGCGCGAAAAGCGTCTCACCTGGGCTAAGGAAAAAAAGAGCTGGACTGCTGCTGAGTGGTCTAAAGTCATGTTTTCTGACGAAAGCAAATTTTGCATTTCCTTTGGAAATCGAGGTCCCAGAGTCTGGAGGAAGACAGGAGAGGCACAGGATCCACGTTGCCTGAAGTCTAGTGTAAAGTTTCCACCATCAGTGATGGTTTGGGGTGCCATGTCATCTGCTGGTGTCGGTCCACTCTGTTTCCTGAGATCAAGGGTCAACGCAGCCGTCTACCAGCAAGTTTTAGAGCACTTCATGCTTCCTGCTGCTGACCTGCTCTATGGAGATGGAGATTTCAGGTTCCAACAGGACTTGGCGCCTGCACACAGCGCAAAATCTACCCGTGCCTGGTTTACGGACCATGGTATTTCTGTTCTAAATTGGCCAGCCAACTCCCCTGACCTTAGCCCCATAGAAAATCTGTGGGGTATGGTGAAAAGGAAGATGCAGAATGCCAGACCCAACAACGCAGAAGAGTTGAAGGCCACTATCAGAGCAACCTGGGCTCTCATAACACCTGAGCAGTGCCAGAAACTCATCGACTCCATGCCACGCCGCATTAATGCAGTAATTGAGGCAAAAGGAGCTCCAACCAAGTATTGAGTATTGTACATGCTCATATTTTTCATTTTCATACTTTTCAGTTGGCCAACATTTCTAAAAAATCCCTTTTTTGTATTAGCCTTAAGTAATATTCTAATTTTGTGACACACGGAATTTTGGATTTTCATTTGTTGCCACTTCAAATCATCAAAATTAAATGAAATAAACATTTGAATGCATCAGTCTGTGTGCAATGAATAAATATAATGTACAAGTTACACCTTTTGAATGCAATTACTGAAATAAATCAAGTTTTTCAAAATATTCTAAATTTACTGACTTTTACCTGTATACACATATACAGTTGAAGTCGGAAGTTTACATACACCTTAGCCAAATACATTTAAGCTCAGTTTTTCACAATTCCTGACATTTAATCCTAGTAAAAATTCCTCGTCTTAGGTCAGTTAGGATCACCACTTTATTTTAAGAATGTGAAATGTCAGAAAAAGAGTAGAGTGATTTATTTCAGCTTTTATTTCTTTCATCACATTCCCAGTGGGTCAGAAGTTTACATACACTCAATTAGTATTTGGTAGCATTGCCTTTAAAATTGTTTAACTTGGGTCAAACGTTTCGGGTAGCCTTCCACAAGCTTCCCACAGTAAGTTGGGTGAATTTTGGCCCATTCCTCCTGACAGAGCTGGTGTAACAGTCAGGTTTGTAGGCCTCCTTGCTCGCACACACTTTTTCAGTTCTGCCCACAAATGTTCTATAGGATTGAGGTCAGGGCCACTCCAATACCTTGACTTTGTTGTCCTTAAGCCATTTTGCCACAACTTTGGAAGTATGCTTGGGGTCATTGTCCATTTGGAAGACCCATTTGTGACCAAGCTTTAACTTCCTGACTGATGTCTTGAGATGTTGCTTCAATATTTCCACAAATGTCCTTCCTCACGATGCCATCTATTTTGTGAAGTGCACCAGTCCCTCCTGCAGCAAAGCACCCCCACAGCATGATGCTGCCACCCCCGTGCTTCATGGTTGGGATGGTGTTCTTCAGCTTGCAAGCCACCCCCTTTCTCCTCCAAACATAATGATGGTCATTATGGCCAAACAGTTCTATTTTTGTTCCATTAGACCAGGGGACATTTCTCCAAAAAGTACAATCTTTGTCCCCATGTGCAGTTGCAAACCGTAGTCTGGCTTTTTTATGGTGGTTTTGGAGCAGTGGCTTCTTCCTTGCTGAGCGGCCTTTCAGGTTATGTCGATATAGGACTTGTTTTACTGTGGATATAGATACTTTTTTACCCGTTTCCTCCAGCATCTTCACAAGGTCCTTTGCACTTTTCGCACCAAAGTACGTTCATCTCTAGGAGACAGAACACGTCTCCTTCCTGAGCGGTAAGACGGCTGCGTGGTCCAAAAGGTGTTTATACTTTCGTACTATTGTTTGTACAGATGAACGTGGTACCTTCAGGCATTTGGAAATTGCTCCCAAGGATGAACCAGACTTGTGGAGGTCTACAAATTTCTTTCTGAGGTCTTGGCTGATTTCTTTTCATTTTCCTATGATGTCAAGCAAAGAGGTACTGAGTTTGAAGGTAGGCCTTGAAATACATCCACAAGTACACCTCCAATTGACTTAAATTATGTCAATTAGCCTATCAGAAGCTTCTAAAGCCATTACATCATTTTCTGGAATTTTCCAAGCTGTTTAAAAGGCACAGTCAACTTAGTGTATGTAAACTTCTGACCCACTGGAATTGTGATACAGTGAATTATAAGTGAAATAATCTGTCTGTAAACAATTGTTGGGAAAATGACTTGTGTCATGCACAAAGTAGATGTCCTAACCGACTTGCCTAAACTATAGTTTGTTAACAAGAAATTAGTGGAGTAGTTGAAAAACAAGTTTTAATTACTCCAACCTAAGTGTATGTAAACTTCCGACTTCAACTGTACATCTATACACATATACACACACGTGTGTGTCTTTTGCACCAATTCTGTAAACTGACCTTGTAGTGTCTGTCTTTACCTCCTCTCCCACGCTGTTTTTCTTCTGCCAATTGTCTTCTCCAGCAGGTATCCCAAGGAACGGCTTCTGATGGTCATAAAGTGGGTGGTGTCAGAGGGGAAGAACCATAAAAAAACAATAAAAATACACAGATATTTAGGAGATTTGTAGAGAATAAAGAGACTACAGTTTGAATCTCTGCTGACCTTTCTGTGTCTGGCTCCATCAATGGTTATGTCCTCCTCCTCCCCAGATACTCGCTTTTTGTGCTGTGGGGCTTTTGGGGCCTCAGTTGGATTCTCAGGTTGACTAACCGTTTCCTTATGCTGGGATATGGTGTTTGTCAAAGGTTTCTCAGGCTAAGGGAGAGAGAGAACAAGTCAATTAATTGTATATTGGGCAAAATATCATAGACAACGTCTCGGCTTGTCTAATGGGCTATTGAGTAAGCAATGCAAAGAGCAAATACAGTACATGACAATGGACTTAATAATCATTTCATATTTCATAATTGTTTTGCTGCAAATTGTTTAACGTTCATTGTGTGCTTTACCAGCAAGAGCACACCTAGGCCTATACCCATGTACTTGCATATATATGTGCACAGGAAACCCCTTTGCCTCCATCTTTCACTACTACAGCAAAACATGTTATTAATAAATCAGAAACCTTTCTTGAAAACATCTTGAACATCTGGATTTGATCATTTGGACAAGTTGCCTTTGAACATGAATGAAATAACAGCTTCTGATCTCCAATGAACCATTGATTGTCACTAATTGGGTGGTCCTGTCAAACCTAGGCCCTGACAGAATGAAAAACAACCTAAAGAAATCTAAAGAAAGTCCAAGTACTAGGCTACATGGTTAATGAACATTACTATTCTCATATTGCTGTTGGATCACTGTCATTTCACTGATTGAGAGAGAAAGAACACCTATAGACCACTCACCCTTCTACCACTGGGAGTGGTGTGTGTTTTGCCCTGGGATGATGAGGACGAATCAGACGAACGTGAGGACGACGACCCAGAGTCAGAATCTGAGGAGTCACTAGATGAGGAAGCCCGTCTTCCCTGCTTTTCTTCTTTCTTTTGACTTCTCTCCCTTCCTTTTTCTACCTTGCCCTTCTCTGGTGGGGTTGAGGGAGGTAGCACAGCTCCCGCTGGAACCGAGGGGGCGTTTGTTTCTCTGGTCATCTCTCCCACCGCCTGTTTGTCGGTTTCCTCTTTATGTGCTTGGAGATGCTCCTCTGACGCCAGGCTCTTACCCTTTTCTTCTTCAGGACTCTTACCCATTGTGGCAATCACTGGGGTCTCCCTCTCTGGCCCTGTCGTCCCTGACGTGTTTGCTACAGAAACAAGGACCCCCTGTCTTGCAGGCTTCTTTGGTGCTGCTTGTCCAGCAGAAGGCTGGGGCCCCTGCGGTGTAACTTCCTGCTCTGGTTCCCCAGGTTTGCTGGGGGACTGGAGAGCTAAGGCCTGAGGATGGGGGCTTTCAGAGAATGTACGGGGCCTCTTGATGACCAGGGATGCTGAAGATGGGGATAGAACTAGGGGGTCTCTCAAGAAACGGAACTTCTTGAAGGAGGACTGTGGTGATAGAGACGTTGCTAGAGTTTGTGACAGGGGCGTACCAGATTCAGCTGGCTGGTTGTCTCTTGATGCTGTTTGGGGTAGGGATGGCACTTTGGGCTCCCCACCCTCCTCTGTTGCCGCCATCTTACCTGCTCCTGTGGAGAGGGGAGGAGTACGCAGGGGGGTAAGACCAATCTCACGACTACGCTTCCATGGAGGAAGATGACTAGCCCTCTCTCTTTCAGCCACCTTAGCCCTTTCCTTCTCCTGTTCCAAAGCCCTCTCCTTCTCTCTCTGCAGGACCTTCTCCTGTTCCAAAGCTCTCTCCCTCTCCTCTTTCTCTCTCTCTCTCTGCAGGACCTTCTCATGTTCCAAAGCTCTCTCCCTCTGCAGGACCTTCTCCTGTTCCAAAGCTCTCTCCCTCTCCTCTTTCTCTCTCTGCAGGACCTTCTCCTGTTCCAAAGCTCTCTCCCTCTCTTCTTTCTCCCTCTGCAGGACCTTCTCCTGTTCCAAAGCTCTCTCCTTCTCTCTCTGCAGGACCTCCTCCTGTTCCAAAGCTCTCTCCCTCTCCTCTCTCTCTCTCTGCAGGACCTTCTCCTGTTCCAAAGCTCTCTCTCTCTCCTCCTTCTCTCTCTGCAGGACCTTCTCCTGTTCCAAAGCTCTCTCCCTCTCCTCTTTCGCTCTCTGCAGGACCTTATCCTGTTCCAAAGCTCTCTCCCTCTCCTCTTTCTCTCTCTGCAGGACCTTCTCCTGTTCCAAAGCTCTCTCCCTCTCCTCTTTCACTCTCTGCAGGACCTTCTCCTGTTCCAAAGCTCTCTCCCTCTCCTCTTTCACTCTCTGCAGGACCTTCTCCTGTTCCAAAGCTCTCTCCTTCTCTCTCTGCAGGACCTCCTCCTGTTCCAAAGCTCTCTCCCTCTCCTCTCTCTCTCTCTGCAGGACCTTCTCCTGTTCCAAAGCTCTCTCCCTCTCCTCCTTCTCTCTCTGCAGGACCTTCTCCTGTTCCAAAGCTCTCTCCCTCTCCTCTTTCGCTCTCTGCAGGACCTTCTCCTGTTCCAAAGCTCTCTCCCTCTCCTCTCTCTCTCTCTGCAGGACCTTCTCCTGTTCCAAAGCTCTCTCCCTCTCCTCTTTCTCTCTCTGCAGGACCTTCTCCTGTTCCAAAGCTCTCTCCCTCTCCTCTTTCACTCTCTGCAGGACCTTCTCCTGTTCCAAAGCTCTCCCCCTCTCTTCTTTCTCTCTCTGCAGGACCTTCTCCTGTTCCAAAGCTCTCTCCTTCTCTCTCTGCAGGACCTTATCCTGTTCCAAAGCTCTCTCCTTCTCCTCTTTCACTCTCTGCAGGACCTTCTCCTGTTCCAAAGCTCTCCCCCTCTCTTCTTTCGCTCTCTGCAGGACCTTCTCCTGTTCCAAAGCTCTCCCCCTCTCTTCTTTCTCCCTCTGCAGGACCCTCTCCTGTTCCAAAGCTCTCTCCCTCTCCTCCTTCTCTCTCTGCAGGACCTTCTCCTGTTCCAAAGCTCTCTCCCTCTCTCTCTGCAGGACCTTCTCCTGTTCCAAAGCTCTCTCCCTCTCCTCTTTCGCTCTCTGCAGGACCTTCTCCTGTTCCAAAGCTCTCTCCCTCTCCTCATTCTCTCTCTGCAGGACCTTCTCCTGCTCCAAAGCTCTCTCCCTCTCCTCTTTCTCCCTCTGCAGGACCTTCTCCTGTTCCAAGGCTATCTCCTTGTTCTCTCTCTCATGTTCCAAAGCTTTTTCCCTCTCCTCTCTTTCTTTCTCCATGGCTCTTTCTTTCTCAAGGGCTTTCGCACGTTCAATTATTTCTTGCTTCAAAGCCCTCGCCTTCTCCTCCCTCTCTTTCTCCCTCTCCTCCCGTTCCAAAGCTTTCTGCCGCTCTAGCTCCAAAGCTTTCTCCCTCTCCAACAGTTCTCGCTCCAAGGATTTCTCCCTTTCCTGCCTCTCTCGCTCCAAAGCTTTCTCCCTTTCCACCCGCTCCAGAGCCCTTTCCCTCTCCTCCCTCTCTTGCTCCAAAGCTCGCTCTCGTTCCATGGCTCTCTGCTTTTCTAACTGCATAGCCTTCTCTCTAACAAGCTCCAGGGCTTTCTCTCTTGCCATAGCCTTCTCTCCCTCTTCCCTCTCTTTCTCCAAAGCCCTCTCAGTCTCCTCCCTTTCTGCCTCCAAAGCCTTTTCCCTTTCCTTCCTTTCTGCCTCCAAAGCCTTCTCCCTCCCTCGCTCCAAAGCTCTTTCCCTATTTTGCTCCACGGCACGCTGTTGCTCAAATATTCTCTGCCTCTCCAGTTTTTCCTGCTCTACAGCTCTAAGTCTGTCTTGCTCAAGGGCTTTTTCTCTTTCCCTCTCTGCCTGCAGCTCCTTTTCCTTGTTTTCTTGTTGCCATGTAGCATCTCGCTCTTCCATAATAGTGGGCCTAAGCACACTCACAGGAACTTCACTGTGGGGGAGATGGCCTCCAAGGACTCCCTGGTTGGTTACTGTAACCTGTCTGGGGAAGGGCAAACTGGCTGCAGCATTGGTTGTGTGGGTGATGGCAGACACTATGCCCTCTTGAGGACCTCTAGCAGAAGACATTGTTGCAGTTGCAGCATTGTTGTCCTGTCTCTCTGCATCCCCACGTCCATGCCACCCAACTCCAGAGAAAGCCCCCTCTGATGCCATCTTGCGTGCCAGCAGGGTCAGTGGGCCAGGCTTGCGCTCTGCATTGCTTTGTGGCTCTGGGCTGCTACTACGACTGCCACTGCTAGAGGAGCCAGAGCTGGAGGTACTGGAAGTACACTGCCTAGCTGGGGGCTCACCTGGACTAGGGGGGCTTTGTTTAGGTGTATCAGGCAGTGGGAATGATAACTCTGGGGGAGGGGAGGGAGGAGGGGTAGGCTGTCGAAGCTGCGGAGACAACAGGGGGGGAATGTGCTGTGGGTGTTGGTGGGATCCTCCAGACCTCGCTCTTGCTAATTGGCCTCTTGGTGGCTCTACTAGATTCCTCCTCCTGGCACCGCTATCCCAGTCCTCATCAGCGCCGTCATCATCGCCATCTGCTGGGACTTGACTAGAGGTTGGGACTCTCTCCGGTCGCTGCTCGCCACCAGCAACACGCACAGCCAGAGAGGCAACGGCAGCAGGGGCAGAGGTAGGCGAGGTAGGAGCAGGTGGACCAGACACATGGCCATCTCTGGACATGTGCCCCTCTCCATCGCTTGCTGGGCCTGCTAGTCCCTCTCCCTCGGAGGGGCCAAGAAGCTTGAGCTGGTCAACCAACACGGGTGCGACATCCTGATGAGGACAGAAAGGGTGTTGAGATTGAGTTTGTTGCAGGACTATGCCAGAGTTTCTCCCATGCAAGCAATTGTTCAAGCATTCATTAAACTGCATGCAAGATCACATCAATCATGCAAGATTCTCATACATGCAAGCTTTTCTCACACATGCAAGTTGTACAACAGGAGACTTAAAAAACGAAAGTATACAGCGATTAGTCTGCAACTAACCGGGTCTGGGGCAGCACAGGCAGAGCTGTTATTGTCCTGTGTGTGGTCCTCTTGGTCTGTATCTGGAAAAACATAGTAGTGATATGTAAGAGGGGAAAGTAACCTGAGCAAGAGATGAGTAGTTGATCTGATTTGATACACAAACAAAGCTTTCTCAGTAAAGGCATGGAGCTGGCATGGAAACTACTCAAGCTTAAACTCCAAGCCAATATGTACAGGTGAGGGGGGGGGGGGGGGGGCACTGCCAACTTACCATCATCTTCGACTGCTTCCCGGGCCTCTCTCTCCAGACGCTGCCTCAAGAGCTCCTGCTGTTTCGCCAAATACTGCTTTATGAAGCTGTTCTGGCTCATCTCTTCACCAATCTGAAATACACAGACTAATAAAATCCTTGCCCATAACCATCATCTTGAAGAAGTAATCAGAGAAACTGCCAAATATCTACACAAGGAGACGATTTAAATATGTTATGGTTCATTGGAAGAAAAAAAAAAATTTAAATAAGGAAGAAAGTCACAATATATACTCCCAACAATTGAATGGGTAAACCTAACCAATGTTTCTGCAACGCAGTGCATTCTTCATGGTGCTAAAACATGATCCTTGCTATGCAACATCTTGATAGGTCTTACCTGGGAGTTTGGCTGCAGTCCTATGTGATGGTGTGAAGTTCTCTGGAGGTTCTCCAGCATGAGAGCCTGTCACAAACATAAGAAATGATGACAAATAGAAAACACAGTAAACAACCTTTTACACCCTAAATAATTAGTCATTGTTGTATTGCATCTGATAGTCATGTTGTTGAGTTAGCTCCACGATGTGCTCAGAGGAAAGCACTCACATGGCAGACAGGCATGTGTGAACCAGTATCTGGGCCAAGGAGGAGCCGATGAATATCGTCCTCCTCGGCCCAGATACTGGTCATACTGGTTCAACAGGCATGCAACAGTCACTGTTCTGCAAAACATCAAAGTCAAGATCAAAGTTTCATAGTCGTAGAAGAAGCGTAGACTGGCCGATATAAACCATTTAACTTTTTACTATTCATTAATTATTTGGTTTACTACGCTTCCCCAACGCGTACTTGTTTAAAGTACAGTAAATAGTAAGTTACCTTGCAGGCGCGTCCACGTTGTATAACCCCCCCCCAACACACACACACACACACACACACACACACACACACACACACACACACACACACACACACACACACACACTTTTGCACATCAACAAAGCGATGACGCTGCCGCGGTTGATAAAACTAGTTATCACCAGCAATAGCTACCTACCAGACGTGTCTCACATAAACAACACACGTCCATTTAAACTTTGGTTAACAATTTATTTATCAAACGAGCAATTTAAAATGGTACAACATAGCACAAAGCTTCCAACGACGACAAAACATCAACACCACATAAAGTAAGCAGCACACATATTTTTTTTCACAAACTAGTCAAGAACTCCGGCCTGCAAGACAAGCATCCGCCAGTCTCTACTAGCCAACACCGAGGTTTAGCGACTGCATGTTATAAATGGTCTCAAATACTTAACGAAACGTACCCCTTTGAGTCTCTTAATGAGAGCATTTTTCTGTCCGCTTTTAGGAAGCCCGCGCTCCTCTAAAGCAGCTTTCAAATCCGCCACGCGAAGAGATTGTAGGGGCCTCCCGTCCAGCTTAACGTCTTCGAGGTCCGCCATTTTCCCCTTTCCACTCGTTCGCGTCAGCAACGCCTTCCTTCTACTAACGTCAGAGTAGACAACTTCCGGTAAAAGTGTAAACGGAATCATTGGTTGTATTACAAATTCTTAGATTTTATTAAAATAAGACACATAAATTAGATGGTGGATTGTTATCCATACAAGCTATTCACTGTGAACATGCAGAAATAAGATACCTAAACATTCTTTTGAAAATGTCCTTTCCCAGATTGTTATTTGTGCCAACAGGGGGAACTCTTTCACATGTCCAAATAATCTGTGGGTCGTGTCAAGGGAGATGGGTCTGAACACAGACAGAAGGGGTAACCATAATTATATTTGGTCTGACTGTGATCAGAGTCAGGAGAAACCAGAGAGAAAAAGGAAGAGAGAGGCCCAACTCAGCGGAAAATCTGTCTCCCTCCAGCAGCTGGCTATTTTTCGTTGTTTCCCACAGCAAGCAAGGAGTTTTTGTATGGAGGTCACCGAGTTATCCTGTTAACTTTTGTGCCGAATCCACTGCGGTGTTTCAGGTACAACGTTTATGGTCATGTTGCAGAAGTGTGTAGGAGGGCGATTCCAAGATGGGGAAGTGTGCAGGAGAACATGGGACAGAGGATTGTGTAGTTTCGGTGGTTTAGTTGGAAGGGGGTTTTATTATTATTATTTTATTTTTTATGAAATAGTGGTATAGGTGTAGGGTTAGTTGGTGGTGCAATTTTTTCCTTTTCCCACTTTTTTATTTTTGTATCACAAAATGTAACGTGATTGAACACACACTACCGCACAGTAGGTGGAGGCATGCACAAACAAAATGTGCGAACGCCATGATACCAATGAAGAAGAAGAATACAGCGCCAGCACAGATAGAACAATGAGACAGATATTTCACTGGATGTATACATTTGAAACATCCGGTTGGCGTTTGCACTCACTACCAAATATGGTAGTGAGAGGAAGCCCAGTGGCCAGTAGTGGGAGTAGATGGATTATGGCCGACATTCTGATAATTTACTCATTGGTGAAACATTTGATCTCAATACAGTTTACTGTTCCAAAAACTGCAATCTGTTAGGAACAGAGTGGACAACGTTTTGTAGGCTTTAGCCTTTGCCAAAGTTTCAAAAAATGGTGTTGTTTAGGAGTGCAAAGGCGAATTGAGTTACTGCACACGTGCACTTCAAAGTAGGCGTTCCCCAACGGAAATATGCAAAATTATGATAGAACGCGCCAATAGAAAGATGGCGGAAGTGGATGATGAAGTGAATTCTGAATCTAATGGCGGTAGAATCAAGGAGAATTTAATATTGTCCAAAAGAATGGAAAACGGAGTAAAGTAGAGTACAGTGAAGAGAAAAAAAAAAAATATATATATAAATATAATGTCAATTCGTATATTGTAGGAGTAAGGTTTGTAAATGAGGAGCAGCTGATAGAATTACCAGTCTTGAGGAATCCATTTGAGATAGTGCTGGGTAGAGTGAAGGCTGTGAGGATCACGAGAGGCGGGCTTGTTTAGATTTTTTGTGCTTCTGAGGATCAGACGAAACGTGTGTTGCATTTCAACCGATTTGATACGTTTTAAGTGTCGTGTGTGTCTCTTAGGAACAGGGCACCCCTCAAGGGGGTTATGTAGCTCAGTTGGTAGAGCATGGCGTTTGCAACGCCAGTGTTGTGGGTTTGATTCCCACGGGGGGCCAGTATGAAAAAGAATACAAAAAATAATGTATGCACTCACTAACTGTAAGTCGCTCTGGATAAGAGCGTCTGCTAAATGACTAAAATGTAATGTAATGTAAATGTTATATCTGGAGTCTCGTGGGAAGTAGATGTTGAAGAGATTAAAAATATTCCTGGAGTGATTGATGCACGTCGGATGAATAGTGTGGTGAATGAAGAAAACGTGAAGAGTCTATCTGTTCTTTTATTTTTTTTATATGGAGTCTCTCCCTACTCAAGCGCAGTTAGGGTATATTAACTACAGAGTCAGAGCATTTATCCCAATACCAATGCAGTGTGATCATTGTAAAGTGTTTGGTCATGTTTCAAGGGTTTGCAGAAGGGAGAAGCCGAGATGTCCAAGTTGTGGAAAATATCCTATTATGTGTTATAAAAGTGATGAAAATGTGACATGTTGCAATTGTGGTGTGAACCATGAAGCCACATCTTTCTAATGCCCCACAAGAGTGAAAGAGAATGAGGTGGTCAAAGGCAGGGCTATCCAGAGCATATCATATGCAGCAGCTGTTAAAAGGGTTAAGGGTTTGAATGGTGCACTTGAAGAGTCCATGGTGGTGGATAGGCCTTCACTGTATGGGTTGCCTTTCACCAGCAGGATCCTGACATTGTAAAGGTTAAGAAGGTGGACTTTATGGCCTTTATAGCTATGGTGATAAATGGCACTGCCAAGGTGGAGAGAAGGTCCAGGAAGAAATAAATCATTGTGGAGGTGGCGGAGCGGTTCCTGGGGCTGAAAGATTTCTCGGCGAAGGAATATTGTCACAAGCCATACCACCCTCTCAGGCCCTAGAGCCTGAGAAGGGTGATATGGAGAATTGAAAGAATGATTGTTTTGTCAATGTACTATTTTTATTTGGGTGGATTAAGTTAGTTTCCCTATCACATATGGATTTTATTTTTACCTTGTTTCGATTTCAACACGTCCAGTTGGTGGCGGCAATACACCTTTTTGGGTTGTAGTCCGCCATAAAACCCACAGAAGAAGAAGAACGCGCCAATAGGATCTCGCTAGCTCGTTCATGGCTCTGCCCACCTTCTTGCTTGTTCTGCCCGTTATGGCTCATATGTTCCCATTTGAAACGACAGGCTGTGGTCTATCTTGGTTTAGTTATAAATATATTTGGTGCCAGTGCTGCTCGGCTCAGTTGGAGGTTTCAACATGTTGAAAATAAGAAGAACGTGACTTGTAAAAAACGGTGCATGGTGAGGAATAATGTGTTTTTAGATATCTGAGCATGTCTGGTGGTAATTTTCCATATCAAACGTTACCGGCGTTCGGTACACAACTAACTAGCCACCATACAAAGAAGGAAGTGCCATTACTGTCTAAGTTAGCTACTGTTGTGGTCGAAGCAGATAGAATAAACACAAAGAACTGGTTACGATAGCCAGCTATCTATATGACATGATCGAAGAGGGATGTCCAAGTTCGGTGGTAACTAGCCCTTCATCATGACTATCAGTTCCATTACATTACACATACAAGTAATTGGACGAAGGCGTCTTCTGTGGGGTGGGGGGTTGTTTAGAGTCGCGTCGCTTGTGGTACGGTTTTGGAAGCATAAGGATCTTTCATATCGGCCAGAAATAATATTCCAAAAACAAAAGGTAAAATTGATACACCTTTTATAGGGTTCCCACACGGTCATATTTCCATGTTACAGAGCTTGCTTACGGAAGACGGAGTGGACTACCAGTGCTAATTAGCTGTCTGCATCTCAAACACCTGTGTGCGGAACACAGACGCCACAAACATGTTGTCCCTTGAAAAATAGTCGGCTGCAGCTGTGTTAAAACAGTGTATGGCACAGGAGGTTGGTGGTACCTTAATTGGGGAGGACGGGCTCGTGGTAATGAGTGGAATGACATTCCATTTGCTCTGTTCTAACCGTTATTATGACCTGCCCTCCCCTGAGCAGCCTCCTGTGGTGTACAGTAAGTGTGTATTTTGCATTTGTGAAAGTAGAGGGATTTATGTTTCTAGAATGTAGCGCAATTGAGAATCGATTCACGTTTAGATGTATTTGGCTGTTTTGCCTTCCAGAGCCAATTTTCCCTTTAAACAGAACATGTAAGGTCCTTGGACTAAGGATTACTGTTAGGCTCCTTTAGTCCAACATTGGGCTAGGTGGTAACTAACATATCCTGATCCTGTAACTATTAGGCTAGCTATTTGGACATCTCATCTGTTTATGTAAACATGACATGAGACATTTATTTACCATATCTTTATTATTCTGTTTTTCCAAAGATGTCCTGGTTCTTCCATGTCAATCAAGGCTCAAACCAGCAGCCCCCTGGCATGATGCCCCCAGCTGCTGGCACCCTGTCCAGCAACACACACTATCCCAACATCAGTAGCAACACACTGGATACAGCTAACACTGCTGGACAGGGTTGGCTCTGCGCACAGTCCAGTTCGTCTTCACCCAGCCAGGCAGACTTTCCGTCAGTACCACAGGGTTTAGTGCCTCCCAGCTTGGAGAACCTATCTTGTACCTCTCTGAACTCAGCGGCAGGCAGAGAGCCCCTGCCACTCTCCTATGTAACTCTTCAGGAGCAGCGTTGTGTATTGAGCTGGTTCCTGAGCTGGGGCACTGCCCAGAGGGAACGGTTTCTGCAGGACCTGTTGGGGAAAGCTGTGCCAGGGAAAGTGTGTACCCTCCTCGAGTCGCTCAATACGCTACAGGTACAACCCATCTTGCTATTACAATTATGTAATGGTTTGTCCTCCAGATACCAGTTACTCCAGTTACTAGTAATGTAACAGTCATGTTGATCTCATTTGCACTGAAACCCTCACCACCATCTGTTCCTTTCTGATTCTAGGTTAAGGACAGCCCACCAAATATCTTTGAGTGCCAACTGCGCCTCTGGACCCAATGGTTTGAGTCATGGAGTGAGGAGGAGAGGAACAGTTTCCTGCACATTCTAGAAGAGAGGGACCCGATCTTTGTTGCCCACTTCTACAGAGGTGTAGCTGGGACAGCAGGCAGGGATTGAGGGATACGGGAGAAGAGGGTGTAGAATGGATAGACAATGCGTGGGTGGTAGACAGATAGAAACAAGTAAAGTTGGAGTGGTACATGGGGAAGCATATGTGTGGAGACAGTGAAGAACGGGGGGGTGGTTAAGAGCGTTGGGCCGGTAACTGAAAGGTCGCTGGTTCGAATCCCCGAGCCAACTAGGTGAACATTTTTGATGTGCCCCTAGGTGAAAAATGTCGATGTGCCCTTGAGCTAGGCACTTAACCCTAATTGCTCCTGTAAGTCGCTCTGGATAAGAGCGTCTGCTAAATGACTAAAATATAAATGTAAAATCATTTTTTCTGGCTAGGGCTGAGATGAATCTAGTAAAGTATGAGAAAGCCCTTATAGTATTGATACATATTCTGTTGATGACATACTTGTGGGTAGTACAGGAGAAGACATGGACTGAATAAGGTGAACATATTCATTTAATTCTCAATTACCAAACTAATGGATAGATGTAATATCCTTATTGATCAACCCTTTGCTCTTCTCTCAGTGCAGTTACACCACAGCTGTGTTCAGGTAAAATGGAGTGAGTGTAGACTAGAGGTAGATAAATAAGTGTGAGAGACCAGGGCCAATTCTGTTACCAGTGGGAATGCTTATACTTCTGTAATGATCTTGAGCAGTTTTCTACAATGCCAGAAATAAAATGCTATTTCATAGATCAGGTGCCATATTTTATTTGTTGAATGATTGAAAATGCATAATTGAAATAACATAATCTTGAATCAACACCACAGAAATGATTACATTTTTAAAGATGATTCTACGTGAAGATTTTATACTGAAATTAATTTGATGTCAAATGCAATATCTCTACTGTATCCATGACACTGAGCCAACACGAGTTAAGACAATCGGAGCATCCTCATCATTAGTCTCCAGACAGGTATTGAAGAATGGATATAGTTTATCCGTGAATCTATTGCCTGTGAATGTATGGAGAAGAGACCTGGTATCTGCATTGTAGAAAGAGACCTCTCCCTTCTTGTAGTCCAATAGTATTCCAAACTTCTGGGGGAGTGCAGACAGCTGAATGTCAAGTGGACGAGCTGCAAGGGCTTTGAGCGCACCTTGTTTCGTCAAGATCATGGTCCAGTAGCCATCTGCTGGTTTTAGTTTCAGCTGCCCCTTCCTATTAGCTGATCCGCTGGCAACTCCGATGTTGTAACATGTCTTCCCAGCCACTTCAACCTCCCAGTAATTTCTCCCCCTGTTAAACCCAGTCTTTCCAAGAGCAGCAAGAGACAAGTCATACCGCCCTGGATTGTTGGGGACATTACGTCGCTGTTGTGCTACAGACATTTCTGTCTCATCCAGTGACAGAATGATTTTAGGATGGGCTGTGTCCGGGTCTAAGGCCACCTTAGCTGTGGGTAGAGAGGAATGGATATAGTAATAGTCTCTACTGCACAGAGCCAGACATTCATGCAATATGCTTCACACATGTACATCCATTCAATGTTGATATGTCAATTATCTTCCAGACTTACAGCTATGGACAATCGTTTCTGGATCGACCTGAAGATCTAAGAGAAGAGTGCAACCCAAAGACATTGTATTAATTCACAATAAAAGCCTTGACATGTTTTTGTCTGACAAAGGTAAAAAGACACATCTTACCTTGTAAATTCATCTTGAGTTTGTCATTCTCGTCTTGCAAACCTTTATAGAGTGAGAGTGAAAGGAGGGGCGAGAGAGAAATAGCTTGAGACAACAAACGAGACAACTCACGAGACAACTCCTCAAAATTATTTGCAGTATTGAAGGCTATTGTTGAACTCTTTTACATGTTCAGTGTTTGGTTTACATTATAATCACTGTCCTATTGATTGGTCGCTGATAATACGAATATCTCACTCTTATTTATCCCCTGTAGTCTGGCATTGTCATCCTTGCTGTCTCTGAGTTGCTGCTGCAGTCTATTGAAGGCTGCCTCCTTCTCTCGCAATTGCTGCTGCAGTTTAAGCAAGTCCTCTTGGTTTTGATCGTTTTGTCGCTGTACCTCTGGGTGATACATGTTGTTCAGTACACCACATTCAGCAAATCATTTACATCTATTGAAACTGTTAACGAAGTACAATGAAAATCTCACCATTGCACCTGTGCTGGATTTCATCACATTCCATTTTCATTTCCTTCTGTAATTTCTCCAGCTCTAAAAAGAGATGAAAGAGAGAAGTTCAAATATTTCCCCCCAAGATGACCAGAAAGGCTTTCAGGGACCTGTGTGTCACACCTCTATTTCTGGAGTCCAGTCTTGAATTCAGCTTCTCCTTGGCTTTAAGTTGTTTCTGTAGCTCTGGGTTGAAGGAAAGCAAAATGAATCATAATGACTATAGACAGAACGACTCCCCAAACCCTTGTATTTTTAACACTATTCAATGTGATATTTTGATGATTATACATAAGTGGAACATGAGACAAAATAGACAAACCAGAGATTTCTGCTGCAGTTTCATCTTTGGCTTTTGAAGCTTCCGTTCGTATGGCTTTCATTTCTTTCTGGAGTTCAATGATCTTCAGAACTGAAAGAACAGAACAAAAAGGCACTGTGTAATTCAACACTAACATCATATAATGGTATTCGACTTTTTAGAAGATTATAAATGTTTAATGACTTCTAATAACTACTCTTGTTAACATACTCTGTTCTGCATTTTTGGCATCCACAGCCCTCAGTTGTGTAGTGTTGTCTTCAAGCTGCTTGCTCTTCTGCTTCAGTAGACTCTGTAGCTCTGAGGAGGAAAGACATTTATATATCTTACCATTTATACTCTACCCTGTGTTAAATAAAGGTAGACTGCGAAATGAAGTTGCCACGAGCAGCACAAGAGATGTTGAGATGAGCGAGATGCAACGCTTCGTTCTCACACATTATCTGCGCCTGTGCTCGGTTTCGCTTCACGCTGTTCACAGCGTTGTAGCCAGGACACCAAAACAGCGGAGAAGTTAAGCCTTACGCTTCAACGCTTTTAGTTGTTGTGGAAATGTACTTTCTGCATCAACGTCATATCGCTGAGTCTACCGCTAAAATAGCATCCACTTCAACTCAATTCTTTATTTGCGTCAACCCAACAAGACGATCAATAGTGTTTTAAGGAAGCCCAATTTACCTTCGATCTTGTCAGCACTTGTCTGTTTGAGCTCTGATAATGTTCTCTCTAACTCTGTCACTTTGTTACGAAGTCCCATGATCTCTGCAACTGAAAAAGAAAAGCACGCCACTCTGGATGAAGCATTCAGAAACCGTAGAAATTATTGACTTGTAGATAAACTCCTGGAAACATGCTTGACAACTTACTGAGTTGTGGAATTCTACTGCCTGTTTCTTTCAGCTCCTCTTTCTTTTCATTCAGCTGTTCTCTCGTCTCCTGTAGTTGATTCTCTAGCTCTATGAGACACAAACATTATTTCAAATGTTCTCCTCTTTCCACCACAACGTTTTCTATTACACGGTATGCCTACAAAAAGCTCTTAGTGGTGAATATAAGGATAATAAACTCTCCAGCGTGACTTTAAGACTATTACTGAGGATAAAGAAAAATTACAATAGCACTCACCAGCAATCTTGCCCTCAGATGTCTGATTGAACTCTAATTCTTGCCTCTGTAATCTTGTGACTTGATTTTGGAGTGCAATGATCTGCAAAACTAAATGAGCAGGGGGATGCAGGATGTCACAACATTCAACATTTGAAGTAAAGTAGAATATCCAAATCACGATAGCAGCCAACCCAGAAATGATTAGGCTTTTCAAACTCACTTTGTTTACAGTTTCCATTGTTCTTCTCCTCGATTGTGGCAATCAATTCATCCAGTTCATTCTCAAGCGCTGTGGACAAGAATAATTGAAGAGCTTGAATGTTACAAGCATAATGGGATTGTAAAACTCCATGAATGGGCAAAATCCAGTGTATTTCCATCACACCATCCTATATGTCTACCAGTGAAGGACTATCCCTTTGAGGAAACATGATAACTATTTGTATTGGTCTTACGTGCTGAACACACAGTGACTCCTATGTTCTTCAGAACGCCTGCTACTCACCAGCAATCTGGTCAAAGTTTGTCCCGTTGGTAAATCCTTTCTGCAGGTTCAAGATCTCATTCTGTATTGCAATGATCCTTAGAACTGAAAAAAAAAACTAAACAGTTTGAGGAATATCATATACAGAGAAATACTGAGCAGGCTGGGCCTAAATGGTAAAAGCTGTCTGTTCAACTGAAAACAGACTCTATAATGGCAAAGGCTAAATAAAACTCACCATTCTCTGGTTGAGGAGCATTATCCTCCAGTTCCTGTGTTTTCTTTGCCAGTTCTTTGATCTTCTCATCCAGCAACTTCTGGAGCTCTGAAAGACGAGGAAAAACCATGACGGGATCAAGGCTAACATATCTAGAACTTTAGAAACAAACATTGTTATAGTGCAGACACTATATAAATTAACTGCAGTATAGTATTATTACTATTCATGGGGGCATGGTTATTATGGACATTGGTGTTGACCGTGACCTTTATCCTCCTGTTATGTCATCACCCAGAGTTGGCTCAGTATTCAACGGGACACTACCTAATGTTGAGTTGGGTATTTAGCTCTTCTGTATTCTACTGTTTGTACAGGGCTGTACCCCTTTATTTTGTAGTTTACAAGTAAAGGCAATGAACATTGAAACGCATGTGGATAATCCTTGTAAAGATACCACATCTTTTTGGCGACGAGGATAAAACTTTGAGGTCAGCTTGCACGTGACGCTGCGCTAGCTAAGAAACAGTGAGTTAGCCAGTTAGCTTTTTTTTTTGAGCGACGGAGAGCTGGAGCCGCCGGATGGAATCGCCGATGGTGAGAATCGCTAACGAGAATCAAGGACAAGTTGGCGTTACAATGGCAATGTTTGGGACTATCAATTCGTTTTTGGAAGAGAACAAGAACTGGACAGAATATGTGGAAAGAACACTTTTTCTTGGCAAATCGAATTACAGAGGAGACTAAACAGCGCTCTATTCTCTTGAGTGTGTGTGGGGCTAAAATTTACAAGCTAATGAGAAATTTGGCTACACCAGGGAGGACAGCTACACCACAGAGGACGGGACAAGTTCCTTTTGTTGATCTAGTTGCTCTCCTTCAGACTCACCACAATCCAAAGCATTCAGTGATCGTCCAGAGGTTCAAGTTTAATTGCCATTTTCGGAAAACAGGTCAGTCTGTACCTCAACTCTCTGAACATTGTGAGTTTGGGACTGTGTAAGAGGACATGCTCCATGCCAGATTAGTCTGTGGCATTAATGAGGACAGCATACAGCGCTGTTTGCTGGGGGAAGCCACACTGACTTTCAAGAGAGCATCGGACATATCTCAAGGGATGGAGATGGCAGCTAGCAATGCTATAGATATTCAAAAGGCCAACAGTGGAAGTTGTGCAGTGCATCAGGTGACAAAAGAGGCAGCAGGAAAAAAGGGAAAAGCAGTGGAATGTTTTAGATGTGGGGGAACACATTATGCAAACAACTGTAAGTTCAAGGACAACGTCTGTCACAATTGCAACAAAAAGGGGCATTTAGCCTAAAAGTGCAGGGTTGCTTAGAGCAAGCCAGAGGGTGGGCAGACTCGGAGGGGCAAGTTCAAATCAAAGAAGCCGCAGCCAGCAGCGCACCACCTAGAGAGTACAGAAGAAGAGGAAGAGGATTGTTCCTACAACATTTTTAATGTGAGTGAGCAGTGCGAGGAGCCATTATATGCTACAGTGGAGGTAGATGGAAAAGAGTTGAGGATGGAGGTTGAAACAGGGGCCTCTGCATCTGTCATCAGTGAGGAGACCTACAGAAAGACCTGGGACTCAAAACAGGCTCCTGCCATCACATCGGCAGGGATCAGACTGCGTACGTACACTGGAGAGACCATACCATTGCTGGGGGCTCTAGAGGTGGACATTTCAGCCAGGAAGCCAGGAAGCGAGAGCACGGCTCCTGGTGGTGAAAGGGAATGGGCCTAGTTTACTAGGGCGTGACTGACTCAACAAAATACAACTGAATTGGGGTGAGATAAAACACACACAAGTGACTGTGGATGTCATTCAAAAGTACCCTGAAGGTTTTCAGAGATGAACTGGGCACGCTGCAGTGTACTGCAGTTAAGCTGTTTGTGGATCCTCAAGCAGAGCCTTGTTTTTTCAAGCCCAGGACAGTGCCATACGCCATGAAAAAGAAAGTGGAGGATGAGTTGGAGCGGATGCAAGAAACAAACATCATTACGCCCATTCAGTTCTCTTGCTGGGCAGCTCCAATAATTCCCGTTCTGAAGAGTGACGGCACGGTGCGTATATGCGGGGGCTACAAACTCACCATCAACAACGTTTTCAAAGCTGGACATGAGCCACGCCTACCAACAGCTCCTCCTGGACGAGGATTCAAAAGAGTATGTTACAGTCAATACTCACAAAGGCTTGTTCAAATACAACCGCTTGGTTTTCAGGTTGGCGTCCAGTCTGGCCATTTTCCAGAGGACAATGGACAATCTGTTGCAGGGGATCCCTCATGTAGCAATGTACCTGGACGACATCCTGGTTACAGGGGAGACGGAGGAGGAGCACCGCCGCAATCTGGACCAGGCGTTAAAGAGACTCTCTGATGAAGGGCTGCGTCTGAATGTATTCCGTCAAAACAGCTGTGGGTCGTAGTGCAGAAGTTGAAACACCACAGGGAACAGTCTCGGAGGAACAGGGGCATTCAGTGGCTCCAGGAGAGGGTGATGGACTGTCTCTTACAAACACCTGACCCACTCCTGTGCCCTCAGACCCTAGTGGGACACCAGGAATACTGCGCAGATCACAGCGTAGTCACAAGGCTCCTGACAGACTGACTCTATAGTTGAGACTAGGAGACTCATGGTGTTAATTTTTGAACAGTAGACATACAGTCGTGGTCAAAAGTTTTGAGAATGACACAAATACTAATTTTCACAAAGTCTGCTGCCTCAGTTTTGATGATGGCAATTTGCATATACTCCAGAATGTCATGAAGAGGGATCAGATGAATTGCAATGAATTGCAAAGTCCCTCTTTGCCATGAAAATTAACTTAATCCCCCAAAAACATTTCCACTGTATTTCAGCCCTGCCACAAAAGGACCAGCTGACATCATGTCAGTGATTCTCTCGTTAACACGGGTGAGAGTGTTGACGAGGACAAGGCTGGAGATCACTCTGTCATGCTGATTTAGTAAGAAACATGTGCCGTCATCATTGCTTTGCACAAAAAGGGCTTCACAGGCAAGGATATTGCTGCTAGTAAGATTGCACCTAAATCAACCATTTATCGGATCATCAAGAACTTCAAGGAGAGAGGTTCAATTGTTGTGAAGAAGGCGTCAGGGCGCCCAAGAAAGTCCAGCAAGCGTCAGGACTGTCTCCTAAAGTTGATTCAGCTGCGGGATCGGGGCACCACCAGTGCAGAGCTTGCTCAGGAATGGCAGCAGGCAGGTGCGAGTGCATCTGCACGCACAGTGAGGCGAAGACTTATGGAGGATGGCCTGGTTCAAGAAGGGCAGCAAAGAAGCCCCTTCTTTCCAGGAAAAACGTCAGGGACAGACTGATATTCTGCAAAAGGTACAGGGATTGGACTACTGAGGACTGGGGTAAAGTCATTTTCTCTGATGAATCCCCTTTCCGATTGTTTGGGGCATCCGGAAAACACCTTGTCCAGAGAAGACAAGGTGAGCGCTACCATCAGTCCTGTGTCATGCCAACAGTAAAGCATCCTGAGACCATTCATGTGTGGGGTTGCTTCTCAGCCAAGGGAGTGGGCTCACTCACAATTTTGCCTAAGAACACAGCCATGAATAAAGAATGGTACCAACACATCCTCCGAGAGCAACTTCTCCCAACCATCCAAGAACAGTTTGGTGACGACCAATGCCTTTTCTAGCATGATGGAGCACCTTGCCATAAGACAAAAGTGATAACTAAGTGGCTCAGGGAACAAAACATCAACATTTTGGGTCCATGGCCAGGAAACTCCCCAGACCTTAATCCCATTGAGAACTTGTGGTCGATCCTCAAGAGGCGGGTGGACAAACAAAAACCCACAAATTCTGACAAACTCCAAGCATTGATTATGCAAGAATGGGCTGCCATCAGTCAGGATGTGGCCCAGAAGTTAATTGACAGCATGCCAGGGCGGATTGCAGAGGTCTTGAAAAAGAAGGGTCAACACTGCAAATATTGACTCTTTGCATAAACTTAATGTAATTGTCAATAAAAGCCTTTGATACTTATGGAATGCTTGTAATTATACATCAGTATACCATAGTAACATCTGACAAAAATATCTCATAACACTGAAGCAGCGAACTTTGTGAAGACCAATACTTGTGTCATTCTCAAAACTTTTGACCACGACTGTAGTTGAAAGAAAAATATCTGTGGTCTTTGTTTGTTTCCAGTTGCAGTAACACTAGTACAAGTTCTAAAGTATTGTGAAGAAAAGAAGAGGAAACACTGTTGTTGTTTAGTTGTTGTCTTGTATACTTAATGTATTTTCTTCACAGGGGGATTGAAATGAAGGGGGGAGAAGTGTTATAGTGTGGAACTACAGTTGAAGTCGGCAGTTTATATACACTTAGGTTGGAGTCATTAAAACTCGTTTTTCAACCACTCCACAAATGTCTTGTTAACAAACTATAGTTTTGGCAAGCCGGTTAGGACATCTAATTTGTGCATGACACAAGTAATTTTTCCAACAATTGTTTACAGACAGATTATTTCACTTGTAATTCACTGTATCACAATTCCAGTGGGTCAGAAGTTTACATACACTAAGTTGACTGTGCCTTTAAACAGCTTGGAAAATTCCAGAAAATGATGTCATGGCTTTAGAAGCTTCTGATAGGCTAATTGACATCATTTGAGTCAATTGGAGGTGTACCTGTGGATGTATTTCAAGGCCTACCTTCAAACTCTGTGCCTCTTTGCTTGACATCATGAGAAAATCAAAAGAAATCAGACAAGACCTCAGAAAAAAATGGTAGACCTCCACAAGTCTGGTTCATCCTTGGGAGCAATTTCCAAACGCCTGAAGGTACCGTGCCACGTTCGTCTGTACAAACAATAGTACGCAAGTATAAACACCATGGGACCACGCAGCCGTCATAGGACCTTGTGAAGATGCTGGAGGAAACAGGTACAAAAGTATCTATATCCACAGTAAAATTAGTCCTATATTGACATAACCTGAAAGGCCGCACAGCAAGGAAGAAGCCACTGCTCCAAAACCGCCATAAAAAAGCCAGACTATGGCTTGCAACCTCACATGGGGACAAAGATCGTACCTTCTGGAGAAATGTCCTCTGGTCTGAAAATAGAACTGTTTGGCCATAATGACCATCGTTATGTTTGGAGGAAAAAGGGGGCTGCTTGCAAGCCGAAGAACACCATCCCAACTGTGAAGCACGGGGGTGGCAGTTTCATGCTGTGGGGGTGCTTTGCTGCAGGAGGGACTGGTGCACTTCACAAAATAGATGGCATCATGAGGAAGGAAAATGATGTGGATATATTGAAGCAACATGTCAAGACATCAGTCAGGAAGTTAAAGCTTGGTCGCAAATGGGTCTTACAAATGGACAATGACCCCAAGCATACTTCCAAAGTTGTGGCAAAATGGCTTAAGGACAACAAAGTCAAGGTATTGGAGTGGCCATCACAAAGCCCTGACCTCAATCCTATACAAAATGTGTGGGCAGAACTGAAAAAGCGTGTGCGAGCAAGGAGGCCTACAAACCTGACTCAGTTACACCAGCTCTGTCAGGAGGAATGTGCCAAAATTCACCCAACTTATTGTGGGAAGCTTGTGGAAGGCTACCCGAAACGTTTGACCCAAGTTAAACAATTTAAAGGCAATGCTACCAAATACTAATTGAGTGTATGTAAACTTCTGACCCACTGGGAATGTGATGAAATAAATAAAAGCTGAAATAAGTCACTCTCTACTATTATTCTGACATTTCACATTCGTAAAATAAAGTGGTGATCCTAACTGACTTAAGACAGGGAATTTTTACTAGGATTAAATGTCAGGAATTGTGAAAAACTGAGTTTAAATGTATTTGGCTAAGGTGTATGTAAACTTCCAACTTCAACTGTATATGAATAATTCTTACTGAATAGGTGGTGTACTTAACTGCAGTATAGTATTATTACTATTCATGGGAGCATGGTTATTATGGACATTGGTGTTGACTGTGACCTTTACCTTCATGTGATGTCATCACCAAGAGTTGGCTCAGTATTCAAAGGGACACTACCTAATGTTGAGTTGGGTTTTTCGCTCTCCTGCTTTCTACCGTTTGTACAGGGCTGTACCCCTTTATTTTGTAGTTTACAAGTAAAGGCAATGAACATTGAAACGCATGTGGATAATACTTGTAATGTTACCACAAACATGATTTGCTATGAATAATGAGCGGCAACAGGGATACTCACCATTGATCTTAGCTGCGGAAGTCACAGTTCTCTTCTTTAGATCATCTACCTCATTAGTCAGCGTCCATACCTCAAGAACTGACAGAACACATTGAAATGAGCGGAGTAGTTTTCTGAATCAGAAAAATAAACAAGACTACTCAACTCATTCATCTGTGAGCACTGATGTACATTTATCCACTCACCGAGTTTGTCGTTGTATCCAGTTACATTGTCCAGTTTATTCATTGCAGCACCAAGCTTATCTTGCAGACCTGTGAGAGACCAATACAAATCAGCTTTTAACTAGGTTCTATTGAATAGGGTTCTATTATTTCGATCACTCAGTGTCATCAGCAAAAGGTAGAGAGGGGTGGAGCTCACTGTCATGTCTGTCCTGGATATGTGCATCCTTATCGCCCAGCCTCTTCTCCAGGTCTGGTTTGAGAAAGAAATATTAGACTGATGAGATGTGTGCTTCTGTTTCTTTACCTGTAGTTGTGATTCAAGCAGCTATGCTCACCAAGCGTCTAGTTACACAAACTGGTGAACCAGACTAATATTACATTTTTACATTTTAGTCATTTAGCAGACACTCTTATCCAGAGCGACTTACAGTTAGTGAGTGCATACATTTTTCATACTGGACCCCCGTGGGAATTGAACCCACAACCCTGGCGTTGCAAGCGCCATGCTCTACCAACTGAGCTACAGGAGGGCTGTATATAATATCAGAAGAACCTGATCTTGGCTTACCTTTGTTCTGGGCCTGACATCTGGCGCTCTCTTCCTCTCTGGCCTGTAGTTGTTCCTGAAGCGCTGTAATTCAAGCACTAATGTTAGCATATTGCTACATATATTCGTTACATCATGATGACTATACATAACAATTTCTCAAAACCCATTTTTAACACTATTCAACCTGTGATATTTTGATGATTATACATAAGTGGAACATGAGACAAAATAGACAAACCAGAGATTTCTGCTGCAGTTTCATCTTTTGAAGCTTCAATCCGTATCTCATTCATTTGTTTCTGGAGTTCAATGATCTTCAGAACTGAAAGAACAGAACAAAAAGGCACTGTGTAATTCAACACTAACATCATATAATGGTATTCGACTTTTTAGAAGATTATAAATGTTTAATGACTTCTAATAACTACTCTTGTTAACATACTCTGTTGTGCATTTTTGGCATCCACAGCCCTCAGTTGTGTAGTGTTGTCTTCAAGCTGCTTGCTCTTCTGCTTCAGTAGACTCTGTAGCTCTGAGGAGGAAAGACCCCTTCACCTTTTACACATTTTGTGACGTTACAGCCTTATTCAAAAACTCTACACACAATACCCCATAATGACAAAGCAAAAACAGGTTTTTAGAAATGTTTGCAAATATATATTTTTACAGTTTTTTTGGATTGCTTACACACTAAAATTAAAAGTAGTACACTATTAGCAAAACCTTACACTCAAGAAGCAAAACATCAGCCCATATTTGCACAACTATAAGCACATTGTCAACCTTACACTTGTTGCAAAACTCTACACACAGTGATTTGCAAAACACTAAACACAGTTAACATACATTACACACAAAAATCTATCATGAAGTCACGTCCTTGCAATACCAAAGCACTGACTGTCAAATTACCACACCGTCCAACCAATTGGTTCAACACAGTCATCAGGTGTGCAAACACTCGTTTGCTTAATTGTAGACACACCAATCAGGTGTATAAGCACTATAAAAAGCAGCAGGTGAGTTCATCGGTCTTCAAGCACAATGGAAAGAGTCAGAGAAAGAGTAAGACGAGGAGGAGGAGGAGGAGGACGAGGAGGAGAACGAGGAGGAGGAGGAGGAGGAGGAGGAAGGGGAGGAAGAGGAAGAGGAAGAGGAAGACAAGAAGGTGCTCAAAGAGGACCGAATCTGACAAATGAGATCCGCGCAACACTGGTTGACCACATTGTCAACCACGGCCTGACGCTGAGGGAGGCTGGACTGCGAGTACAGCCAAATCTAAGCCGATATACAGTGGCAAGTGTGATGAGAACATTTCGACTGGAAAATAGGTATTGTAAAAATATCATCATATCAAAAACATCTGCACGGTTTCAGTAACTGCTTACAGTACTATATTCTATGCACTATCAGCACTTCTGTTACCTTTTCCTGTGAAATTACTGTACTATTGTATACTGTTTTTTTTTCTACATAGGATTGAGGGTCAGGGACGACAAGGGGGAAGGCCTCCTATGTTCACAGAACAGCAAGAGAGGGAGATAGTAAACATGGTTTTGGCCAACAATGCTATAACACTCAAGCAGCTCCAAGCTAACATTGTCAATAACCACGCCATTTTCAACGATATCCATCAGGTCTCAACATCAACACTGGCACGCATCCTAAAAAAAAAAACATATTCAAATGAAGCAAATTTATCGAGTGCCTTTCGAGCGCAATTCCGAAAGGGTGAAACGACTGCGGCATGATTATGCAGAGGTATGTATTCACTTTAGCAGTGTGATCTTGCATACTGTCTCATAATCTTTTACTGTACTGTAATATGTATACTAGATCTACACTGAACTACACAATTTTGCCTGACACTGTTTTTCAGAGAGTTTTACGAATGGATGGAGAGGAGATCCAGCATGAGTTCATTTACGTAGATGAGGCTGGGTTCAACCTGACGAGAACACGAAGGAGGGGAAGAAACATTATTGGCCACAGGGCTATAGTCAATGTCCCAGGGCAACGTGGGGGTAATATAACACTCTGTGCAGCCATTACACAGAATGGGGTCCTCCACCGCCATGCCCATATGGGCCCTTACAACACAGCACTCATACTTACATTCTTGGACCAATTGCACAACATAACAGCAGCAAATCAAATCGATCGTATGCAATACATTGTTGTCTGGGACAATGTGTCTTTCCACCGCTCTGCTCTGGTTCAGAACTGGTTTCAGCAACATCCACATTTCACCGTCCTATATCTTCCACCATACTCTCCATTCCTCAACCCTATATAATAGTTTTTCTCGGCATGGCGGTGGAAGGTATATGATCTCCGTCTCCAGGCTGAGGTACCCCTCATCCAAGCCATGGAGGAGGCCTGTGACCAGATGGAGGTAGCAGCAATGCAAGGATGGATTCGTCATTCAAGACGTTTCTTTCCAAGGTGTCTTGCTAATGACAACATTGCCTGCGATGTTGATGAAATTCTCTGGCCAGATCCAGCTAGGCGAAGAGACAATGTCTAGTTATTTATTTTTATTTTTTTTGAACTTACAATACGTAAAGTGACGTTTGGTTACAGTATTATGAATCTCCATGTCAACATTTTGGGCGTGTTGAGAAATAAATGAGTTTCTTCAGTCTGCAACATTGGTCTTGTGCAGTGTTTGGTGAATTTACATTATATTTGTACTTTGTTGAGAGTAGCCTACTCTAATCATAGGGAAGTAGAAGTGCTAAAAGTGTTTTAGGTTTATCACAGCAGAGTGTAACTCGTGCAAACAGAGTATAGTAATGTGAAACGTGTGTGTTTCATATGGTAACAAAGTGTGGTTTTTAAAAAGAAGTGTATAGTTTTTACAAGAGTGTTTAATTTTGCAAAGGATCTGTAGTGTTTTGCTAATTGGGTGTGTGGTTGTGCTAATTGTGTGTAGTGTTTTGAAAACACGGGCCCTGTTTTGAAAATCGTGCTTAAGCAATCAAAAAAAACTGTAAAACTGAAATATTACATTTACATAAGTATTCAGACCTTTTACTCAGTACTTTGTTGAAGCACCTTCGGCAGCGATTACAGCCTAGAGTCTTCTTGGGTATGACGCTACAAGCTTGGCACACCTGTATTTGGGGAGTTTCTCTTTTTCTTCTCTGCAGATCCTCTCAAGCTCTTTCAGGTTGGATGCGGAGCGTCGCTGCACAGCTATTTTCAGGTCTCTCCAGAGATGTTAGATCGGGTTTAAGTCCGGGCTCTGGCTGGGCCACTCAAGGACATTCAGGGACTTGTCCCGAAGCCACTCCTGCGTTGTCTTGGCTGTGTGCTTAGGGTTGTTGTCCTGTTGGAAGGTAAACCTTTGCTCCAGTCTGAGGTCCTGAGCGCTGTGGAGCAGGTTTTCATCAAGGATCTCTCTGTACTTTGATCTGTTCATCTTTCCCTCGATCCTGACTAGTCTCCCAGTCCCTGCCGCTTAGAAACATCCCCACAGCATGATAATGCCACCACCATGCTTTTTCCGTAGGGATGGTTTCGGCCAGGTGATGAGCGGTACCTGGTTTCCTCCAGAGATGGCACTTGGCATTCAGGCCAAATAGGTCAATCTTGGTTTCATCAGTCCAGAGAATCTTGTTTCTCATTGTCTGAGAGTCCTTTAGGTGCCTATTGGCAAACTCCAAGTGGGCTGTGTTGTGACTTTTACTGAGGAGTGGCTTCCGTCTGGCCACTCTACCTTAAAGGCGTGATTGGTGGAGTGCTATAGAGATGGTTGTCCTTCTGGAAGGTTCGCCCATCTCCACAAAGGAACTCTGGAGCTCTTACAGAGTGACTATGGGTTCTTGGTCACCTCCCTGACCAAGGCCCTTCTCCCCCGATTGCTCAATTTGGTCCGGCGGCCAGCTCTTGGAAGAGTCTTTGTGGTTCCAAACTTCTTCCATTTAAGAATGATGGTGGCCACTGTGTTCTTGGGGACCTTAAATGCTGCAGAAATGTTTTTGTACCCTTCCCCTGATCTGTTCCTCGACACAATCCTGTCTCGGAACTCTACGGACAATTACTTCGACATGAAGGCTTGGTTTTCGCTCTGACATGCACTGTCAACTGTTGGTCCTTATATACACTACCGGTCAAAATGTTTAGAACACCTACTCATTCAAGGGATTTTCTTTATTTTTGCTATTTTCTACATTGTAGAATAATAGTGAATACATCAAAACTGTGAAATAACACATGTGGAATAATGTAGTACCCAAAACAGTGTTAAACAAATCTTAATATATTTTATATTTGAGATTCTTCAAATAGCCACCCTTTGCCTTGATGACAGCTTTGCAAACTCTCGGCATTCTCTCAACCAACTTCACCTGGAATGCATTTCCAACAGTCTTGAAGGAGTTCCCACATATGATGAGCACTGGTTGGCTGCTTTTCCTTCAATCTCCGATCCGACTCATCACAAACCATCTCAATTTGGTTGAGGTCGGGGGATTGTGGAGGCCGGGTCATCTGATGCAGCACTCCATCACTCTCCTTCTTGGTAAAATAGCTCTTACACAGGCTGGAGGAGTGTTGGGTCATTGTCTTGATGAAAAACAAATTATAGCCCAAACCAGATGGGATGGCGTATCGCTGCAGAATGCTGTGGTAGCTATGCTGGTTAAGTGTGCCTTGAATTCTAAATAAATCACAGACAGTGTCCCCAGCAAAGCACCCCCACACCAGCTAAGCACCCCACACAATAACACCTCCTCTTCCATGCTTTACGGTGGGAAATACACATGCGGTTGGAACCAAAAATCTCAAATTTGGACTCCAGACCAAAGGACAAATTTCCACCGGTCTAATGTCCATTGCTCGTGTTTCTTGGCCCAAGCAAGTCTCTTCTTCTTATTGGTGTCCTTTAGTAGTGGTTTCTTTGCAGCAATTCAACCATAAAGGCATGATTCACACAGTCTCCTCTGAACAGTTGATGTTGAGATGTGTCTGTTACTTGAACTGTGTGAAGCATTTATTTGGGCTGCAATTTCTGAGGCTGGTAACTCTAATGAACTTATCCTCTGCAGCAGAGGTAACTCTGGGTCTTCCTTTCCTGTGGCGGTCCTCATGAGAGCCAGTTTCATCATAGCGCTTGATGGCATTTGCGACTGCACTTAAAGACATTTTCAAAGTTCTTGAAATGTTCGGTATTGACTGACCTTCATGTCTTAAAGTAATGATGGACTGTTATTTGTCTTTGCTTATTTGAGCTGTTCTTGGCATAATATGGACTTGGTCTTTTACCAAATAGGGCTACCTTGTCACAACACAACTGATTGGCTCAAATGCATTAAGAAGGAAATAAATTCCACAAATTAACTTTTAAGAAGGCACACCTGTTAATTGAAATGCATTCCAGGTGACTACCTCATGAAGCTGGTTAAGAGAATGCCAATAGTGTGCAAAGCTGTCATCAAGGCAAAGAGTGGCTATTTGAAGAATCTCAAATATAAAATATACTTTTTTGGTTACTACATGATTCCATATCTGTTATTTCATAGTTTTGATGTCTTCACTATTATTCTAGAATGTAGAAAATAGTACAAATAAAGAAAAACCCTTGAATGAGTAGCTGTTCTAAAACTTTTGACCGGTAGTGTAGACAGGTGTGTGCCTTTCCAAATCATGTCCAATCAATTGACTTTACCACAGGTGGACTCCAATCAAGTTGTAGAAACATCTCAAGGATGATCAATGGAAACAGGATGCACCTGAGGTCAATTTTGAGTCTCATAGGTGTCTGAATACTTTCCGACTGCACTGTATCTTACCAATTATAATCTACCCTGTGTTAAAATAGCGTCCACTTTAAACAAAATGTTTTATTTGCATCAACGCAACAAGACTTTCAATAGTATTTCAATGAAGCACAATTTACCTTCGATCTTGTCAGCACTTGTCTGTTTGAGCTCTGATAATGTTCTCTCTAACTCTGTCACTTTGTTACGAAGTCCCATGATCTCTGCAGCTAAAAAAGAAAAGCACGCCACTCTGGATGAATCATTCAGAAATAGATGTCAGTGTCCAAAAAATGTAGAAATTATTGACTTCTAGATTCTAGATAAACTCCTGGAAACATGCTTGACAACTTACTGAGTTGTGGAATTCTACTGCCTGTTTCTTTCAGCTCCTCTTTCTTTTCATTCAGCTGGTCTCTCGTCTCCTGTAGTTGATTCTCTAGCTCTATGAGACACAAACATTATTTCAAATGTTCTCCTCTTTCGGTATGCCTACAAAAAGCTCTTAGTGGTGAATATAAGGATAATAAACTCTCCAGCGTGACTTTAAGACTATTACTGAGGATAAAGAAAAATTACAATAGCACTCACCAGCAATCTTGCCCTCAGATGTCTGAATGAACTCTAATTCTTGCCTCTGTAATCTTGTGACTTGATTTTGGAGTGCAATGATCTGCAAAACTAAATGAGCAGGGGGATGCAGGATGTCACAACATTCAACATTTGAAGTAAAGTAGAATATCCAAATCACGATAGCAGCCAACCCAGAAATGATTAGGCTTTTCAAACTCACTTTGTTTACAGTTTCCATTGTTCTTCTCCTCGATTGTGGCAATCAATTCATCCAGTTCATTCTCAAGCGCTGTGGACAAGAATAATTGAAGAGCTTGAATGTTACAAGCATAATGGGATTGTAAAACTCCATGAATGGGCAAAATCCAGTGTATTTCCATCACACCATCCTATATGTCTACCAGTGAAGGACTATCCCTTTGAGGAAACATGATAACTATTTGTATTGGTCTTACGTGCTGAACACACAGTGACTCCTATGTTCTTCAGAACGCCTGCTACTCACCAGCAATCTGGTCAAAGTTTGTCCCGTTGGTAAATCCTTTCTGCAGGTTCAAGATCTCATTCTGTATTGCAATGATCCTTAGAACTGAAAAAAAAAACTAAACAGTTTGAGGAATATCATATACAGAGAAATACTGAGCAGGCTGGGCCTAAATGGTAAAAGCTGTCTGTTCAACTGAAAACAGACTCTATAATGGCAAAGGCTAAATAAAACTCACCATTCTCTGGTTGAGGAGCATTATCCTCCAGTTCCTGTGTTTTCTTTGCCAGTTCTTTGATCTTCTCATCCAGCAACTTCTGGAGCTCTGAAAGACGAGGAAAAACCATGATGGGATCAAGGCTAACATATCTAGAACTTTAGAAACAAACATTGTTATAGTGCAGACAGGGGCGGTGTGTTCATTAGGGCGATATGGGCGACGCACTGCCAAACGGGAAAAGGAAGGGATTTTTTTTCTAATCAATTATATCACGGCAACAGTAGTTATCAGTGTTCTAATCTAGACGTCTGATCTGCCACTAAATGTCCAATCAGGCTAAAGTCGTGCTTCAAATGGCCCCGCCCCTTTTGGGGCGATTTCAGTCAGGTTGAAAATCGCCCCAGAAGTATCTCATAGACTCTCATGTAAAATCTTTTTTTTTCAAATATCAGAGCTTTCAATACAATCTCTATGGGTTTCTGAGGGCTTGCACTTACGCGCTTTCGTCATACGTAACATAACCATGAACGTAACTAAGAAAAGAGCGGGTAGCAGCGTCAATCAATTCACGTACTACTATCAAGATGGCTAGCCTTCAGTGCAACTCGATTGTCTCTTTGAAAGAAGTTCACATCAAAGACCATTCAAAACGAGCTACTGGAGTGTATGCTAGCGGTCATGAGGGAACATATTGTGGAGGAGGTGAAGTCGGCGAACTTCGTAGCTATCCAAGCTGACGAGACCACGGACGTTTCTACACAGACACAACTGGTGCTTGTGCTGAGGTACATAGATAGCAACCACAAAGTGCAGGAGCGCTTTTTTGAGTTCCTTCCCATCTCGGAATCAACCTCAGTCTCAATCGCCAGTGTGCTTTTGGAGAGACTGAACGGTCTTTTTGCCGACGACGAGAAAGTCAAACTGTGGTGCACTGGCACTGTACCAGGTTCTCATGAGCTACAACCTCCAGGAGACGTTCTCTGAGACTGTGACTCTGTTGAACATCCTCATAACTACTCCCATGACAACAGCTGAAGCTGAGAGATGTTTCTCAACTTTGACACGAGTTAAGACATTCCTGCGAAATTCAATGGGCCAGGAACGTCTGAATGCACTGGCCATGCTTTCCATGGAGAGGGAACTAGTCCTCAGCATGCCTGATTTCAATGAGAAAGTCATTGACCGCTTTGCTGCATTGAAAGAGAGAAGAGAACAGTTTCAGTACAAGTAATGTAGCCTCTCTCTCTCTTTGTCCCTCCCTGTCTGTCTCTTTAACACACACACGCCCAAATAAGTTCACAGTTGATGTTGTTTAAAATAGTTATTTTTCATTTTTTTTAAAGTAAAAAATAAAAAATTTTTTTTTACAAATCTATACAATTGGCCAGAATATGGTTGTTCATATTTACAAATCTATACAATTGGCCAGAATATGGTTGTTCATTTTTACAAAGCCATACAGATAGCTGTGTTTACCTTTTCTAGAAATTATTTTCAAATTCTGTTTTCAGGCAAAATGTCTATCACTGTTCATTTTCACAAATCTATACAAGAGGGCAGAATATGGAAGTCTATAAAAATGTCTTATTACCAATAACTTGCATCAATGTTTTCAGTAGCCTCTATCAAAAGCTCCTGCTTGCTTGTTGTGAATTATGCTCAGGTGCACATATTTCCAATTCAACCATGAGGCAAAAAATGTGGTAAAAGCTCTTGTTGATCCTGCAATCTGAACAAATACCAAGATGCTGTATTTTCAGCTGATATTTCATTTGTTTATGGAAATGCATATTGTTTATGCAGTGTTGAGGAATGTGAAAGAACACCCTTGATTATTTTTACTGTGATAACTTATTTTGCTTTTGTAAGCCAACACTTTTGAGATCAGTCAATAAATGCTTCTGGCATTGACTTATATGCTGCCCCTGTCTTCATGTTGTTGCTGGACATATCTTTTTTAAAATGTGTGTAGGTCACCTAAATCATCAGAAAAATTGCCCCCCCTGAGAATTTTTTCAGGAGCCGCCACTGAGTGCAGACACTATATAAATTAACTGCAGTATAGTATTATTACTATTCATGGGAGCATGGTTATTATGGACATTGGTGTTGATCGTGACCTTTATCCTCCTGTTATGTCATCACCCAGAGTTGGCTCAGTATTCAACGGGACACTACCTAATGTTGAGTTGGGTATTTAGCTCTTCTGTATTCTACTGTTTGTACAGGGCTGTACCCCTTTATTTTGTAGTTTACAAGTAAAGGCAATGAACATTGAAACGCATGTGGATAATCCTTGTAAAGATACCACATCTTTTTGGCGACGAGGATAAAACTTTGAGGTCAGCTTGCACATGACGCTGCACTAGCTAAGAAACAGTGAGTTTGCTTTTTTTTTTGAGCGACGGAGAGCTGGAGCTGCCGGATGGAATCGCCGATGGTGAGAATCGCTAACGAGAATCAAGGACAAGTTGGCGTTACTGTCACGCCCTGGCTCTGGGGACACTGTTATGTTGAGCCAGGGTGTGTAGATTTCTGTGTTGTAGGTCTAGTTGTTTCTTTTCTATGTTGCCAGTGTGGTTCTCAATCAGAGGCAACGAGTGTCAGCTGTGGCTGGTTGTCTCTGATTGGGAACCACATTTAAACAGGCTGTTTTCCCACAATAGTTGTGGGATCTTGTTCTAGTTGGTTTGTGTTAGACCGTTGACTGTCACGTTATCGTTTGTTGTTGTTTTGATCGTGTATCACTATAATAAATATGTTCGCATTCAACGCTGCGCCTTGGTCCTCCTCTCTTACCGACGATCGTGACAGAAGATCCCACCAGAACTGGACCAAGCAGCGGGTCCAGGAGCCATCGCCAGGGAAATCCCTAGCGGATATCCAGCGCCTCCTCGACTGGGTCAAGCCGGGTGAGGAAGAGAGGGGCTTGACGTGGAAGCAGAAGGGCGAAAGGCTGGCGAGAAGTATGGAGACCTGGTCCACGGGTAGGAGTGAAGCCCATAAATTTTTTAGGGGGGGCAAACGCCGTGGACGACGGGCCAGCAGGAGACCGCGACAGAGCGGCCCAGCGGGTTGGCAGAGGAGGCCGCCAGGTTACGGGGGCCACTGGTCGAAGAGGGGATGGAAGGTGTAGAGGCACGGCGAAGGGTACTGGGGTGTGTTACCAGTCCGGTCCGGCCCGTTCCAGATCCCTGCGTAGGGCCAGTGGTGTGTGTCCCCAGTACGGTCCGGCCTGTTCCTGCTCCCCGCACCAGGCCAATGGTGCGAGTCTCCAGCCCGGTCCGGCCCGCTCCTGCTCCCCGCACCAAGCCTATGGTGCGTGTCGCCAGCCCGGCCCGGCCTGCTCCTGCACCCTGCACCAAGCCAATGGTGCGCATCGCCAGCCCGGTCCGGCCCGCTCCTGCTCCCCACACTAAGCCAGTGGTGTGCGTCGTCAGCCCGGCACGGCCCGTGCCTGTTCCCCGCACCAGGCCAATGGTGCGAGTCTCCAGCCCGGTCCGGCCCGCTCCTGCTCCCCGCACCAAGCCTATGGTGCGCGTCGCCAGCCCGGCCCGGCCTGCTCCTGCACCCTGCACCAAGCCAATGGTGCGCATCGCCAGCCCGGTCCGGCCCGCTCCTGCTCCCCACACTAAGCCAGTGGTGTGCGTCGTCAGCCCGGCACGGCCCGTGCCTGTTCCCCACACCAAGCCAGTGATGCGCATCGCCAGCCCGGTCCGGCCCGCTCCTGCTCCCCACACCAAGCCAGTGGTGTGCGTCGTCAGCCCGGCACAGCCCGTGCCTGTTCCCCACACCAAGCCAGTGGTGTGCGTCGTCAGTCCGGCACGTCCCGTGCCTGTTCCACCGGTGCCTGGTCCGGCACCGGTCAGATGCTTCACGCCGGAGCTAGAGCAATCCGCTCCACCAATGTGCAGTCCAGCTCCGGCCAGCGGGGCCAGACCGGACCAGGGGTACTTTGGGGGGTTGGAGAGGGAGCGGGGATCAGGTCCGGAGCCGGATCCACCGCCTAGGCGGAGTGCCCACCCGGTCCCTCCCCTGTGGTATTTGGTTGGCGCGGTCGGAGTCCGCGCCTTTAGGGGGGGGTACTGTCACGCCCTGGCTCTGGGGACACTGTTATGTTGAGCCAGGGTGTGTAGATTTCTGTGTTGTAGGTCTAGTTGTTTCTTTTCTATGTTGCCAGTGTGGTTCTCAATCAGAGGCAACGAGTGTCAGCTGTGGCTGGTTGTCTCTGATTGGGAACCACATTTAAACAGGCTGTTTTCCCACAATAGTTGTGGGATCTTGTTCTAGTTGGTTTGTGTTAGACCGTTGACTGTCACGTTATCGTTTGTTGTTGTTTTGATCGTGTATCACTATAATAAATATGTTCGCATTCAACGCTGCGCCTTGGTCCTCCTCTCTTACCGACGATCGTGACAGTTACAATGGCAATGTTTGGGACTATCAATTCGTTTTTGGAAGAGAACAAGAACTGGACAGAATATGTGGAAAGGGTGGGACACTTTTTCTTGGCAAATGGAATTACAGAGGAGACTAAACAGCGCTCTATTCTCTTGAGTGTGTGTGGGGCTAAAACTTACAAGCTAATGAGAAATGTGGCTACACCAGGGAGGACAGCTACACCACAGAGGACGGGACAAGTTCCTTTTGTTGATCTAGTTGCTCTCCTTCAGACTCACCACAATCCAAAGCATTCAGTGATCGTCCAGAGGTTCAAGTTTAATTGCCATTTTCGGAAAACAGGTCAGTCTGTTCATCAACTCTCTGAACATTGTGAGTTTGGGACTGTGTTAGCGGACATGCTCCGTGACAGATTAGTCTGTGGCATTAATGAGGACAGCATACAGCGCTGTTTGCTGGGGGAAGCCACACTGACTTTGAAGAGAGCATCGGACATATCTCAAGGGATGGAGATGGCAGCTAGCAATGCTATAGATATTCAAAAGGCCAACAGTGGAAGTTGTGCAGTGCATCAGGTGACAAAAGAGGCAGCAGGAAAAAAGGGAAAAGCAGTGGAATGTTTTAGATGTGGGGGAACACATTATGCAAACAACTGTAAGTTCAAGGACAACGTCTGTCACAATTGCAACAAAAAGGGGCATTTAGCCTAAAAGTGCAGGGTTGCTTAGAGCAAGCCAGAGGGTGGGCAGACTCGGAGGGGCAAGTTCAAATCAAAGAAGCCGCAGCCAGCAGCGCACCACCTAGAGAGCACAGAAGAAGAGGAAGAGGATTGTTCCTACAACATTTTTAATGTGAGTGAGCAGTGCGAGGAGCCATTATATGCTACAGTGGAGGTAGATGGAAAAGAGTTGAGGATGGAGGTTGAAACAGGGGCCTCTGCATCTGTCATCAGTGAGGAGACCTACAGAAAGACCTGGGACTCAAAACAGGCTCCTGCCATCACATCGGCAGGGATCAGACTGCGTACGTACACTGGAGAGACCATACCATTGCTGGGGGCTCTAGAGGTGGACATTTCAGCCAGGAAGCCAGGAAGCGAGAGCACGGCTCCTGGTGGTGAAAGGGAATGGGCCTAGTTTACTAGGGCGTGACTGACTCAACAAAATACAACTGAACTGGGGTGAGATAAAACACACACAAGTGACTGTGGATGTCATTCAAAAGTACCCTGAAGGTTTTCAGAGATGAATTGGGCACGCTGCAGTGTACTGCAGTTAAGCTGTTTGTGGATCCTCAAGCAGAGCCTTGTTTTTTCAAGCCCAGGACAGTGCCATACGCCATGAAAAAGAAAGTGGAGGATGAGTTGGAGCGGATGCAAGAAACAAACATCATTACGCCCATTCAGTTCTCTTGCTGGGCAGCTCCAATAATTCCAGTTCTGAAGAGTGACGGCACGGTGCGTATATGCGGGGGCTACAAACTCACCATCAACAACATTTTCAAAGCTGGACATGAGCCACGCCTACCAACAGCTCCTCCTGGACGAGGATTCAAAAGAGTATGTTACAGTCAATACTCACAAAGGCTTGTTCAAATACAACCGCTTGGTTTTCAGGTTGGCGTCCAGTCTGGCCATTTTCCAGAGGACAATGGACAATCTGTTGCAGGGGATCCCTCATGTAGCAATGTACCTGGACGACATCCTGGTTACAGGGGAGACGGAGGAGGAGCACCTCCGCAATCTGGACCAGGCGTTAAAGAGACTCTCTGATGAAGGGCTGCGTCTAAATGTATTCCGGCAAAACAGCTGTGGGTCGTAGTGCAGAAGTTGAAACACCACAGGGAACAGTCTCGGAGGAACAGGGGCATTCAGTGGCTCCAGGAGAGGGTGATGGACTGTCTCTTACAAACACCTGACCCACTCCTATGCCCTCAGACCCTAGTGGGACACCAGGAATACTGCGCAGATCACAGCGTAGTCACAAGTCTCCTGACAGACTGACTCTATAGTTGAGACTAGGAGACTCATGGTGTTAATTTTTGAACAGTAGACATACAGTCGTGGTCAAAAGTTTTGAGAATGACACAGATACTAATTTTCACTAAGTCTGCTGCCTCAGTTTTGATGATGGCAATTTGCATATACTCCAGAATGTCATGAAGAGGGATCAGATGAATTGCAATGAATTGCAAAGTCCCTCTTTGCCATGAAAATTAACTTAATCCCCCAAAAACATTTCCACTGTATTTCAGCCCTGCCACAAAAGGACCAGCTGACATCATGTCAGTGATTCTCTCGTTAACACGGGTGAGAGTGTTGACGAGGACAAGGCTGGAGATCACTCTGTCATGCTGATTTAGTAAGAAACACGTGCCGTCATCATTGCTTTGCACAAAAAGGGCTTCACAGGCAAGGATATTGCTGCTAGTAAGATTGCACCTAAATCAACCATTTATCGGATCATCAAGAACTTCAAGGAGAGAGGTTCAATTGTTGTGAAGAAGGCGTCAGGGCGCCCAAGAAAGTCCAGCAAGCGTCAGGACCGTCTCCTAAAGTTGATTCAGCTGCGGGATCGGGGCACCACCAGTGCAGAGCTTGCTCAGGAATGGCAGCAGGCAGGTGCGAGTGCATCTGCACGCACAGTGAGGCGAAGACTTATGGAGGATGGCCTGGTTCAAGAAGGGCAGCAAAGAAGCCCCTTCTTTCCAGGAAAAACGTCAGGGACAGACTGATATTCTGCAAAAGGTACAGGGATTGGACTACTGAGGACTGGGGTAAAGTCATTTTCTCTGATGAATCCCCTTTCCGATTGTTTGGGGCATCCGGAAAACACCTTGTCCAGAGAAGACAAGGTGAGCGCTACCATCAGTCCTGTGTCATGCCAACAGTAAAGCATCCTGAGACCATTCATGTGTGGGGTTGCTTCTCAGCCAAGGGAGTGGGCTCACTCACAATTTTGCCTAAGAACACAGCCATGAATAAAGAATAGTACCAACACATCCTCTGAGAGCAACTTCTCCCAACCATCCAAGAACAGTTTGGTGACGACCAATGCCTTTTCCAGCATGATGGAGCACCTTGCCATAAGACAAAAGTGATAACTAAGTGGCTCAGGGAACAAAACATCAACATTTTGGGTCCATGGCCAGGAAACTCCCCAGACCTTAATCCCATTGAGAACTTGTGGTCGATCCTCAAGAGGCGGGTGGACAAACAAAAACCCACAAATTCTGACAAACTCCAAGCATTGATTATGCAAGAATGGGCTGCCATCAGTCAGGATGTGGCCCAGAAGTTAATTGACAGCATGCCAGGGCGGATTGCAGAGGTCTTGAAAAAGAAGGGTCAACACTGCAAATATTGACTCTTTGCATAAACTTAATGTAATTGTAAATAAAAGCATTTGATACTTATGGAATGCTTGAAATTATACATCAGTATACCATAGTAACATCTGACAAAAATATCTCATAACACTGAAGCAGCGAACTTTGTGAAGACCAATACTTGTGTCATTCTCAAAACTTTTGACCACGACTGTAGTTGAAAGAAAAATATCTGTGGTCTTTGTTTGTTTACAGTTGCAGTAACACTAGTACAAGTTCTAAAGTATTGTGAAAAAAAGAAGAGGAAACACTGTTGTTGTTTAGTTGTTGTCTTGTATACTTAATGTATTTTCTTCACAGGGGGATTGAAATGAAGGGGGGAGAAGTGTTATAGTGTGGAACTACAGTTGAAGTCGGAAGTTTATATACACTTAGGTTGGAGTCATTAAAACTCGTTTTTCAACCACTCCACAAATGTCTTGTTAACAAACTATAGTTTTGGCAAGCCGGTTAGGACATCTAATTTGTGCATGACACAAGTAATTTTTCCAACAATTGTTTACAGACAGATTATTTCACTTGTAATTCACTGTATCACAACTCCAGTGGGTCAGAAGTTTACATACACTAAGTTGACTGTGCCTTTAAACAGCTTGGAAAATTCCAGAAAATGATGTCATGGCTTTAGAAGCTTCTGATAGGCCAATTGACATCATTTGAGTCAATTGGAGGTGTACCTGTGGATGTATTTCAAGGCCTACCTTCAAACTCTGTGCCTCTTTGCTTGACATCATGGGAAAATCAAAAGAAATCAGACAAGACCTCAGAAAAAAATGGTAGACCTCCACAAGTCTGGTTCATCCTTGGGAGCAATTTCCAAACGCCTGAAGGTACCGTGCCACGTTCATCTGTACAAACAATAGTACGCAAGTATAAACACCATGGGACCACGCAGCCGTCATACCGCTCAGGAAGGAGACACGTTCTGTCTCCTAGAGATGAACGTAATTTGGTGCAAAATTTGCAAATCAATCCCAGAACAACAGCAAAGGACCTTGTGAAGATGCTGGAGGAAACAGGTACTAAAGTATCTATATCCACAGTAAAATGAGTCCTATATTGACATAACCTGAAAGGCCGCACAGCAAGGAAGAAGCCACTGCTCCAAAACCGCCATAAAAAAGCCAGACTATGGCTTACAACTGCACATGGGGACAAAGATCGTACTTTCTGGAGAAATGTCCTCTGGTCTGATGAAACAAAAATAGAACTGTTTGGCCATAATGACCATCGTTATGTTTGGAGGAGAAAGGGGGCTGCTTGCAAGCCGAAGAACACCATCCCAACTGTGAAGCACGGGGGTGGCAGCATCATGCTGTGGGGGTGCTTTGCTGCAGGAGGGACTGGTGCACTTCACAAAATAGATGGCATCATGAGGAAGGAAAATGATGTGGATATATTGAAGCAACATGTCAAGACATCAGTCAGGAAGTTAAAGCTTGGTCGCAAATAGGTCTTAAAAATGGACAATGACCCCAAGCATACTTTCAAAGTTGTGGCAAAATGGCTTAAGGACAACAAAGTCAAGGTATTGGAGTGGCCATCACAAAGCCCTGACCTCAATCCTATACAAAATTTGTGGGCAGAACTGAAAAAGCGTGTGCGAGCAAGGAGGCCTACAAACCTGACTCAGTTACACCAGCTCTGTCAGGAGGAATGTGCCAAAATTCACCCAACTTATTGTGGGAAGCTTGTGGAAGGCTACCCGAAACGTTTGACCCAAGTTAAACAATTTAAAGGCAATGCTACCAAATACTAATTGAGTGTATGTAAACTTCTGACCATTCTGGGAATGTGATGAAATAAATAAAAGCTGAAATAAGTCACTCTCTACTATTATTCTGACATTTCACATTCGTAAAATAAAGTGGTGATCCTAACTGACTTAAGACAGGGAATTTTTACTAGGATTAAATGTCAGGAATTGTGAAAAACTGAGTTTAAATGTATTTGGCTAAGGTGTATGTAAACTTCCAACTTCAACTGTATATGAATAATTCTTACTGAATAGGTGGTGGACTTAACTGCAGTATAGTATTATTACTATTCATGGGAGCATGGTTATTATGGACATTGGTGTTGACTGTGACCTTTACCCTCCTGTGATGTCATCACCAAGAGTTGGCTCAGTATTCAAAGGGACACTACCTAATGTTGAGTTGGGTTTTTCGCTCTCCTGTTTTCTACCGTTTGTACAGGGCTGTACCCCTTTATTTTGTAGTTTACAAGTAAAGGCAAAAAACATTGAAACGCATGTGGATAATACTTGTAATGTTACCACAAACATGATTTGCTATGAATAATGAGCGGCAACAGGGATACTCACCATTGATCTTAGCTGCGGAAGTCACAGTTCTCTTCTTTAGATCATCTACCTCATTAGTCAGCGTCCATACCTCAAGAACTGACAGAACACATTGAAATGAGCGGAGTAGTTTTCTGAATCAGAAAAATAAACAAGACTACTCAACTCATTCATCTGTGAGCACTGATGTACATTTATCCACTCACCGAGTTTGTCGTTGTATCCAGTTACATTGTCCAGTTTATTCATTGCAGCACCAAGCTTATCTTGCAGACCTGTGAGAGACCAATACAAATCAGCTTTTAACTAGGTTCTATTGAATAGGGTTCTATTATTTCGATCACTCAGTGTCATCAGCAAAAGGTAGAGAGGGGTGAAGCTCACTGTCATATCTGTCCTGGATATGTGCATCCTTATCGCCCAGCCTCTTCTCCAGGTCTGGTTTGAGAAAGAAATATTAGACTGATGAGATGTGTGCTTCTGTTTCTTTACCTGTAGTTGTGATTCAAGCAGCTATGCTCACCAAGCGTCTAGTTACACAAACTGGTGAACCAGACTAATATTACATTTTTACATTTTAGTCATTTAGCAGACACTCTTATCCAGAGCGACTTACAGTTAGTGAGTGCATACATTTTTCATACTGGACCCCCGTGGGAATTGAACCCACAACCCTGGCGTTGCAAGCGCCATGCTCTACCAACTGAGCTACAGGAGGGCTGTATATAATATCAGAAGAACCTGATCTTGGCTTACCTTTGTTCTGGGCCTGACATCTGGCGCTCTCTTCCTCTCTGGCCTGTAGTTGTTCCTGAAGCGCTGTAATTCAAGCACTAATGTTAGCATATTGCTACATATATTCGTTACATCATGATGACTATACATAACAATTTCTCAAAACCCATTTTTAACACTATTCAACCTGTGATATTTTGATGATTATACATAAGTGGAACATGAGACAAAATAGACAAACCAGAGATTTCTGCTGCAGTTTCATCTTTTGAAGCTTCAATCCGTATCTCATTCATTTGTTTCTGGAGTTCAATGATCTTCAGAACTGAAAGAACAGAACAAAAAGGCACTGTGTAATTCAACACTAACATCATATAATGGTATTCGACTTTTTAGAAGATTATAAATGTTTAATGACTTCTAATAACTACTCTTGTTAACATACTCTGTTGTGCATTTTTGGCATCCACAGCCCTCAGTTGTGTAGTGTTGTCTTCAAGCTGCTTGCTCTTCTGCTTCAGTAGACTCTGTAGCTCTGAGGAGGAAAGACCCCTTCACCTTTTACACATTTTGTGACGTTACAGCCTTATTCAAAAACTCTACACACAATACCCCATAATGACAAAGCAAAAACAGGTTTTTAGAAATGTTTGCAAATATATATTTTTAAAACTGAAATATTACATTTACATAAGTATTCAGACCTTTTACTCAGTACTTTGCTGAAGCACCTTTGGCAGCGATTACAGCCTCGAGTCTTCTTGGGTATGACGCTACAAGCTTGGCACACCTGTATTTGGGGAGTTTCTCTTTTTCTTCTCTGCAGATCCTCTCAAGCTCTTTCAGGTTGGATGCGGAGCGTCGCTGCACAGCTATTTTCAGGTCTCTCCAGAGATGTTAGATCGGGTTTAAGTCCGGGCTCTGGCTGGGCCACTCAAGGACATTCAGGGACTTGTCCCGAAGCCACTCCTGCGTTGTCTTGGCTGTGTGCTTAGGGTTGTTGTCCTGTTGGAAGGTAAACCTTTGCTCCAGTCTGAGGTCCTGAGCGCTGTGGAGCAGGTTTTCATCAAGGATCTCTCTGTACTTTGATCTGTTCATCTTTCCCTCGATCCTGACTAGTCTCCCAGTCCCTGCCGCTTAGAAACATCCCCACAGCATGATAATGCCACCACCATGCTTTTTCCGTAGGGATGGTTTCGGCCAGGTGATGAGCGGTACCTGGTTTCCTCCAGAGATGGCACTTGGCATTCAGGCCAAATAGGTCAATCTTGGTTTCATCAGTCCAGAGAATCTTGTTTCTCATTGTCTGAGAGTCCTTTAGGTGCCTATTGGCAAACTCCAAGTGGGCTGTGTTGTGACTTTTACTGAGGAGTGGCTTCCGTCTGGCCACTCTACCTTAAAGGCGTGATTGGTGGAGTGCTATAGAGATGGTTGTCCTTCTGGAAGGTTCGCCCATCTCCACAAAGGAACTCTGGAGCTCTTACAGAGTGACTATGGGTTCTTGGTCACCTCCCTGACCAAGGCCCTTCTCCCCCGATTGCTCAATTTGGTCCGGCGGCCAGCTCTTGGAAGAGTCTTTGTGGTTCCAAACTTCTTCCATTTAAGAATGATGGTGGCCACTGTGTTCTTGGGGACCTTAAATGCTGCAGAAATGTTTTTGTACCCTTCCCCTGATCTGTTCCTCGACACAATCCTGTCTCGGAACTCTACGGACAATTACTTCGACATGAAGGCTTGGTTTTCGCTCTGACATGCACTGTCAACTGTTGGTCCTTATATACACTACAGGTCAAAATGTTTAGAACACCTACTCATTCAAGGGATTTTCTTTATTTTTGCTATTTTCTACATTGTAGAATAATAGTGAAGACATCAAAACTATGAAATAACACATGTGGAATCATGTAGTACCCAAAACAGTGTTAAACAAATCTTAATATATTTTATATTTGAGATTCTTCAAATAGCCACCCTTTGCCTTGATGACAGCTTTGCAAACTCTTGGCATTCTCTCAACCAACTTCACCTGGAATGCATTTCCAACAGTCTTGAAGGAGTTCCCACATATGATGAGCACTGGTTGGCTGCTTTTCCTTCACTCTCCGATCCGACTCATCACAAACCATCTCAATTTGGTTGAGGTCGGTGGATTGTGGAGGCCGGGTCATCTGATGCAGCACTCCATCACTCTCCTTCTTGGTAAAATAGCTCTTACACAGGCTGGAGGAGTGTTGGGTCATTGTCTTGATGAAAAAAAAATTATAGCCCAAACCAGATGGGATGGCGTATCGCTGCAGAATGCTGTGGTAGCTATGCTGGTTAAGTGTGCCTTGAATTCTAAATAAATCACAGACAGTGTCCCCAGCAAAGCACCCCCACACCAGCTAAGCACCCCACACCATAACACCTCCTCTTCCATGCTTTACGGTGGGAAATACACATGCGGTTGGAACCAAAAATCTCAAATTTGGACTCCAGACCAAAGGACAAATTTCCACCGGTCTAATGTCCATTGCTCGTGTTTCTTGGCCCAAGCAAGTCTCTTCTTCTTATTGGTGTCCTTTAGTAGTGGTTTCTTTGCAGCAATTCAACCATAAAGGCATGATTCACACAGTCTCCTCTGAACAGTTGATGTTGAGATGTGTCTGTTACTTGAACTGTGTGAAGCATTTATTTGGGCTGCAATTTCTGAGGCTGGTAACTCTAATGAACTTATCCTCTGCAGCAGAGGTAACTCTGGGTCTTCCTTTCCTGTGGCGGTCCTCATGAGAGCCAGTTTCATCATAGCGCTTGATGGCATTTGCGACTGCACTTAAAGACATTTTCAAAGTTCTTGAAATGTTCGGTATTGACTGACCTTCATGTCTTAAAGTAATGATGGACTGTTATTTGTCTTTGCTTATTTGAGCTGTTCTTGGCATAATATGGACTTGGTCTTTTACCAAATAGGGCTACCTTGTCACAACACAACTGATTGGCTCAAATGCATTAAGAAGGAAATAAATTCCACAAATTAACTTTTAAGAAGGAACACCTGTTAATTGAAATGCATTCCAGGTGACTACCTCATGAAGCTGGTTAAGAGAATGCCAATAGTGTGCAAAGCTGTCATCAAGGCAAAGAGTGGCTATTTGAAGAATCTCAAATATAAAATATACTTTTTTGGTTACTACATGATTCCATATCTGTTATTTCATAGTTTTGATGTCTTCACTATTATTCTAGAATGTAGAAAATAGTACAAATAAAGAAAAACCCTTGAATGAGTAGCTGTTCTAAAACTTTTGACCGGTAGTGTAGACAGGTGTGTGCCTTTCCAAATCATGTCCAATCAATTGACTTTACCACAGGTGGACTCCAATCAAGTTGTAGAAACATCTCAAGGATGATCAATGGAAACAGGATGCACCTGAGGTCAATTTTGAGTCTCATAGGTGTCTGAATACTTTCCGACTGCACTGTATCTTACCAATTATAATCTCCCCTGTGTTAAAATAGCGTCCACTTTAAACAAAATGTTTTATTTGCATCAACGCAACAAGACTTTCAATAGTATTTCAATGAAGCACAATTTACCTTCGATCTTGTCAGCACTTGTCTGTTTGAGCTCTGATAATGTTCTCTCTAACTCTGTCACTTTGTTACGAAGTCCCATGATCTCTGCAGCTAAAAAAGAAAAGCACGCCACTCTGGATGAAGCATTCAGAAACCGTAGAAATTATTGACTTGTAGATAAACTCCTGGAAACATGCTTGACAACTTACTGAGTTGTGGAATTCTACTGCCTGTTTCTTTCAGCTCCTCTTTCTTTTCATTCAGCTGGTCTCTCGTCTCCTGTAGTTGATTCTCTAGCTCTATGAGACACAAACATTATTTCAAATGTTCTCCTCTTTCCACCACAAAGTTTTCTATTACACGGTATGCCTACAAAAAGCTCTTAGTGGTGAATATAAGGATAATAAACTCTCCAGCGTGACTTTAAGACTATTACTGAGGATAAAGAAAAATTACAATAGCACTCACCAGCAATCTTGCCCTCAGATGTCTGAATGAACTCTAATTCTTGCCTCTGTAATCTTGTGACTTGATTTTGGAGTGCAATGATCTGCAAAACTAAATGAGCAGGGGGATGCAGGATGTCACAACATTCAACATTTGAAGTAAAGTAGAATATCCAAATCACGATAGCAGCCAACCCAGAAATGATTAGGCTTTTCAAACTCACTTTGTTTACAGTTTCCATTGTTCTTCTCCTCGATTGTGGCAATCAATTCATCCAGTTCATTCTCAAGCGCTGTGGACAAGAATAATTGAAGAGCTTGAATGTTACAAGCATAATGGGATTGTAAAACTCCATGAATGGGCAAAATCCAGTGTATTTCCATCACACCATCCTATATGTCTACCAGTGAAGGACTATCCCTTTGAGGAAACATGATAACTATTTGTATTGGTCTTACGTACTGAACACACAGTGACTCCTATGTTCTTCAGAACGCCTGCTACTCACCAGCAATCTGGTCAAAGTTTGTCCCGTTGGTAAATCCTTTCTGCAGGTTCAAGATCTCATTCTGTATTGCAATGATCCTTAGAACTGAAAAAAAAAACTAAACAGTTTGAGGAATATCATATACAGAGAAATACTGAGCAGGCTGGGCCTAAATGGTAAAAGCTGTCTGTTCAACTGAAAACAGACTCTATAATGGCAAAGGCTAAATAAAACTCACCATTCTCTGGTTGAGGAGCATTATCCTCCAGTTCCTGTGTTTTCTTTGCCAGTTCTTTGATCTTCTCATCCAGCAACTTCTGGAGCTCTGAAAGACGAGGAAAAACCATGATGGGATCAAGGCTAACATATCTAGAACTTTAGAAACAAACATTGTTATAGTGCAGACAGGGGCGGTGTGTTCATTAGGGCGATATGGGCGACGCACTGCCAAACGGGAAAAGGAAGGGATTTTTTTTCTAATCAATTATATCACGGCAACAGTAGTTATCAGTGTTCTAATCTAGACGTCTGATCTGCCACTAAATGTCCAATCAGGCTAAAGTCGTGCTTCAAATGGCCCCGCCCCTTTTGGGGCGATTTCAGTCAGGTTGAAAATTGCCCCAGAAGTATCTCATAGACTCTCATGTAAAATATTTTTTTTTCAAATATCAGAGCTTTCAATACAATCTCTATGGGTTTCTGAGGGCTTGCACTTACGCGCTTTCGTCATACGTAACATAACCATGAACGTAACTAAGAAAAGAGCGGGTAGCAGCGTCAATCAATTCACGTACTACTATCAAGATGGCTAGCCTTCAGTGCAACTCGATTGTCTCTTTGAAAGAAGTTCACATCAAAGACCATTCAAAACGAGCTACTGGAGTGTATGCTAGCGGTCATGAGGGAACATATTGTGGAGGAGGTGAAGTCGGCGAACTTCGTAGCTATCCAAGCTGACGAGACCACGGACGTTTCTACACAGACACAGCTGGTGCTTGTGCTGAGGTACATAGATAGCAACCACAAAGTGCAGGAGCGCTTTTTTGAGTTCCTTCCCATCTCGGAATCAACCTCAGTCTCAATCGCCAGTGTGCTTTTGGAGAGACTGAACGGTCTTTTTGCCGACGACGAGAAAGTCAAACTGTGGTGCACTGGCACTGTACCAGGTTCTCATGAGCTACAACCTCCAGGAGACGTTCTCTGAGACTGTGACTCTGTTGAACATCCTCATAACTACTCCCATGACAACAGCTGAAGCTGAGAGATGTTTCTCAACTTTGACACGAGTTAAGACATTCCTGCGAAATTCAATGGGCCAGGAACGTCTGAATGCACTGGCCATGCTTTCCATGGAGAGGGAACTAGTCCTCAGCATGCCTGATTTCAATGAGAAAGTCATTGACCGCTTTGCTGCATTGAAAGAGAGAAGAGAACAGTTTCAGTACAAGTAATGTAGCCTCTCTCTCTCTTTGTCCCTCCCTGTCTGTCTCTTTAACACACACACGCCCAAATAAGTTCACAGTTGATGTTGTTTAAAATAGTTATTTTTCATTTTTTTTAAAGTAAAAAAAAAAAAAAAAATCTGTTCATGTTCATTTTTACAAATCTATACAATTGGCCAAAATATGGTTGTTCATATTTACAAATCTATACAATTGGCCAGAATATGGTTGTTCATTTTTACAAAGCCATACAGATAGCTGTGTTTACCTTTTCTAGAAATTATTTTCAAATTCTGTTTTCAGGCAAAATGTCTATCACTGTTCATTTTCACAAATCTATACAAGAGGGCAGAATATGGAAGTCTATAAAAATTTCTTATTACCAATAACTTGCATCAATGTTTTCAGTAGCCTCTATCAAAAGCTCCTGCTTGCTTGTTGTGAATTATGCTCAGGTGCACATATTTCCAATTCAACCATGAGGCAAAAAATGTGGTAAAAGCTCTTGTTGATCCTGCAATCTGAACAAATACCAAGATGCTGTATTTTCAGCTGATATTTCATTTGTTTATGGAAATGCATATTGTTTATGCAGTGTTGAGGAATGTGAAAGAACACCCTTGATTATTTTTACTGTGATAACTTATTTTGCTTTTGTAAGCCAACACTTTTGAGATCAGTCAATAAATGCTTCTGGCATTGACTTATATGCTGCCCCTGTCTTCATGTTGTTGCTGGACATATCTTTTTTAAAATGTGTGTAGGTCACCTAAATCATCAGAAAAATTGCCCCCCCTGAGAATTTTTTCAGGAGCCGCCACTGAGTGCAGACACTATATAAATTAACTGCAGTATAGTATTATTACTATTCATGGGAGCATGGTTATTATGGACATTGGTGTTGATCGTGACCTTTATCCTCCTGTTATGTCATCACCCAGAGTTGGCTCAGTATTCAACGGGACACTACCTAATGTTGAGTTGGGTATTTAGCTCTTCTGTATTCTACTGTTTGTACAGGGCTGTACCCCTTTATTTTGTAGTTTACAAGTAAAGGCAATGAACATTGAAACGCATGTGGATAATCCTTGTAAAGATACCACATCTTTTTGGCGACGAGGATAAAACTTTGAGGTCAGCTTGCACATGACGCTGCACTAGCTAAGAAACAGTGAGTTTGCTTTTTTTTTTGAGCGACGGAGAGCTGGAGCTGCCGGATGGAATCGCCGATGGTGAGAATCGCTAACGAGAATCAAGGACAAGTTGGCGTTACTGTCACGCCCTGGCTCTGGGGACACTGTTATGTTGAGCCAGGGTGTGTAGATTTCTGTGTTGTAGGTCTAGTTGTTTCTTTTCTATGTTGCCAGTGTGGTTCTCAATCAGAGGCAACGAGTGTCAGCTGTGGCTGGTTGTCTCTGATTGGGAACCACATTTAAACAGGCTGTTTTCCCACAATAGTTGTGGGATATTGTTCTAGTTGGTTTGTGTTAGACCGTTGACTGTCACGTTATCGTTTGTTGTTGTTTTGATCGTGTATCACTATAATAAATATGTTCGCATTCAACGCTGCGCCTTGGTCCTCCTCTCTTACCGACGATCGTGACAGTTACAATGGCAATGTTTGGGACTATCAATTCGTTTTTGGAAGAGAACAAGAACTGGACAGAATATGTGGAAAGGGTGGGAAACTTTTTCTTGGCAAATGGAATTACAGAGGAGACTAAACAGCGCTCTATTCTCTTGAGTGTGTGTGGGGCTAAAACTTACAAGCTAATGAGAAATTTGGCTACACCAGAGAGGACAGCTACACCACAGAGGACGGGACAAGTTCCTTTTGTTGATCTAGTTGCTCTCCTTCAGACTCACCACAATCCAAAGCATTCAGTGATCGTCCAGAGGTTCAAGTTTAATTGCCATTTTCGGAAAACAGGTCAGTCTGTTCATCAACTCTCTGAACATTGTGAGTTTGGGACTGTGTTAGCGGACATGCTCCGTGACAGATTAGTCTGTGGCATTAATGAGGACAGCATACAGCGCTGTTTGCTGGGGGAAGCCACACTGACTTTCAAGAGAGCATCGGACATATCTCAAGGGATGGAGATGGCAGCTAGCAATGCTAGATATTCAAAAGGCCAACAGTGGAAGTTGTGCAGTGCATCAGGTGACAAAAGAGGCAGCAGGAAAAAAGGGAAAATTAGTGGAATGTTTTAGATGTGGGGGAACACATTATGCAAACAACTGTAAGTTCAAGGACAACGTCTGTCACAATTGCAACAAAAAGGGGCATTTAGCCTAAAAGTGCAGGGTTGCTTAGAGCAAGCCAGAGGGTGGGCAGACTCGGAGGGGCAAGTTCAAATCAAAGAAGCCGCAGCCAGCAGCGCACCACCTAGAGAGCACAGAAGAAGAGGAAGAGGATTGTTCCTACAACATTTTTAATGTGAGTGAGCAGTGCGAGGAGCCATTATATGCTACAGTGGAGGTAGATGGAAAAGAGTTGAGGATGGAGGTTGAAACAGGGGCCTCTGCATCTGTCATCAGTGAGGAGACCTACAGAAAGACCTGGGACTCAAAACAGGCTCCTGCCATCACATCGGCAGGGATCAGACTGCGTACGTACACTGGAGAGACCATACCATTGCTGGGGGCTCTAGAGGTGGACATTTCAGCCAGGAAGCCAGGAAGCGAGAGCACGGCTCCTGGTGGTGAAAGGGAATGGGCCTAGTTTACTAGGGCGTGACTGACTCAACAAAATACAACTGAACTGGGGTGAGATAAAACACACACAAGTGACTGTGGATGTCATTCAAAAGTACCCTGAAGGTTTTCAGAGATGAATTGGGCACGCTGCAGTGTACTGCAGTTAAGCTGTTTGTGGATCCTCAAGCAGAGCCTTGTTTTTTCAAGCCCAGGACAGTGCCATACGCCATGAAAAAGAAAGTGGAGGATGAGTTGGAGCGGATGCAAGAAACAAACATCATTACGCCCATTCAGTTCTCTTGCTGGGCAGCTCCAATAATTCCAGTTCTGAAGAGTGACGGCACGGTGCGTATATGCGGGGGCTACAAACTCACCATCAACAACATTTTCAAAGCTGGACATGAGCCACGCCTACCAACAGCTCCTCCTGGACGAGGATTCAAAAGAGTATGTTACAGTCAATACTCACAAAGGCTTGTTCAAATACAACCGCTTGGTTTTCAGGTTGGCGTCCAGTCTGGCCATTTTCCAGAGGACAATGGACAATCTGTTGCAGGGGATCCCTCATGTAGCAATGTACCTGGACGACATCCTGGTTACAGGGGAGACGGAGGAGGAGCACCGCCGCAATCTGGACCAGGCGTTAAAGAGACTCTCTGATGAAGGGCTGCGTCTGAATGTATTCCGTCAAAACAGCTGTGGGTCGTAGTGCAGAAGTTGAAACACCACAGGGAACAGTCTCGGAGGAACAGGGGCATTCAGTGGCTCCAGGAGAGGGTGATGGACTGTCTCTTACAAACACCTGACCCACTCCTGTGCCCTCAGTCCCTAGTGGGACACCAGGAATACTGCGCAGATCACAGCGTAGTCACAAGTCTCCTGACAGACTGACTCTATAGTTGAGACTAGGAGACTCATGGTGTTAATTTTTGAACAGTAGACATACAGTCGTGGTCAAAAGTTTTGAGAATGACACAAATACTAATTTTCACAAAGTCTGCTGCCTCAGTTTTGATGATGGCAATTTGCATATACTCCAGAATGTCATGAAGAGGGATCAGATGAATTGCAATGAATTGCAAAGTCCCTCTTTGCCATGAAAATTAACTTAATCCCCCAAAAACATTTCCACTGTATTTCAGCCCTGCCACAAAAGGACCAGCTGACATCATGTCAGTGATTCTCTCGTTAACACGGGTGAGAGTGTTGACGAGGACAAGGCTGGAGATCACTCTGTCATGCTGATTTAGTAAGAAACATGTGCCGTCATCATTGCTTTGCACAAAAAGGGCTTCACAGGCAAGGATATTGCTGCTAGTAAGATTGCACCTAATTCAACCATTTATCGGATCATCAAGAACTTCAAGGAGAGAGGTTCAATTGTTGTGAAGAAGGCGTCAGGGCGCCCAAGAAAGTCCAGCAAGCGTCAGGACTGTCTCCTAAAGTTGATTCAGCTGCGGGATCGGGGCACCACCAGTGCAGAGCTTGCTCAGGAATGGCAGCAGGCAGGTGCGAGTGCATCTGCACGCACAGTGAGGCGAAGACTTATGGAGGATGGCCTGGTTCAAGAAGGGCAGCAAAGAAGCCCCTTCTTTCCAGGAAAAACGTCAGGGACAGACTGATATTCTGCAAAAGGTACAGGGATTGGACTACTGAGGACTGGGGTAAAGTCATTTTCTCTGATGAATCCCCTTTCCGATTGTTTGGGGCATCCGGAAAACACCTTGTCCAGAGAAGACAAGGTGAGCGCTACCATCAGTCCTGTGTCATGCCAACAGTAAAGCATCCTGAGACCATTCATGTGTGGGGTTGCTTCTCAGCCAAGGGAGTGGGCTCACTCACAATTTTGCCTAAGAACACAGCCATGAATAAAGAATGGTACCAACACATCCTCCGAGAGCAACTTCTCCCAACCATCCAAGAACAGTTTGGTGACGACCAATGCCTTTTCTAGCATGATGGAGCACCTTGCCATAAGACAAAAGTGATAACTAAGTGGCTCAGGGAACAAAACATCAACATTTTGGGTCCATGGCCAGGAAACTCCCCAGACCTTAATCCCATTGAGAACTTGTGGTCGATCCTCAAGAGGCGGGTGGACAAACAAAAACCCACAAATTCTGACAAACTCCAAGCATTGATTATGCAAGAATGGGCTGCCATCAGTCAGGATGTGGCCCAGAAGTTAATTGACAGCATGCCAGGGCGGATTGCAGAGGTCTTGAAAAAGAAGGGTCAACACTGCAAATATTGACTCTTTGCATAAACTTAATGTAATTGTCAATAAAAGCCTTTGATACTTATGGAATGCTTGTAATTATACATCAGTATACCATAGTAACATCTGACAAAAATATCTCATAACACTGAAGCAGCGAACTTTGTGAAGACCAATACTTGTGTCATTCTCAAAACTTTTGACCACGACTGTAGTTGAAAGAAAAATATCTGTGGTCTTTGTTTGTTTCCAGTTGCAGTAACACTAGTACAAGTTCTAAAGTATTGTGAAGAAAAGAAGAGGAAACACTGTTGTTGTTTAGTTGTTGTCTTGTATACTTAATGTATTTTCTTCACAGGGGGATTGAAATGAAGGGGGGAGAAGTGTTATAGTGTGGAACTACAGTTGAAGTCGGCAGTTTATATACACTTAGGTTGGAGTCATTAAAACTCGTTTTTCAACCACTCCACAAATGTCTTGTTAACAAACTATAGTTTTGGCAAGCCGGTTAGGACATTTAATTTGTGCATGACACAACTCATTTTTCCAACAATTGTTTACAGACAGATTATTTCACTTGTAATTCACTGTATCACAATTCCAGTGGGTCAGAAGTTTACATACACTAAGTTGACTGTGCCTTTAAACAGCTTGGAAAATTCCAGAAAATGATGTCATGGCTTTAGAAGCTTCTGATAGGCTAATTGACATCATTTGAGTCAATTGGAGGTGTACCTGTGGATGTATTTCAAGGCCTACCTTCAAACTCTGTGCCTCTTTGCTTGACATCATGAGAAAATCAAAAGAAATCAGACAAGACCTCAGAAAAAAATGGTAGACCTCCACAAGTCTGTTTCATCCTTGGGAGCAATTTCCAAACGCCTGAAGGTACCGTGCCACGTTCGTCTGTACAAACAATAGTACGCAAGTATAAACACCATGGGACCACGCAGCCGTCATAGGACCTTGTGAAGATGCTGGAGGAAACAGGTACAAAAGTATCTACAGTAAAATTAGTCCTATATTGACATAACCTGAAAGGCCGCACAGCAAGGAAGAAGCCACTGCTCCAAAACCGCCATAAAAAAGCCAGACTATGGCTTGCAACCTCACATGGGGACAAAGATCGTACCTTCTGGAGAAATGTCCTCTGGTCTGAAAATAGAACTGTTTGGCCATAATGACCATCGTTATGTTTGGAGGAAAAAGGGGGCTGCTTGCAAGCCGAAGAACACCATCCCAACTGTGAAGCACGGGGGTGGCAGTTTCATGCTGTGGGGGTGCTTTGCTGCAGGAGGGACTGGTGCACTTCACAAAATAGATGGCATCATGAGGAAGGAAAATGATGTGGATATATTGAAGCAACATGTCAAGACATCAGTCAGGAAGTTAAAGCTTGGTCGCAAATGGGTCTTACAAATGGACAATGACCCCAAGCATACTTCCAAAGTTGTGGCAAAATGGCTTAAGGACAACAAAGTCAAGGTATTGGAGTGGCCATCACAAAGCCCTGACCTCAATCCTATACAAAATGTGTGGGCAGAACTGAAAAAGCGTGTGCGAGCAAGGAGGCCTACAAACCTGACTCAGTTACACCAGCTCTGTCAGGAGGAATGTGCCAAAATTCACCCAACTTATTGTGGGAAGCTTGTGGAAGGCTACCCGAAACGTTTGACCCAAGTTAAACAATTTAAAGGCAATGCTACCAAATACTAATTGAGTGTATGTAAACTTCTGACCCACTGGGAATGTGATGAAATAAATAAAAGCTGAAATAAGTCACTCTCTACTATTATTCTGACATTTCACATTCGTAAAATAAAGTGGTGATCCTAACTGACTTAAGACAGGGAATTTTTACTAGGATTAAATGTCAGGAATTGTGAAAAACTGAGTTTAAATGTATTTGGCTAAGGTGTATGTAAACTTCCGACTTCAACTGTATATGAATAATTCTTACTGAATAGGTGGTGTACTTAACTGCAGTATAGTATTATTACTATTCATGGGAGCATGGTTATTATGGACATTGGTGTTGACTGTGACCTTTACCCTCATGTGATGTCATCACCAAGAGTTGGCTCAGTATTCAAAGGGACACTACCTAATGTTGAGTTGGGTTTTTCGCTCTCCTGCTTTCTACCGTTTGTACAGGGCTGTACCCCTTTATTTTGTAGTTTACAAGTAAAGGCAAAAAACATTGAAACGCATGTGGATAATACTTGTAATGTTACCACAAACATGATTTGATATGAATAATGAGCGGCAACAGGGATACTCACCATTGATCTTAGCTGCGGAAGTCACAGTTCTCTTCTTTAGATCATCTACCTCATTAGTCAGCGTCCATACCTCAAGAACTGACAGAACACATTGAAATGAGCGGAGTAGTTTTCTGAATCAGAAAAATAAACAAGACTACTCAACTCATTCATCTGTGAGCACTGATGTACATTTATCCACTCACCGAGTTTGTCGTTGTATCCAGTTACATTGTCCAGTTTATTCATTGCAGCACCAAGCTTATCTTGCAGACCTGTGAGAGGCCGATACAAATCAGCTTTTAACTAGGTTCTATTGAATAGGGTTCTATTATTTCGATCACTCAGTGTCATCAGCAAAAGGTAGAGAGGGGTGAAGCTCACTGTCATATCTGTCCTGGATATGTGCATCCTTATCGCCCAGCCTCTTCTCCAGGTCTGGTTTGAGAAAGAAATATTAGACTGATGAGATGTGTGCTTCTGTTTCTTTACCTGTAGTTGTGATTCAAGCAGCTATGCTCACCAAGCGTCTAGTTACACAAACTGGTGAACCAGACTAATATTACATTTTTACATTTTAGTCATTTAGCAGACACTCTTATCCAGAGCGACTTACAGTTAGTGAGTGCATACATTTTTCATACTGGACCCCCGTGGGAATTGAACCCACAACCCTGGCGTTGCAAGCGCCATGCTCTACCAACTGAGCTACAGGAGGGCTGTATATAATATCAGAAGAACCTGATCTTGGCTTACCTTTGTTCTGGGCCTGACATCTGGCGCTCTCTTCCTCTCTGGCCTGTAGTTGTTCCTGAAGCGCTGTAATTCAAGCACTAATGTTAGCATATTGCTACATATATTCGTTACATCATGATGACTATACATAACAATTTCTCAAAACCCATTTTTAACACTATTCAACCTGTGATATTTTGATGATTATACATAAGTGGAACATGAGACAAAATAGACAAACCAGAGATTTCTGCTGCAGTTTCATCTTTTGAAGCTTCAATCCGTATCTCATTCATTTGTTTCTGGAGTTCAATGATCTTCAGAACTGAAAGAACAGAACAAAAAGGCACTGTGTAATTCAACACTAACATCATATAATGGTATTCGACTTTTTAGAAGATTATACATGTTTAATGACTTCTAATAACTACTCTTGTTAACATACTCTGTTGTGCATTTTTGGCATCCACAGCCCTCAGTTGTGTAGTGTTGTCTTCAAGCTGCTTGCTCTTCTGCTTCAGTAGACTCTGTAGCTCTGAGGAGGAAAGACCCCTTCACCTTTTACACATTTTGTGACGTTACAGCCTTATTCAAAAACTCTACACACAATACCCCATAATGACAAAGCAAAAACAGGTTTTTAGAAATGTTTGCAAATATATATTTTTAAAACTGAAATATTACATTTACATAAGTATTCAGACCTTTTACTCAGTACTTTGTTGAAGCACCTTCGGCAGCGATTACAGCCTCGAGTCTTCTTGGGTATGACGCTACAAGCTTGGCACACCTGTATTTGGGGAGTTTCTCTTTTTCTTCTCTGCAGATCCTCTCAAGCTCTTTCAGGTTGGATGCGGAGCGTCGCTGCACAGCTATTTTCAGGTCTCTCCAGAGATGTTAGATCGGGTTTAAGTCCGGGCTCTGGCTGGGCCACTCAAGGACATTCAGGGACTTGTCCCGAAGCCACTCCTGCGTTGTCTTGGCTGTGTGCTTAGGGTTGTTGTCCTGTTGGAAGGTAAACCTTTGCTCCAGTCTGAGGTCCTGAGCGCTGTGGAGCAGGTTTTCATCAAGGATCTCTCTGTACTTTGATCTGTTCATCTTTCCCTCGATCCTGACTAGTCTCCCAGTCCCTGCCGCTTAGAAACATCCCCACAGCATGATAATGCCACCACCATGCTTTTTCCGTAGGGATGGTTTCGGCCAGGTGATGAGCGGTACCTGGTTTCCTCCAGAGATGGCACTTGGCATTCAGGCCAAATAGGTCAATCTTGGTTTCATCAGTCCAGAGAATCTTGTTTCTCATTGTCTGAGAGTCCTTTAGGTGCCTATTGGCAAACTCCAAGTGGGCTGTGTTGTGACTTTTACTGAGGAGTGGCTTCCGTCTGGCCACTCTACCTTAAAGGCGTGATTGGTGGAGTGCTATAGAGATGGTTGTCCTTCTGGAAGGTTCGCCCATCTCCACAAAGGAACTCTGGAGCTCTTACAGAGTGACTATGGGTTCTTGGTCACCTCCCTGACCAAGGCCCTTCTCCCCCGATTGCTCAATTTGGTCCGGCGGCCAGCTCTTGGAAGAGTCTTTGTGGTTCCAAACTTCTTCCATTTAAGAATGATGGTGGCCACTGTGTTCTTGGGGACCTTAAATGCTGCAGAAATGTTTTTGTACCCTTCCCCTGATCTGTTCCTCGACACAATCCTGTCTCGGAACTCTACGGACAATTACTTCGACCTGAAGGCTTGGTTTTCGCTCTGACATGCACTGTCAACTGTTGGTCCTTATATACACTACCGGTCAAAATGTTTAGAACACCTACTCATTCTTTATTTTTGCTATTTTCTACATTGTAGAATAATAGTGAATACATCAAAACTGTGAAATAACACATGTGGAATAATGTAGTACCCAAAACAGTGTTAAACAAATCTTAATATATTTTATATTTGAGATTCTTCAAATAGCCACCCTTTGCCTTGATGACAGCTTTGCAAACTCTCGGCATTCTCTCAACCAACTTCACCTGGAATGCATTTCCAACAGTCTTGAAGGAGTTCCCACATATGATGAGCACTGGTTGGCTGCTTTTCCTTCAATCTCCGATCCGACTCATCACAAACCATCTCAATTTGGTTGAGGTCGGGGGATTGTGGAGGCCGGGTCATCTGATGCAGCACTCCATCACTCTCCTTCTTGGTAAAATAGCTCTTACACAGGCTGGAGGAGTGTTGGGTCATTGTCTTGATGAAAAAAAAATTATAGCCCAAACCAGATGGGATGGCGTATCGCTGCAGAATGCTGTGGTAGCTATGCTGGTTAAGTGTGCCTTGAATTCTAAATAAATCACAGACAGTGTCCCCAGCAAAGCACCCCCACACCAGCTAAGCACCCCACACAATAACACCTCCTCTTCCATGCTTTACGGTGGGAAATACACATGCGGTTGGAACCAAAAATCTCAAATTTGGACTCCAGACCAAAGGACAAATTTCCACCGGTCTAATGTCCATTGCTCGTGTTTCTTGGCCCAAGCAAGTCTCTTCTTCTTATTGGTGTCCTTTAGTAGTGGTTTCTTTGCAGCAATTCAACCATAAAGGCATGATTCACACAGTCTCCTCTGAACAGTTGATGTTGAGATGTGTCTGTTACTTGAACTGTGTGAAGCATTTATTTGGGCTGCAATTTCTGAGGCTGGTAACTCTAATGAACTTATCCTCTGCAGCAGAGGTAACTCTGGGTCTTCCTTTCCTGTGGCGGTCCTCATGAGAGCCAGTTTCATCATAGCGCTTGATGGCATTTGCGACTGCACTTAAAGACATTTTCAAAGTTCTTGAAATGTTCGGTATTGACTGACCTTCATGTCTTAAAGTAATGATGGACTGTTATTTGTCTTTGCTTATTTGAGCTGTTCTTGGCATAATATGGACTTGGTCTTTTACCAAATAGGGCTACCTTGTCACAACACAACTGATTGGCTCAAATGCATTAAGAAGGAAATAAATTCCACAAATTAACTTTTAAGAAGGCACACCTGTTAATTGAAATGCATTCCAGGTGACTACCTCATGAAGCTGGTTAAGAGAATGCCAATAGTGTGCAAAGCTGTCATCAAGGCAAAGAGTGGCTATTTGAAGAATCTCAAATATAAAATATACTTTTTTGGTTACTACATGATTCCATATCTGTTATTTCATAGTTTTGATGTCTTCACTATTATTCTAGAATGTAGAAAATAGTACAAATAAAGAAAAACCCTTGAATGAGTAGCTGTTCTAAAACTTTTGACCGGTAGTGTAGACAGGTGTGTGCCTTTCCAAATCATGTCCAATCAATTGACTTTACCACAGGTGGACTCCAATCAAGTTGTAGAAACATCTCAAGGATGATCAATGGAAACAGGATGCACCTGAGGTCAATTTTGAGTCTCATAGGTGTCTGAATACTTTCCGACTGCACTGTATCTTACCAATTATAATCTACCCTGTGTTAAAATAGCGTCCACTTTAAACAAAATGTTTTATTTGCATCAACGCAACAAGACTTTCAATAGTATTTCAATGAAGCACAATTTACCTTCGATCTTGTCAGCACTTGTCTGTTTGAGCTCTGATAATGTTCTCTCTAACTCTGTCACTTTGTTACGAAGTCCCATGATCTCTGCAGCTAAAAAAGAAAAGCACGCCACTCTGGATGAATCATTCAGAAATAGATGTCAGTGTCCAAAAAATGTAGAAATTATTGACTTCTAGATTCTAGATAAACTCCTGGAAACATGCTTGACAACTTACTGAGTTGTGGAATTCTACTGCCTGTTTCTTTCAGCTCCTCTTTCTTTTCATTCAGCTGGTCTCTCGTCTCCTGTAGTTGATTCTCTAGCTCTATGAGACACAAACATTATTTCAAATGTTCTCCTCTTTCGGTATGCCTACAAAAAGCTCTTAGTGGTGAATATAAGGATAATAAACTCTCCAGCGTGACTTTAAGACTATTACTGAGGATAAAGAAAAATTACAATAGCACTCACCAGCAATCTTGCCCTCAGATGTCTGAATGAACTCTAATTCTTGCCTCTGTAATCTTGTGACTTGATTTTGGAGTGCAATGATCTGCAAAACTAAATGAGCAGGGGGATGCAGGATGTCACAACATTCAACATTTGAAGTAAAGTAGAATATCCAAATCACGATAGCAGCCAACCCAGAAATGATTAGGCTTTTCAAACTCACTTTGTTTACAGTTTCCATTGTTCTTCTCCTCGATTGTGGCAATCAATTCATCCAGTTCATTCTCAAGCGCTGTGGACAAGAATAATTGAAGAGCTTGAATGTTACAAGCATAATGGGATTGTAAAACTCCATGAATGGGCAAAATCCAGTGTATTTCCATCACACCATCCTATATGTCTACCAGTGAAGGACTATCCCTTTGAGGAAACATGATAACTATTTGTATTGGTCTTACGTGCTGAACACACAGTGACTCCTATGTTCTTCAGAACGCCTGCTACTCACCAGCAATCTGGTCAAAGTTTGTCCCGTTGGTAAATCCTTTCTGCAGGTTCAAGATCTCATTCTGTATTGCAATGATCCTTAGAACTGAAAAAAAAAACTAAACAGTTTGAGGAATATCATATACAGAGAAATACTGAGCAGGCTGGGCCTAAATGGTAAAAGCTGTCTGTTCAACTGAAAACAGACTCTATAATGGCAAAGGCTAAATAAAACTCACCATTCTCTGGTTGAGGAGCATTATCCTCCAGTTCCTGTGTTTTCTTTGCCAGTTCTTTGATCTTCTCATCCAGCAACTTCTGGAGCTCTGAAAGACGAGGAAAAACCATGATGGGATCAAGGCTAACATATCTAGAACTTTAGAAACAAACATTGTTATAGTGCAGACAGGGGCGGTGTGTTCATTAGGGCGATATGGGCGACGCACTGCCAAACGGGAAAAGGAAGGGATTTTTTTTCTAATCAATTATATCACGGCAACAGTAGTTATCAGTGTTCTAATCTAGACGTCTGATCTGCCACTAAATGTCCAATCAGGCTAAAGTCGTGCTTCAAATGGCCCCGCCCCTTTTGGGGCGATTTCAGTCAGGTTGAAAATCGCCCCAGAAGTATCTCATAGACTCTCATGTAAAATCTTTTTTTTTCAAATATCAGAGCTTTCAATACAATCTCTATGGGTTTCTGAGGGCTTGCACTTACGCGCTTTCGTCATACGTAACATAACCATGAACGTAACTAAGAAAAGAGCGGGTAGCAGCGTCAATCAATGTGATACTCTGGCTCCATGGACTTTGATTATTTGAGCCAGGGTTGTTCATTTTCATTGTTTGGGTGTATTTCTATGTTGGGTATTCTAGTTGTTCATTTCTATGTTTGGGTATTGTGCTTGATTAGTCATATGACTCCCAATCGGAGGTAACGAGTGTCAGCTGTCGGCTCGTTATCTCTGATTGGGAGCCATATTTAAACTGTGTGGTTTTTCCTTGGTGTGTGGGTTTTTGTTCCATGTTTCTGTCAGTGTTACAGAGGACTTCACTATCGTCATTTGTTGTTTTTCGTGGTTGCTTTATTAAATAAAGTCATCATGTTCACTCCACGCGCTGCGTATTGGTCCGCTTCTTCAGACGATCGTGACAGAAAAACCCACCATAGAAGGACCAAGCAGCGTGTCCAGGAGCAAGACAGCTGGACATGGGAGGAAGCACCTGGTAAAGAGATCGAGAGGCTGGCGATGGCCCAGGTGGGCAAATCGTGGTCCTGGGAGGACATGCTCGGGGGCAAGGGACCTTGGGGGAAGATCAAGGCCCTGGCGAGAGAGGAGCAACGGCGTCAGCAGGGCCATCATCGTTGGAAGGACGAGAGGCAACCCCAAAAAGTTTTTTGGGGGGGGCACATGGCTTGGACGACGGGGCTAACGGAGGCAGAGAAGGGGCGAATTCAAGAGGCAACCAGGTTACGGGGGTCACTGGCCAAAGTAGGGAAAGGAGATGTAGAGGCACGGCGTGAGAGACTGAGGTGTGTATCCAGTCCGGTCCGGCCCGTTCCAGTTCCCGGGGTAGAGCCAGTGGTGTGTGCCTCCAGTACGGTCCGGCCTGTTACGACCCCTCGCACCAAGGATACGGTGCGCTTCGCCAGCCCGGCCCGGCCTGTTCCGGCCACTCGCACCAGGGATACGGTGCGCTTCGCCAGCCCAGCCCGGCCTGTTCCGGCCACTCGCACCAGGGATACGGTGCGCTTCGCCAGCCCAGCCCGGCCTGTTCCGGCCACTCGCACCAGGGATACGGTGCGCTTCGCCAGCCCAGCCCGGCCTGTTCCGGCCACTCGCACCAGGGATACGGTGCGCTTCGCCAGCCCGGCCCGGCCTGTTCCGGCCACTCGCACCAGGGATACGGTGCGCGTCGCCAGCCCTTTCCCACCAGTGCCTACACCACGCCCCAAGCCTCCTGTGTGTCTCCCGAGTCCTGTGCGTCCTGTTGCTGCTCTCCGCACTAGGCTTAATGTGAGTCCCCAGGGTCCAGCATGCCCTGTTCCGGCTCTCCGCACTAGCCCTTATGTGCGTTCCCAGGGTCCAGCATGCCCTGTTGCTTCTCCCCGCACTAGCCCTGAGATGTGTGTCCTCAGCCCGGTACCTCCAGTTCCGGCACCACGCATCAGGCCTACGGTGCGTCCCCAGGGCCAAGCATGCCCTGTTGCTGCTTCCCGCACTAGCCCTGAGATGCGTGTCCTCAGCCCGGTACCTCCCGTTCCGGCACCACGCATCAGGCCTACGGTGCGTCCCCAGGGTCCAGCATGCCCTGTTGCTTCTCCCCGCACTAGCCCTGAGATGCGTGTCCTCAGCCCGGTACCTCCTGTTCCGGCACCACGCACCAGGCCTACGATGCGCCTCAGACGGCCAGAGTCTGCCGTCTGCCCAACGGGGCCTGAACTGTCCGTCTGCCCAACGCCGTCTGAACTGCCCGTCTGCCCAACGCCGTCTGAACTGCCCGTCTGCCCAACGCCGTCTGAACTGTCCGTCTGCCAAGCGCCGCAGGAACTGCCCGTCTGTACTGAGCCTGCAAAGCCGCCCGTCTGCCATGAGCCTTCAGAGCCGTCCGCCAGACCGGAGCCGCTAGAGCTCTCCGCCAGACAGGAGCAGCCAGAGCCTTCCGCCAGACAGGATCAGCCAGAGCCTTCCGCCAGACAGGAGCAGCCAGAGCCTTCCGCCAGACAGGAGCAGCCAGAGCCTTCCGCCAGACAGGATCAGCCAGAGCCTTCCGCCAGACAGGATCAGCCAGAGCCTTCCGCCAGACAGGATCAGCCAGAGCCTTCCGCCAGACAGGATCAGCCAGAGCCTTCCGCCAGACAGGATCAGCCAGAGCCTTCCGCCAGCCAGGATCCGCCAGAGCCGTCCAGCCAGGATCCGCCAGAGCCAGCCAGCCAGGATCCGCCATTCAGTCCGGTAATGCCCCTTAGTCAGGTACTGTCCCTTAGTCCGGTGCTGCCCCTTAGTCCGGTGCTGCCCCTTAGTCCGGTGCCGCCCCTTAATCCAGTGGGGTTTAATTGGGGGGTGGTCAGGTGGAGGGGGCTACGGAAGCGGATAGTGACTAAGGTGGGGTGGGGACCACGACCTGGGCCAGAGCCGCCACCATGGACAGACGCCCACCCAGACCCTCCCCTAGACTGTAGGCTGGTGCGCCCGGAGTTCGCACCTTTAGGGGGGGGTACTGTGATACTCTGGCTCCATGGACTTTGATTATTTGAGCCAGGGTTGTTCATTTTCATTGTTTGGGTGTATTTCTATGTTGGGTATTCTAGTTGTTCATTTCTATGTTTGGGTATTGTGCTTGATTAGTCATATGACTCCCAATCGGAGGTAACGAGTGTCAGCTGTCGGCTCGTTATCTCTGATTGGGAGCCATATTTAAACTGTGTGGTTTTTCCTTGGTGTGTGGGTTTTTGTTCCATGTTTCTGTCAGTGTTACAGAGGACTTCACTATCGTCATTTGTTGTTTTTCGTGGTTGCTTTATTAAATAAAGTCATCATGTTCACTCCACGCGCTGCGTATTGGTCCGCTTCTTCAGACGATCGTGACAATCAATTCACGTACTACTATCAAGATGGCTAGCCTTCAGTGCAACTCGATTGTCTCTTTGAAAGAAGTTCACATCAAAGACCATTCAAAACGAGCTACTGGAGTGTATGCTAGCGGTCATGAGGGAACATATTGTGGAGGAGGTGAAGTCGGCGAACTTCGTAGCTATCCAAGCTGACGAGACCACGGACGTTTCTACACAGACACAGCTGGTGCTTGTGCTGAGGTACATAGATAGCAACCACAAAGTGCAGGAGCGCTTTTTTGAGTTCCTTCCCATCTCGGAATCAACCTCAGTCTCAATCGCCAGTGTGCTTTTGGAGAGACTGAACGGTCTTTTTGCCGACGACGAGAAAGTCAAACTGTGGTGCACTGGCACTGTACTAGGTTCTCATGAGCTACAACCTCCAGGAGACGTTCTCTGAGACTGTGACTCTGTTGAACATCCTCATAACTACTCCCATGACAACAGCTGAAGCTGAGAGATGTTTCTCAACTTTGACACGAGTTAAGACATTCCTGCGAAATTCAATGGGCCAGGAACGTCTGAATGCACTGGCCATGCTTTCCATGGAGAGGGAACTAGTCCTCAGCATGCCTGATTTCAATGAGAAAGTCATTGACCGCTTTGCTGCATTGAAAGAGAGAAGAGAACAGTTTCAGTACAAGTAATGTAGCCTCTCTCTCTCTTTGTCCCTCCCTGTCTGTCTCTTTAACACACACACGCCCAAATAAGTTCACAGTTGATGTTGTTTAAAATAGTTATTTTTCATTTTTTTTAAAGTAAGCCCGGCCCGGCCTGCTCCTGCACCCTGCACCAAGCCAATGGTGCGCATCGCCAGCCCGGTCCGGCCCGCTCCTGCTCCCCACACTAAGCCAGTGGTGTGCGTCGTCAGCCCGGCACGGCCCGTGCCTGTTCCCCACACCAAGCCAGTGATGCGCATCGCCAGCCCGGTCCGGCCCGCTCCTGCTCCCCACACCAAGCCAGTGGTGTGCGTCGTCAGCCCGGCACGGCCCGTGCCTGTTCCCCACACCAAGCCAGTGGTGTGCGTCGTCAGCCCGGCACGGCCCGTGCCTGTTCCCCACACCAAGCCAGTGGTGTGCGTCGTCAGTCCGGCACGTCCCGTGCCTGTTCCACCGGTGCCTGGTCCGGCACCGGTCAGATGCTTCACGCCGGAGCTAGAGCAATCCGCTCCACCAATGTGCAGTCCAGCTCCGGCCAGCGGGGCCAGACCGGACCAGGGGTACTTTGGGGGGTTGGAGAGGGAGCGGGGATCAGGTCCGGAGCCGGATCCACCGCCTAGGCGGAGTGCCCACCCGGTCCCTCCCCTGTGGTATTTGGTTGGCGCGGTCGGAGTCCGCGCCTTTAGGGGGGGGTACTGTCACGCCCTGGCTCTGGGGACACTGTTATGTTGAGCCAGGGTGTGTAGATTTCTGTGTTGTAGGTCTAGTTGTTTCTTTTCTATGTTGCCAGTGTGGTTCTCAATCAGAGGCAACGAGTGTCAGCTGTGGCTGGTTGTCTCTGATTGGGAACCACATTTAAACAGGCTGTTTTCCCACAATAGTTGTGGGATCTTGTTCTAGTTGGTTTGTGTTAGACCGTTGACTGTCACGTTATCGTTTGTTGTTGTTTTGATCGTGTATCACTATAATAAATATGTTCGCATTCAACGCTGCGCCTTGGTCCTCCTCTCTTACCGACGATCGTGACAGTTACAATGGCAATGTTTGGGACTATCAATTCGTTTTTGGAAGAGAACAAGAACTGGACAGAATATGTGGAAAGGGTGGGACACTTTTTCTTGGCAAATGGAATTACAGAGGAGACTAAACAGCGCTCTATTCTCTTGAGTGTGTGTGGGGCTAAAACTTACAAGCTAATGAGAAATTTGGCTACACCAGGGAGGACAGCTACACCACAGAGGACGGGACAAGTTCCTTTTGTTGATCTAGTTGCTCTCCTTCAGACTCACCACAATCCAAAGCATTCAGTGATCGTCCAGAGGTTCAAGTTTAATTGCCATTTTCGGAAAACAGGTCAGTCTGTTCATCAACTCTCTGAACATTGTGAGTTTGGGACTGTGTTAGCGGACATGCTCCGTGACAGATTAGTCTGTGGCATTAATGAGGACAGCATACAGCGCTGTTTGCTGGGGGAAGCCACACTGACTTTGAAGAGAGCATCGGACATATCTCAAGGGATGGAGATGGCAGCTAGCAATGCTATAGATATTCAAAAGGCCAACAGTGGAAGTTGTGCAGTGCATCAGGTGACAAAAGAGGCAGCAGGAAAAAAGGGAAAAGCAGTGGAATGTTTTAGATGTGGGGGAACACATTATGCAAACAACTGTAAGTTCAAGGACAACGTCTGTCACAATTGCAACAAAAAGGGGCATTTAGCCTAAAAGTGCAGGGTTGCTTAGAGCAAGCCAGAGGGTGGGCAGACTCGGAGGGGCAAGTTCAAATCAAAGAAGCCGCAGCCAGCAGCGCACCACCTAGAGAGCACAGAAGAAGAGGAAGAGGATTGTTCCTACAACATTTTTAATGTGAGTGAGCAGTGCGAGGAGCCATTATATGCTACAGTGGAGGTAGATGGAAAAGAGTTGAGGATGGAGGTTGAAACAGGGGCCTCTGCATCTGTCATCAGTGAGGAGACCTACAGAAAGACCTGGGACTCAAAACAGGCTCCTGCCATCACATCGGCAGGGATCAGACTGCGTACGTACACTGGAGAGACCATACCATTGCTGGGGGCTCTAGAGGTGGACATTTCAGCCAGGAAGCCAGGAAGCGAGAGCACGGCTCCTGGTGGTGAAAGGGAATGGGCCTAGTTTACTAGGGCGTGACTGACTCAACAAAATACAACTGAACTGGGGTGAGATAAAACACACACAAGTGACTGTGGATGTCATTCAAAAGTACCCTGAAGGTTTTCAGAGATGAATTGGGCACGCTGCAGTGTACTGCAGTTAAGCTGTTTGTGGATCCTCAAGCAGAGCCTTGTTTTTTCAAGCCCAGGACAGTGCCATATGCCATGAAAAAGAAAGTGGAGGATGAGTTGGAGCGGATGCAAGAAACAAACATCATTACGCCCATTCAGTTCTCTTGCTGGGCAGCTCCAATAATTCCCGTTCTGAAGAGTGACGGCACGGTGCGTATATGCGGGGGCTACAAACTCACCATCAACAACATTTTCAAAGCTGGACATGAGCCACGCCTACCAACAGCTCCTCCTGGACGAGGATTCAAAAGAGTATGTTACAGTCAATACTCACAAAGGCTTGTTCAAATACAACCGCTTGGTTTTCAGGTTGGCGTCCAGTCTGGCCATTTTCCAGAGGACAATGGACAATCTGTTGCAGGGGATCCCTCATGTAGCAATGTACCTGGACGACATCCTGGTTACAGGGGAGACGGAGGAGGAGCACCTCCGCAATCTGGACCAGGCGTTAAAGAGACTCTCTGATGAAGGGCTGCGTCTAAATGTATTCCGGCAAAACAGCTGTGGGTCGTAGTGCAGAAGTTGAAACACCACAGGGAACAGTCTCGGAGGAACAGGGGCATTCAGTGGCTCCAGGAGAGGGTGATGGACTGTCTCTTACAAACACCTGACCCACTCCTGTGCCCTCAGACCCTAGTGGGACACCAGGAATACTGCGCAGATCACAGCGTAGTCACAAGTCTCCTGACAGACTGACTCTATAGTTGAGACTAGGAGACTCATGGTGTTAATTTTTGAACAGTAGACATACAGTCGTGGTCAAAAGTTTTGAGAATGACACAGATACTAATTTTCACTAAGTCTGCTGCCTCAGTTTTGATGATGGCAATTTGCATATACTCCAGAATGTCATGAAGAGGGATCAGATGAATTGCAATGAATTGCAAAGTCCCTCTTTGCCATGAAAATTAACTTAATCCCCCAAAAACATTTCCACTGTATTTCAGCCCTGCCACAAAAGGACCAGCTGACATCATGTCAGTGATTCTCTCATTAACACGGGTGAGAGTGTTGACGAGGACAAGGCTGGAGATCACTCTGTCATGCTGATTTAGTAAGAAACACGTGCCGTCATCATTGCTTTGCACAAAAAGGGCTTCACAGGCAAGGATATTGCTGCTAGTAAGATTGCACCTAAATCAACCATTTATCGGATCATCAAGAACTTCAAGGAGAGAGGTTCAATTGTTGTGAAGAAGGCGTCAGAGCGCCCAAGAAAGTCCAGCAAGCGTCAGGACCGTCTCCTAAAGTTGATTCAGCTGCGGGATCGGGGCACCACCAGTGCAGAGCTTGCTCAGGAATGGCAGCAGGCAGGTGCGAGTGCATCTGCACGCACAAAAAATTTGCAAATCAATCCCAGAACAACAGCAAAGGACCTTGTGAAGATGCTGGAGGAAACAGGTACTAAAGTATCTATATCCACAGTAAAATGAGTCCTATATTGACATAACCTGAAAGGCTGCACAGCAAGGAAGAAGCCACTGCTCCAAAACCGCCATAAAAAAGCCAGACTATGGCTTACAACTGCACATGGGGACAAAGATCGTACTTTCTGGAGAAATGTCCTCTGGTCTGATGAAACAAAAATAGAACTGTTTGGCCATAATGACCATCGTTATGTTTGGAGGAGAAAGGGGGCTGCTTGCAAGCCGAAGAACACCATCCCAACTGTGAAGCACGGGGGTGGCAGCATCATGCTGTGGGGGTGCTTTGCTGCAGGAGGGACTGGTGCACTTCACAAAATAGATGGCATCATGAGGAAGGAAAATGATGTGGATATATTGAAGCAACATGTCAAGACATCAGTCAGGAAGTTAAAGCTTGGTCGCAAATAGGTCTTAAAAATGGACAATGACCCCAAGCATACTTTCAAAGTTGTGGCAAAATGGCTTAAGGACAACAAAGTCAAGGTATTGGAGTGGCCATCACAAAGCCCTGACCTCAATCCTATACAAAATTTGTGGGCAGAACTGAAAAAGCGTGTGCGAGCAAGGAGGCCTACAAACCTGACTCAGTTACACCAGCTCTGTCAGGAGGAATGTGCCAAAATTCACCCAACTTATTGTGGGAAGCTTGTGGAAGGCTACCCGAAACGTTTGACCCAAGTTAAACAATTTAAAGGCAATGCTACCAAATACTAATTGAGTGTATGTAAACTTCTGACCCACTGGGAATGTGATGAAATAAATAAAAGCTGAAATAAGTCACTCTCTACTATTATTCTGACATTTCACATTCGTAAAATAACGTGGTGATCCTAACTGACTTAAGACAGGGAATTTTTACTAGGATTAAATGTCAGGAATTGTGAAAAACTGAGTTTAAATGTATTTGGCTAAGGTGTATGTAAACTTCCAACTTCAACTGTATATGAATAATTCTTACTGAATAGGTGGTGGACTTAACTGCAGTATAGTATTATTACTATTCATGGGAGCATGGTTATTATGGACATTGGTGTTGACTGTGACCTTTACCCTCCTGTGATGTCATCACCAAGAGTTGGCTCAGTATTCAAAGGGACACTACCTAATGTTGAGTTGGGTTTTTCGCTCTCCTGTTTTCTACCGTTTGTACAGGGCTGTACCCCTTTATTTTGTAGTTTACAAGTAAAGGCAAAAAACATTGAAACGCATGTGGATAATACTTGTAATGTTACCACAAACATGATTTGCTATGAATAATGAGCGGCAACAGGGATACTCACCATTGATCTTAGCTGCGGAAGTCACAGTTCTCTTCTTTAGATCATCTACCTCATTAGTCAGCGTCCATACCTCAAGAACTGACAGAACACATTGAAATGAGCGGAGTAGTTTTCTGAATCAGAAAAATAAACAAGACTACTCAACTCATTCATCTGTGAGCACTGATGTACATTTATCCACTCACCGAGTTTGTCGTTGTATCCAGTTACATTGTCCAGTTTATTCATTGCAGCACCAAGCTTATCTTGCAGACCTGTGAGAGACCAATACAAATCAGCTTTTAACTAGGTTCTATTGAATAGGGTTCTATTATTTCGATCACTCAGTGTCATCAGCAAAAGGTAGAGAGGGGTGAAGCTCACTGTCATATCTGTCCTGGATATGTGCATCCTTATCGCCCAGCCTCTTCTCCAGGTCTGGTTTGAGAAAGAAATATTAGACTGATGAGATGTGTGCTTCTGTTTCTTTACCTGTAGTTGTGATTCAAGCAGCTATGCTCACCAAGCGTCTAGTTACACAAACTGGTGAACCAGACTAATATTACATTTTTACATTTTAGTCATTTAGCAGACACTCTTATCCAGAGCGACTTACAGTTAGTGAGTGCATACATTTTTCATACTGGACCCCCGTGGGAATTGAACCCACAACCCTGGCGTTGCAAGCGCCATGCTCTACCAACTGAGCTACAGGAGGGCTGTATATAATATCAGAAGAACCTGATCTTGGCTTACCTTTGTTCTGGGCCTGACATCTGGCGCTCTCTTCCTCTCTGGCCTGTAGTTGTTCCTGAAGCGCTGTAATTCAAGCACTAATGTTAGCATATTGCTACATATATTCGTTACATCATGATGACTATACATAACAATTTCTCAAAACCCATTTTTAACACTATTCAACCTGTGATATTTTGATGATTATACATAAGTGGAACATGAGACAAAATAGACAAACCAGAGATTTCTGCTGCAGTTTCATCTTTTGAAGCTTCAATCCGTATCTCATTCATTTGTTTCTGGAGTTCAATGATCTTCAGAACTGAAAGAACAGAACAAAAAGGCACTGTGTAATTCAACACTAACATCATATAATGGTATTCGACTTTTTAGAAGATTATACATGTTTAATGACTTCTAATAACTACTCTTGTTAACATACTCTGTTGTGCATTTTTGGCATCCACAGCCCTCAGTTGTGTAGTGTTGTCTTCAAGCTGCTTGCTCTTCTGCTTCAGTAGACTCTGTAGCTCTGAGGAGGAAAGACCCCTTCACCTTTTACACATTTTGTGACGTTACAGCCTTATTCAAAAACTCTACACACAATACCCCATAATGACAAAGCAAAAACAGGTTTTTAGAAATGTTTGCAAATATATATTTTTAAAACTGAAATATTACATTTACATAAGTATTCAGACCTTTTACTCAGTACTTTGCTGAAGCACCTTTGGCAGCGATTACAGCCTCGAGTCTTCTTGGGTATGACGCTACAAGCTTGGCACACCTGTATTTGGGGAGTTTCTCTTTTTCTTCTCTGCAGATCCTCTCAAGCTCTTTCAGGTTGGATGCGGAGCGTCGCTGCACAGCTATTTTCAGGTCTCTCCAGAGATGTTAGATCGGGTTTAAGTCCGGGCTCTGGCTGGGCCACTCAAGGACATTCAGGGACTTGTCCCGAAGCCACTCCTGCGTTGTCTTGGCTGTGTGCTTAGGGTTGTTGTCCTGTTGGAAGGTAAACCTTTGCTCCAGTCTGAGGTCCTGAGCGCTGTGGAGCAGGTTTTCATCAAGGATCTCTCTGTACTTTGATCTGTTCATCTTTCCCTCGATCCTGACTAGTCTCCCAGTCCCTGCCGCTTAGAAACATCCCCACAGCATGATAATGCCACCACCATGCTTTTTCCGTAGGGATGGTTTCGGCCAGGTGATGAGCGGTACCTGGTTTCCTCCAGAGATGGCACTTGGCATTCAGGCCAAATAGGTCAATCTTGGTTTCATCAGTCCAGAGAATCTTGTTTCTCATTGTCTGAGAGTCCTTTAGGTGCCTATTGGCAAACTCCAAGTGGGCTGTGTTGTGACTTTTACTGAGGAGTGGCTTCCGTCTGGCCACTCTACCTTAAAGGCGTGATTGGTGGAGTGCTATAGAGATGGTTGTCCTTCTGGAAGGTTCGCCCATCTCCACAAAGGAGCTCTGGAGCTCTTACAGAGTGACTATGGGTTCTTGGTCACCTCCCTGACCAAGGCCCTTCTCCCCCGATTGCTCAATTTGGTCCGGCGGCCAGCTCTTGGAAGAGTCTTTGTGGTTCCAAACTTCTTCCATTTAAGAATGATGGTGGCCACTGTGTTCTTGGGGACCTTAAATGCTGCAGAAATGTTTTTGTACCCTTCCCCTGATCTGTTCCTCGACACAATCCTGTCTCGGAACTCTACGGACAATTACTTCGACCTGAAGGCTTGGTTTTCGCTCTGACATGCACTGTCAACTGTTGGTCCTTATATACACTACCGGTCAAAATGTTTAGAACACCTACTCATTCAAGGGATTTTCTTTATTTTTGCTATTTTCTACATTGTAGAATAATAGTGAATACATCAAAACTGTGAAATAACACATGTGGAATAATGTAGTACCCAAAACAGTGTTAAACAAATCTTAATATATTTTATATTTGAGATTCTTCAAATAGCCACCCTTTGCCTTGATGACAGCTTTGCAAACTCTCGGCATTCTCTCAACCAACTTCACCTGGAATGCATTTCCAACAGTCTTGAAGGAGTTCCCACATATGATGAGCATTGGTTGGCTGCTTTTCCTTCACTCTCCGATCCGACTCATCACAAACCATCTCAATTTGGTTGAGGTCGGGGGATTGTGGAGGCCGGGTCATCTGATGCAGCACTCCATCACTCTCCTTCTTGGTAAAATAGCTCTTACACAGGCTGGAGGAGTGTTGGGTCATTGTCTTGATGAAAAACAAATGATAGCCCAAACCAGATGGGATGGCGTATCGCTGCAGAATGCTGTGGTAGCTATGCTGGTTAAGTGTGCCTTGAATTCTAAATAAATCACAGACAGTGTCCCCAGCAAAGCACCCCCACACCAGCTAAGCACCCCCACACCATAACACCCCCTCTTCCATGCTTTACGGTGGGAAATACACATGCGGTTGGAACCAAAAATCTCAAATTTGGACTCCAGACCAAAGGACAAATTTCCACCGGTCTAATGTCCATTGCTCGTGTTTCTTGGCCCAAGCAAGTCTCTTCTTATTATTGGTGTCCTTTAGTAGTGGTTTCTTTGCAGCAATTCAACCATAAAGGCATGATTCACACAGTTCCTCTGAACAGTTGATGTTGAGATGTGTCTGTTACTTGAACCGTGTGAAGGATTTATTTGGGCTGCAATTTCTGAGGCTGGTAACTCTAATGAACTTATCCTCTGCAGCAGAGGTAACTCTGGGTCTTCCTTTCCTGTGGCGGTCCTCATGAGAGCCAGTTTCATCATAGCGCTTGATGGCATTTGCGACTGCACTTAAAGACATTTTCAAAGTTCTTGAAATGTTCGGTATTGACTGACCCTCATGTCTTAAAGTAATGATGGACTGTTATTTGTCTTTGCTTATTTGAGCTGTTCTTGGCATAATATGGACTTGGTCTTTTACCAAATAGGGCTACCTTGTCACAACACAACTGATTGGCTCAAATGCATTAAGAAGGAAATAAATTCCACAAATTAACTTTTAAGAAGGCACACCTGTTAATTGAAATGCATTCCAGGTGACTACCTCATGAAGCTGGCTAAGAGAATGCCAATAGTGTGCAAAGCTGTCATCAAGGCTATTTGAAGAATCTCAAATATAAAATATACTTTTTTGGTTACTACATGATTCCATATCTGTTATTTCATAGTTTTGATGTCTTCACTATTATTCTAGAATGTAGAAAATAGTACAAATAAAGAAAAACCCTTGAATGAGTAGCTGTTCTAAAACTTTTGAACGGTAGTGTAGACAGGTGTGTGCCTTTCCAAATCATGTCCAATCAATTGACTTTACCACAGGTGGACTCCAATCAAGTTGTAGAAACATCTCAAGGATGATCGATGGAAACAGGATGCACCTGAGGTTAATTTTGAGTCTCATAGGAAAGGGTCTAAATAGTTATGTAAATCAGGTGGTTATGTTTTTTATTTTGAATACATTTGAAAAAAAATCTTTTTTTTTTTTTTTCTCTTTGTCATTATGGGGTATTGTGTGTAGATTGATGAGGAATGTTTTGTATTGAATCAATTTTAGAATAAGGCTGCAACGTAACAAAATGTGGAAAAAGTGAAGGGGTCTGAATACTTTCCGACTGCACTGTATCTTACCAATTATAATCTCCCCTGTGTTAAGATAGCGTCCACTTTAAACAAAATGTTTTATTTGAATCAACCCAACAAGACTTTCAATAGTATTTCAATGAAGCACAAATTACCTTCGATCTTGTCAGCACTTGTCTGTTTGAGCTCTGATAATGTTCTCTCTAACTCTGTCACTTTGTTACGAAGTCCCATGATCTCTGCAGCTAAAAAAGAAAAGCACGCCACTCTGGATGAAGCATTCAGAAATAGATGTCAGTTTCCAAAAAATGTAGAAATTATTGACTTCTAGATTCTAGATAAACTCCTGGAAACATGCTTGACAACTTACTGAGTTGTGGAATTCTACTGCCTGTTTCTTTCAGCTCCTCTTTCTTTTCATTCAGCTGTTCTCTCGTCTCCTGTAGTTGATTCTCTAGCTCTATGAGACACAAACATTATTTCAAATGTTCTCCTCTTTCCACCACAAAGTTTTCTATTACACGGTATGCCTACAAAAAGCTCTTAGTGGTGAATATAAGGATAATAAACTCTCCAGCGTGACTTTAAGACTATTACTGAGGATAAAGAAAAATTACAATAGCACTCACCAGCAATCTTGGCCTCAGATGTCTGAATGAACTCTAATTCTTGCCTCTGTAATCTTGTGACTTGATTTTGGAGTGAAATTATCTGCAGAACTAAATGAGCAGGGAGATGCAGGATGTCACAACATTCAACATTAAGTAAAGTAGAATATTCATCTCATGATAGCAGCCAACCCAGAAATGATTAGGCTTTTCAAACTCACTTTGTTTACAGTTTCCATTGTTCTTCTCCTCGATTGTGGCAATCAATTCATCCAGTTCATTCTCAAGCGCTGTGGACAAGAATAATTGAAGAGCTTGAATGTTACAAGCATAATTGGATTGGAAAACTCCATGAATGGGCAAAATCCAGTGTATTTCCATCACACCATCCTATATGTCTACCAGTGAAGGACTATCCCTTTGAGGAAACATGATAACTATTTGTATTGGTCTTACGTGCTGAACACACAGTGACTCCTATGTTCTTCAGAACGCCTGCTACTCACCAGCAATCTGGTCAAAGTTTGTCCCATTGCTAACTCCTTTCTGCAGGTTCAAGATCTCATTCTGTATTGCTATGATCCTTAGAACTGCAACAAACAAACACCTTAACAATTTGAGGAATATCATATACAGAGAAATACTGAGCAGGCTGGGCCTAAATGATAAAAGCTGTCTATTCAACTGAAAACAGACTCTATAATGGCAAAGGCTAAATAAAACTCACCATTCTCTGGTTGAGGAGCGTTATCCTCCAATTCCTGTGTTTTCTTTGCCAGTTCTTTGGTCTTCTCATCCAGCAACTTCTGGAGCTCTGAAAGACGAGGAAAAATCATGACGGGATCAACGCCAACATATCTAGGTCTTTAGAAACAAACATGATTTGCTATGAATAAGGAGCGGCAACAGGGATACTCACCATTGATCTTAGCTGCAGAAGTCACAGTTCTCTTCTTAAGATCGTCTACCTCATTAGTCAGCGTCCATACCTCAAGAACTGACAGAACACATTGAAATGAGCTGAGTAACGAGACTACTCGACTCATTCATCTGTGAGCACTGATGTACATTTATCCACTCACCGAGTTTGTCGTTGTATCCAGTTACATTGTCCAGTTTATTCATTGCAGCACCAAGCTTATCTTGCAGACCTGTGAGAGACCAATACAAATCAGCTTTTAACTAGGTTCTATTGAATAGGGTTCTATTATGTCGATCACTCAGTGTCATCAGCAAAAGGTAGAGAGGGGTGAAGCTCACTGTCATATCTGTCCTGGAGTCCAGAGCACTGTGCATCCTTATTGCCCAGCCTCTTCTCCAGGTCTGGTTTGAGAAAAAAATATTAGACTGATGAGATGTGTGCTTCTGTTTCTTTACCTGTAGTTGTGATTCAAGCAGCTATGCTCACCAAGCGTCTAGTTACACAAACTGGTGAACCAGACTAATATCAGAAGAACCTGATCTTGGCTTACCTTTGTTCTGGGCCTGACATCTGGCGCTCTCTTCCTCTCTGGCCTCTAGTTGTTCCTGAAGCGCTGTAATTCAAGCACTAATGTTAACATATTGTTACATATATTAGGTACATATTCAAAGAGTGTATGAGACATATTTCAATAGGTTCATGATATCTTAAATAATCAACACAATTGTGATATATCTATTATGCTTGATAAAGTCCAAACACACCATTAACATCAGCAGCAGTTTCATTGAATTGCTGAGATGCAGCATTTTGTATGTCTCTGAGTTTCCATTGTAGATGAAGAATTTGCATAACTACGAGTACAAAAAAAGGAAAGAGTTGTGAGTTACAGTATTTTAAAGTGGCACTAAATAAATAAACTGTATCATGGAACTTTTAGATAAGTCTTTGTTCTGTTGAGAACCAGGTAAAAAAATAATTTAAGCAGCATGTCCACTATATTAAAACAGTTGTTGGCTATTTCAGGTTATTATAGTGTACTCACTCAGGTCAGAATCGTTGCTGTCTTTCTTCTTCAGTCTTTTTATATTCTCCTCAAGCTGCCTCTCCCTTTCCTTGAGCTGTGTTGTCAGCTCTGAGAGATGGAATTTAAAAGGTCATATCACAACCTGACAAATCTGACTTCATCATAATTAATTACACTTTGGGCTCTTTTCAATCTGTATCGCTAAATCAATACAGATTGCGCGCTAGAAATCTAAAGGTAATTTCTGGTTGAGCCGACAGATGCAGCATTTACCATGAATGCTAACGCGGAACATTGCTTTTAAATTTCAATCAAGCTGTAACGCTGAATTTCCACAATACGGATTGAATAGAGCCCTTTATTTATATATACAGTGAGGGAAAAAAGTATTTGATCCCCTGCTGATTTTGTATGTTTGCCCACTGACAAAGAAATGATCAGTCTATAATTTTAATGGTAGGTTTATTTGAACAGTGAGAGACAGAAAAACACAGATTTCTGGCTCCCAGGTGTCTTTTATACAGGTAACGAGCTGAGATTAGGAGCACACTCTTAAAGGGAGTGCTCCTAATCTCAGTTTGTTACCTGTATAAAAACACCTGTCCACAGAAGCAATCAATCAGATTCCAAACTCTCCACCATGGCCAAGACCAAAGAGCTCTCCAAGGATGTCAGGGACAAGATTGTAGACCTACACAAGGCTGGAATGGGCTACAAGACCATCGCCAAGCAGCTTGGTGAGAAGGTGACAACAGTTGGTGCGATTATTTGCAAATGGAAGAAACACAAAATAACTGTCAATCTCCCTTGGCCTGGGGCTCCATGCTAGATCTCACCTTGTGGAGTTACAATGATCATGAGAACGGTGAGGAATCAGCCCAGAACTACACGGGAGGATCATGTCAATGATCTCAAGGCAGCTGGGACCATAGTCACCAAGAAAACAATTGGTAACACACTACGCCGTGAAGGACTGAAATCCTGCAGCGCCTGCAAGGTCCCCCTGCTCAAGAAAGCACATATACAGGCCCGTCTGAAGTTTGCCAATGAACATCTGAATGATTCAGAGGAGAACTGGGTGAAAGTGTTGTGGTCCCAAGAACACCATCCCCACCGTCAAACATGGAGGTGGAAACGTTAGGCTTGGGGGGGGTTTCTGCTAAGGGGACAGGACAACTTCACCGCATCAAAGGGACGATGGACAGGGCCATGTACCGTCAAATCTTGGGTGAGAACCTCCTTCTCTCAGCCAGGGCATTGAAAATGGGTCGTGGATGGGTATTCCAGCATGACAATGACCCAAAACACACAGCCAAGGCAACAAAGGAGTGTCTCAAGAAGAAGCACATTAAGGTCCTGGAGTGGCCTAGCCAGTCTCCAGACCTTAATCCCATAGAAAATATGTGGAGGGAGCTGAAGGTTCGAGTTGCCAAACGTCAGGCTCGAAACCTTAATGACTTGGAGAAGATCTGCAAAGAGGAGTGGGACAAAATCCATCCTGAGATGTGTGCAAACCTGGTGGCCAACTACAAGAAACGTCTGACCTCTGTGATTGCCAACAAGGGTTTTGCCACCAAGTACTAAGTCATGTTTTGCAGAGGGGTCAAATACTTATTTCCTACATTAAAATGCAAATCAATTAATAACATTTTTGACATGCGTTTTTCTGGGTTTTTTGGTTGTTATTCTGTCTCTCACTGTTCAAATAAACCTACCATTAAAATTATAGACTGATCATGTCTTTGTCAGTGGGCAAACATACAAAATCAGCAGGGGATCAAATACTTTTTTCCCTCACTGTATGACACAGTTTTAATGATATTACCAGTGATCTTGGCTTCAGGATTTGATTCTTTTAGCTCTGCTATTCTCTTTTCTATTTCACTTATTTGATTCTCAAGGTTTGACATTTTTGGACCTGAAATGAAAAATGAGATATAAATTAATTCTGGGTAACTGTCAGACATTACAAATAAAATATGTTTGTCTCCTGAAGGAAACTGTGTCAGGGGGACGGATCCACTTAGTCTGTTCATCACCCTTTCCACTCTGCTCAATCAGCTTGGCCAACTGCTTCTTCTTTTCCTCCAACTGCTTCTCGAGCCCTACCAGAGATATGAAAAGGAAAAGGACCACCTGATAAACGAATACTTTTACGTAAAAGAGAAGTAACTTGAATCACATTAAAATTGTGAATAGAGATGTCACTTACGAATTATCTGTGCTGCGGTAGACTGACTGAGGGCTGACAGCATTCTCTGTAGGTTGACCACCTCACTCTTTAATGTGGTTATCGTTAGAACTAAAACGTAGATGGAGAAGGAGATGAAAGACAGACAATCAATAAAGGTGTTGAGCTCCCATAATTTCATCTTGCCTGGAGTAAACATGACAAGCGCTACCATCACACCCACTGGGCACACCATTTCATTTCAACATGGAGAATTGGGTAATATTTTGTAGATACGTTGATCAATGAGATTCCAACCTATTTCACCCACTCAAAAAAGACTGCCAAAAGTTTATTGAATTACCAATGTGTTATCACTATGCTTTCAACCATCTAAAAGCACAACCAAATTCCAATGGAAAGTCAATGTTGGATTTTTGGTTTAGATGTCACCTGAATGTGTTATCACTGCTCTTTCAACCATTTAAAAGCACAAAAAAGTTCAAATGGCAATACAATGTCAGATATTTTGTTTATAACAACTTAATGTGTTATCACTGTTGTTAATCTAGTAGCACAACCAAATGACCTGTTTAGCAGTTAATATTACATTAATGTACATGTTGCAAATGATCAATGCCGTTTCAGATTCTGTACAGATTATTATAGCAAATGTGAAGATTTCCACAGACCTGTGACCCTAAACATGCACTCATTTTATGATTACATAAGAATACATGTATTGTTACAGTAACCTCAAAATGTGGCCATGGATGTCTTACTCATTTTAAAGTTGAATAAATACTGCTACATACAGTACATCAGTTTTAGGGTATTTACTGTCTTACAAAACTAATATTGAATTGTGTTTAGTTGACAACGCAACCAAATATCAACATTAAAAAAATATGTATCTACTGCTTGGATAGTTAGATCTGAGCCCCTGGCTTAATCCTATTATTTTATTTCTTTAACTTGTATTTTTGGTTGAGATGGAGATGTGAATTCAACATATCATTTGTTAACTTGTTGACAAGTTAATAGGCTATTTACCATATTGCAAAAGTGATATTGAATTGTGTTTGTTTGTCAACGCAACCAAATATCAACATTTGAAGGAGACGTTTCTGCTGCTTGGATAGCTCCATCTGTGCCACTGAGTCTGGCTTTAATTCCAGTTTGTTTACAAAATAATAATTGATATGTTGGATTCATGTCTCAATTTCAACCAAGCAACTGTGCACTGCCTCATGGGTCTCCCGGTCACGAAACAGCCTGGGATCGAACCTGGGTCTGTAGTGCCTTAGACCACTGCACCACTCGGGAGGCCCCCAGAGAAACTTACAGTAGTGAGTACATACATTTTCATACTAGTCCCCCGTGGGAATCAAACGCATAACCCTCGCATTGCAAGTGCCATGCTCTACCAACTGAGCTACATCATCACATCATCACAAACCACTTGATTCCTCAATGTACTCAATTACTGTATTGTGCATTGTTTATCTTCATGGTGATTGAAAGTACAAAACAGTAATGTACATTTACATTAGGTGGTTTGTAGGATGGTAAATGAATACTGTGGTTGTTTTCCATGTTATTTGATCAAGAACAATATTTAATGGGATGAGGATGTCTTGTGTTTTTGCTCATAACTTTGCACCTTTTGATGTAAATGTTTGAGGACAGTTTTTTTTTCTTTCTGGATTCCATTAGAATGACAATCACAGAGAAAGGGACAGGGCAACAACTCTTACAATTCCAACTATTGAATCCTGCAAGATACTGTTCTTAATTATACAACTACGTTTTTTGCCAAAGTGGAGATGCTGAAAAAAAAAGTTTGCCGTCACTACAGACATCTACATTGGTCCGCTAATCCCAGTAAAGGCCCAGTGCACTACGTTTGTAAAGAAATTTTTTTTATATACAGTTGAAGTCAGAGGTTTACATACACCTTAGCCAAATACATTTAAACTCAGTTTTTTCACAATTCCTGACATTTAATCCAAGTAAAGATTCCCTGTCTTAGGTCAGTTAGGATCACCACTTTATTTTAAGAATGTGAAATGTCAGAATAATAGTAGAGAGAATTATTTATGTCACGATCGTCGAAAGGATTGGACCAATGCGCAGCGTGGAATGCGAACATACTTTATTATTATATTCACCACACGAACAAAAACAACAAAACGATACGTGAAGTCCTTGGGTACATACACAAACCAACACGGAACAAGATCCCACAAAACACAAGTGCCAAACGGCTGCCTAAGTATGGTTCCCAATCAGAGACAACAAGCAACAGCTGATTCACGTTGCCTCTGATTGAGGACCACCCCGGCCAACATAGAAACACATGAACTAGAAACTGAAACAATGAACACAAAACATAGACTCTACACACCCTGGCTCAACATAAAAGAGTCCCTAGAGCCAGGGCGTGACAATTTATTTAAGCTTTTATTTCTTTCATCACATTCCCAGTGGGTCAGAAGATTACATACACTCAATTAGTATTTGGTAGCATTGCCTTTAAATTGTTTAACTTGGGTCAAACGTTTCGGGTAGCCTTCCACAAGCTTCCCACAATAAGTTGGGTGAATTTTGGCACATTCCTCCTGACAGAGCTGGTGTAACTGAGTCAGGTTTGTAGGCCTCTTTGCTCGCACACGCTTTTTCAGTTCTGCCCACAAATTTTGTATAGGATTGAGGTCAGGGCTTTGTGATGGCCACTCCAATACCTTGACTTTGTTGTCCTTAAGCCATTTTGCCACAACTTTGGAAATATGCTTGGGGTCATTGTCCATTTGAAAGACCCATTTGCGACCAAGCTTTAACTTCCTTGCTGATGTCTTGACATGTTGCTTCAATATATCCACATAATTTTCCTTCCTCATGGCGTCATCTATTTTGTGAAGTGCACCAGTCCCTCCTGCAGCAAAGCGCCCCCAAAGCATGATGCTGCCACCCCCGTGCTTCACGGTTGGGATGGTGTTCTTCGGCTTGCAAGCAACCCCCTTTTTCCTCCAAACATAACGACGGTCATTTTGGCCAAACAGTTCTATTTTTGTTTCATCAGACCAGAGGACATTTCTCCACAAAGTACGATCTTTGTCCCCATGTGCAGTTGCAAACTGTAGTCTGGCTTTTTTATGGCTGTTTTGGAGCAGTGGTTTCTTCCTTGCTGAGCGGCCTTTCAGGTTATGTCGATACAGGACTCATTTTACTGTGGATGGATTTCCTCCAGCATCTTCACAAGGTCCTTTGCTGTTGTTCTGGGATTTATTTGCACTTTTCGCACCAAAGTACGTTAATCTCTAGGAGACAGATCGCGTCTCCTTCCTGAGCGGTATGACGGCTGCGTGGTCCCATGGTGTTTATACTTGCGTACTATTGTTTGTACAGATGAACGTGGTACCTTCAGGCGTTTGGAAATTGCTCCCAAGGATGAACCAGACTTGTGGAGGTCTACAATTATTCTTCTTCTGATGTCTTGGCTGATTTCTTTTGATTTTCCCATGATGTCAAGCAAAGAGGCACTGAGTTTGAAAGTAGGCCTTGAAATACATCTACAGGTACACCTACAATTGACTCAAATGATGTCAATTAGCCTATCAGAAGCTTCTAAAGCCATGACATCATTTTCTGGAATTTTCCAAGCTGTTTAAAGGCACAGTCAACTTAGTGTATGTAAACTTCTGACCCACTGGAATTGTGATACAGTGAATTATAAGTGAAATAATCTGTCTGTAAACTATTTTTGGAAAAATACTTGTGTCATGCGCAAAGTAGATATCCTAACCGACTTGCCAAAATTATAGTTTGTTAACAAGAAATTTGTGGAGTGGTAGAAAAACGAGTTTTAATGACTCCAACCTAAGTGTATGTAAACTTCCAACTTCAACTGTATATACAGTGGGGGGAAAAAGTATTTAGTCAGCCACCAATTGTGCAAGTTCTCCCACTTAAAAAGATGAGAGAGGCCTGTCATTTTCATCATAGGTACACGTCAACTATGACAGACAAAATGAGAATTTGTTTTCCAGAAAATCACATTGTAGGATTTGTAATGAATTTATTTGCAAATTATGGTGGAAAATAAGTATTTGGTCAATAACAAAAGTTTCTCAATAATTTGTTATATACCCTTTGTTGGCAATGACACAGGTCAAACGTTTTCTGTAAGTCTTCACAAGGTTTTCACACACTGTTGCTGGTATTTTGGCCCATTCCTCCATGCAGATCTCCTCTAGAGCAGTGATGTTTTGGGGCTGTCGCTGGGCAACACAGACTTTCAACTCCCTCCAAAGATGTTCTATGGGGTTGAGATCTGGAGACTGGCTAGGCCACTCCAGGACCTTGAAATGCTTCTTACGAAGCCACTCCTTAGTTGCCCGGGCGGTGTGTTTGGGATCATTGTCATGCTGAAAGACCCAGCCACGTTTCATCTTCAATGCCCTTGCTGATGGAAGGAGGTTTTCACTCAAAATCTCACGATACATGGCCCCATTCATTCTTTCCTTTACACGGATCAGTTGTCCTGGTCCCTTTGCAGAAAAACAGCCCCAAAGCATGATGTTTCCACCCCATGCTTCACAGTAGGTATGGTGTTCTTTGGATGCAACTCAGCATTCTTTGTCCTCCAAACACGACGAGTTGAGTTTTTACCAAAAAGTTATATTTTGGTTTCATCTGACCATATGACATTCTCCCAATCCTCTTCTGGATCCTCCAAATGCACTCTAGCAAACTTCAGACGGGCCTGGACATGTACTGGCTTAAGCAGGGGGACACGTCTCGCACTGCAGGATTTGAGTCCCTGGTGGCGTAGTGTGTTACTGATGGTAGGCTTTGTTACTTTGGTCCCAGCTCTCTGCAGGTCATTCACTAGGTCCCCCCGTGTGGTTCTGAGATTTTTGCTCACCGTTCTTGTGATCATTTTGACCCCACGGGGTGAGATCTTGCGTGGAGCCCCAGATCTAGGGAGATTATCAGTGGTCTTGTATGTCTTCCATTTCCTAATAATTGCTCCCACAGCTGATTTCTTCAAACCAAGCTGCTTACCTATTGCAGATTCAGTCTTCCCAGCCTGGTGCAGGTCTACAATTTTGTTTCTGGCGTCCTTTGACAGCTGTTTGGTCTTGGCCATAGTGGAGTTTGGAGTGTGACTGTTTGAGGTTGTGGATAGGTGTCTTTTATACTGATAACAAGTTCAAACAGGTGCCATTAATACAGGTAACGAGTGGAGGACAGAGGAGCCTCTTAAAGAAGAAGTTACAGGTCTGTGAGAGCCAGAAATCTTGCTTGTTTGTAGGTGACCAAATACTTATTTTCCACCATAATTTGCAAATAAATTCATTCAAAATCCTACAATGTGATTTTCTGGATTTTTTTTCATGAATTTGTCTGTCATAGTTGACGTGTACCTATGATGAAAATTACAGGCCTCTCTCATCTTTTTAAGTGGGAGAACTTGCACAATTGGTGGCTGACTAAATACTTTTTTTCCCAACTGTACACTGCTCAAAAAAATATAGGTAACACTTAAACAACACAATGTAACTCCAAGTCAATCACACTTCTGTGAAATCAAACTGTCCACTTAGGAAGCAACACTGATTGACAATAAATGTCACATGCTGTTGTGCAAATGGAATAGACAACAGGTGGAAATTATAAGCAATTAGCAAGACACTCCCAATAAAGGACTGGTTTTGCAGGTGGTGACCACAGACCACTTCTCAGTTCCTATGCTTCCTGGCTGATGTTTTGGTCACTTTTGAATGCTGGTGGTGCTTTCACTCTAGTGGTAGCATGAGACGGAGTCTACAACCAACACAAGTGGCTCAGGTAGTGCAGCTCATCCAGGATGGCACATCAATGCGAGCTGTGGCAAGAAGGTTTGCTGTGTCTGTCAGCGTAGTGTCCAGAGCATGGAGGCGCTACCAGGGGACAGGCCAGTACATAAGGAGACGTGGAGGAGGCCGTAGGAGGGCAACAACCCAGCAGCAGGACTGCTACCTCCGCCTTTGTGCAAGGAGGAGCAGGAGGAGCACTGCCAGAGCCCTGCAAAATGACCTCCAGCAGGCCACAAATGTGCATGTGTCTGCTCAAACGGTCAGAAACAGACTACATGAGGGTGGTATGAGGGCCCGACGTCCACAGGTGGGGGTAGTTTTACAGCCCAACACCGTGCAGGACGTTTGGCATTTGCCAGAGAACACCAAGATTGGCAAATTCGCCACTGGCGCCCTGTGCTCTTCACAGATGAAAGCAGGTTCACACTGAGCACGTGACAGACGTGACAGAGTCTGGAGACGCCGTGGAGAACGTTCTGCTGCCTGCAACATCCTCCAGCATGACCGGTTTGGCGGTGGGTCAGTCATGGTGTGGGGTGGCATTTCTTTGGGGGGCCGCACAGCCCTCCATGTGCTCGCCAGAGGTAGCCTGACTGCCATTAGGTACTGAGATGAGATCCTCAGACCCCTTGTGAGACCATATGATGGTGCGGTTGGCCCTGGGTTCCTCCTAATGCAAGACAATGCTAGACCTCATGTGGCTGGAGTGTGTCAGCAGTTCCTGCAAGAGAAAGGCATTGATGCTATGGACTGGCCCGCCCGTTCCCCAGACCTGAATCCAATTGAGCACATCTGGGACATCATGTCTCGCTCCATCCACCAATGCCACGTTGCACCACAAACTGTCCAGGAGTTGGCGGATGCTTTAGTCCAGGTCTGGGAGGAGATCCCTCAGGAGACCATCCGCCACCTCATCAGGAGCATGCCCAGGCGTTGTAGGGAGGTCATACAGGCACATGGAGGCCACACACACTACTGAGCCTCATTTTGACTTGTTTTAAGGACATTACATCAAAGTTGGATCAGCCTGTAGTGTGGTTTTCCACTTTAATTTTGAGGGTGACTCCAAATCCAGTCCAATCTTGAAGGAGTTCCCACATATGCTGAGCACTTGTTGGAACTCCTTCACTCTGCTGTCCGACTCATCCCAAACCATCCCAACTGGGTTGAGGTCGGGGGATTGTGAAGGCCAGGTCATCTGATGCAGCACTCCATCACTCTCCTTCTTGGTAAAATAGCCCTTACACAGGCTGGAGGTGTGTTGGGTCATTGTCCTGTTGAGAAACAAATTATAGTCCCACTAAGCCCAAACCAGATGGGATGGCGTATCGCTGCAGAATTCTGTGGTAGCCATGCTGGTTAAGTGTTAAATTGAATTCTAAATAAATCAAAGGCAGTGTTACCAGCAAAGCACCCCCACACCATAACACCTCCTCCTCCATGCTTTACGGTGGGAATTATACATGCGGAGATCATCCGTTCACCAACACCACGTATCAAAAAGACACGGCGGTTGGAACCAAAAATGTCAAATTTGGACTCCAGACCAAAGGACAAATTTCCACCGTTCTAATGTCCATTGCTCGTGTTTCTTGGCCCAAGCAGGTCTCTTCTTCTTATTGGTGTCCTTTAGTAGTGGTTTCTTTGCAGCAATTCAACCATGAAGGCCTAATTCACACAGTCCCCTCTGAACAGTTGATGTTGAGCTGTGTCTGTGACTTGAACTCTGTGAAGCATTTATTTGGGCTGCAATTTCTGAGGCTGGTAACTCTAATGAACTTATCCTCTGCAGCAGAGGTAACTCTGGGTCTTCCTTTCCTGTGGCGGTCCTCATGAGAGCCAGTTTCATCATAGCGCTGGATGGCATTTGCGACTGCACTTAAAGACATTTTCAAAGTTCTTGAAATGTTCGGTATTGACTGACCTTCATGTCTTAAAGTAATGATGGACTGTTATTTGTCTTTGCTTATTTGAGCTGTTCTTGGCATAATATGGACTTGGTCTTTTACCAAATAGGGCTACCTTGTCACAACAAAACTGATTGCCTCAAATGCATTAAGAAGGAAAGAAATTCCACAAATTAACTTTTAAGAAGGCACAACTGTTAATTGAAATGCATTCCAGGTGACTACCTCATGAAGCTGGTTGAGAGAATGCCAAGAGTGTGCAAAGCTGTCATCAAGGCAAAGGGTGGATGTTTGTATATATATATTTTGATTTGTTTAACACTTTTTTGGTTACTACATGATTCCATATGTGTTATTTTATAGTTTTCATGTCTTCACTATTATTCTACAATGTTAAAAATTATTTAAAAAATAAAGAAAAACCCTTGAATGAGTAGGTGTGTCAAAACTTTTGACTGGTATATACTGTATATATATATTTGTATCATTATTAATTTTCAGGGGGTGCTGTAGCACCCTCAGCACCCCTACTTCCTGCGGCTATGATTCCAGGTCACAATAAATTAACAAATGACATTGAAACAACGTTGAATTAATCAGTTTGTGCCCAGTGGGATATTCAGCTTTCCTGTCCATCCTATTGTCATAAACTCACCCAGTTTTGAGCCGTCATCGGCCTTGTCCTCCATTTCAGCAGTCAGGTCATTCAGCTCTTTCTGTAGCACTGTGCAAAAGATGCACAACAGAGTTAAAGATGTAGTTGAATAATGTATGTCTCATAGGTAGTTTTACACTCAAATAATCAAAGTATTTCTCTAACATGACCTTGTAATCAATGAAATGCTTCTTTCACTCACCTGCAATCTGGTCAATGTTGCTCTGAGTAGCCACTCCTTTCTGGAACTCCCATATCAGATTCTGCACCTCAATTATTCTCAGAACTGAAAAAGGACAACAACATTTTAAACAACCTGACTCGATCGAATTAACCTAAAATGTCGAATTTGTCTCATTTGTAATTCAACAGTGTATTCTTTATTATAATTGCATTGCATTACATGTGATCTCTCAGGATGGGTTAAATCAGTGGAAAACTCACTCCTTTGTCCGTTGGAACTTTTTTCCTGCAGTTCGTTGCTCTTCGTTTTTAATTCTCGGTTCTTCTGCTCCAGTTGCTTCTGCAGCTCTGAGAGACAGACACAGTTAAAATATAACAAATTAAACCATGTCAGTTTTTCTTTACAGAACAACCCTTCTGCAGAGCATGGAATAATGAGGGGAAAGCACTGGCAGTGACACTCACCATCGATCTTGCCAGCTGCCTCTGGAGACATGATTTGAGTCCTCAGCCACTTCACTTCATCATTCAGAGCCACGATACTTAGAACTGTTAGAACCAAAAGGATATACTATTACTGTACAGTAAGCTACTGTCAACTGTTCTCTATGTAGAAAACACATTGTACATATTGTATATTAGAAGAAACTGTCCAACTGGCCTCACTCACCCAGTTTGGAGTTGCCTGAATTTTGACTGTTAAGTAAGTTTATCTTGTCCTCTAATTCACCCTTCACCCCTGTGAGAGGCACACACAAAACAGGCAAAGGATCATAAAGGGAGTTTCAACATCTCAGAATGTCATCACAATGTATGAGAACTAGTTTATTTTAAATGTTAAATGTTGAGGACATGGTAAATGAAACATATTTCCAGGTAGAATGTTATGGCTTTAGTGATAGGAAGAAGACATAGTCTCACGGTCATATTTGTTCTCGAGACTGAAACACGTTGCATTATTCTCCTTCAGCTGTTTCTGCAGGTCTGTTTTAAAAGGAAGGAGTGTAATCTTTCAGACATTCTTGTCAAATGAACACAACAATCAAATAAAATATGAAATGTAGAACACTGTGGGTTTTACATGTAAAGTAACGATTAGAGCAGCCTAGCGTTCTAGGCCTGTCATTAAACATGGCTGGTGGTAAACAAGACAGGAACAGAGGATGTGGTCTTTACCTTTGTTTTCAGCCTGAACTCTGGTAATCTCATCCTCTTTGTCCTGAACTTGTTGCAGAAGTGCTAGAGTTCAAACAGTTCATTTTGATACATATTAGAGCATCATACTACACACAAACCAATGAGGTTGCATTCACAGGAGGGTGCATTACATTTTACATTTTACATTTTAGTAATTTAGCAGACGCTCCTATCCAGAGCGACTTACAGTTAGTGAGTGCATACATTTTTCATTCACAGGAGGGTGCATTCACAGGAACATTGGAGATAATGACAATAAAGATCTCACCAGTGATCTGGGAGGATGTTGTCTGCATCTCCTGTGTGGTTTGTATCTGTAAGTCTCTCTGCTCCCTCATTATAGAAATTATCTTCATAACTGGACAGAGAGAAAGAAAATGAGAAAAGTAACAGGCTGGGATTATTTTAGTCTGTATCCCTTCTTCAAATCAAATTTCATAAATTGTTCTAAATAACTATTGTATTATCTGGATAGTTTGATATGATCACAAATATCACATTTTGATGCTTCACTCACTCAGCTGCATGCTAGCCTCATCCTCCCCCTTCAGTTGTTCCTTCCAGGCTTCTTGTTGTTTTTCCTTGTTGTTCAAATTCTTCTGCAGCTCTAAAAAAAAAAACACACAATGCTTTTGACATTCTTCCAATCATGCAACATTTAGTGCAAAAGAGTTCACAGTCAGTGGTGAAACCATGAACAATTACAAGTAAGATTGGCATGTACCTGCATGTTGGGCATCGGTCTTCTTTTGTAGGTTTGATATTTGTATGTATAGGTTATTTATTGCATTCTGCAACGCCAGAATCTCCTCAGCTGAAATAATCAATAACAGAGCAGTTTGTAGGACATGCAGAGACACTAGATCGTACTGCAGCATATCTCATTGTGTAGAGAGACTTGTCCACTTACTTAGTTCAGTGTTAGTGTTGTTGTCAGGCAGTTGTAATATCTTGTTTATAAGTTGCTGGTTCATCTCCTTCAGTTGCCTCTGTAGATCTAATTTATAAAAGCAATTTAGCTTGTTCGGGGGGGGGGGGGGGTAATTCTGTCTATAAAATAACTATTTAGTCACCTGTCATTTTAGTTTTGGATTCCTCTGTGAGCTCTGAGATCCTTCTCTGTAGCTCTGTAACCTCACTCTCCAATGTGATCATCATCACCACTGAAAAGCCAAGAGAGACAACTTGGCTATGTATTCTGGAAGACATTCTCCAATGATATTCTCAGTATGTGTGCTATCTTGTGTGAGTAGGTGTCTGTTTGCCGTGCAAATGTTTATTTTCAGGTGAATCAGTTTCAGTAATCCAACCCAAACAAACTGACCTATTTTGGAGTCATCACTCCCTTTGGAGTTGCCCTCTAGTTCATTGATTTTGGCCTCCAGTTGTCTCTGTAGAACTGGACACAACAATAGTACAATTATTGATAAATACAACATTTGCAGGCACCAGGCTTTTGGAAAAGGAAGAAGGAAAGTATTCTATGGTAAAGGGATGCAGTGTATTGGAAAAATACAAAACTGAACATTTATAACATTTATAAATCTTGAGTAGTTTAGATTATACTGTACCAGTGATTTGGGTTAAAGTCTCCTGACTGTGTTTTGTTTTCTCTACCTCCCAGATCTGGGTCTGCAGTTCAATGATCTCAAGAACTAAAAAACAACAAACATCATTGTCACGTGAAATTACACATGCATGCTTAAAAAGTACAAAACTGAAGATAACTGCATTTTGCTATCCTGCATTTTTTGTGAGAAACTGGACTGAAAATGATTCCATGATTCTGAACCATTCACCACTACTGAACAGTAACATGAACACTGAAATAACAGGTTTCTTCTCTTACTACGTTGAGCGCTGCGACTGTTCTTTTCAAGTTGTTCTGTTTTAAACTGCAATTGTTTGTTCTTTTCCTCCAGCTGGCTCAGTAGGTCTAAAAGACAAATAAACATCCTTCATAAAGAACCAGTAAGGTAGTTGTTAACATTGTTATTTTAACACAGTTTAGAACAGTACAAAAATCATTACCTTGATTTGATAGACCACATTGAAATTGGCTTTTTTTTCACTAGGTTTCATAGCACTTTAGATTATGTGGGGATAACTCACTGCAGCAAATGATACATTGTAACAAATGTTGAACAGAGTGGAGTTGAAGAGTGTCTATGTAATTTTTGGAAACATGGTTATGGTCATGGAGAGAAGGTATAATAAACAACATTCTTACCAGTGATCTTGGTGGAAGTTGAGGTGTTTGTGTCCTTCTTCTGTAGTTCGTTCACTTCATAGGTAAGAGCTGTGATCCTCAGAACTGTAATGAGAAAAATAAGAAAATTAAATAAATATGAGTGACAGGGTTTCTACCTGTAATCTATCATTTATGGCAATACCAATCAAGTCAGCTCCACTCACCCAGGTTTCCATTGTCATTCGACATCTGTTCCAGTAGACTCATCTTATCCTCCAACTGAGCTTGCAGTTCTGTTAGATATATTATATTGTTTCAAGCATTACCCGTATTTTACCATAGTACAGTTGTTCTATAAGAAGTTGTTTGACATATCCCCCCTTATGATTAAAATATAAGAGTTGTAGTGGTGAGGTAATACTTACTGGCAATTTGATTTGATGTTTCCAGACCGCAGGATGTCGACTTCAGTCTCAACTGTCTCACTGTGAACTTCAGTCTAAACACTTCCTGTTCTAAAAGGAATAATAAAGAGTTTTAGAGACATTTAATTGGTCGCCACACTGGACATTGAATATTTGGTCTTAGATGCTGAGTTAAATTAAAGACTATTGGTCGCATACACAGTTTTGCAGATATTATCGCAGATGCAGCGAAATCATGGCTGGCTCTAGCCTTTTGGGGGCCCTAAGTGGACCCCCCTTGACGGCAGAGATAAAACATATTTGCGTTTTAAAGTTAATTACCTGCAATTCTACACATTTTGCCATGACATCTTTATGCCATGTTAATGATATCTGAGTGAGAGTGACAAAAAAAATCAATGGGGGCCCTCTGAAGGTCAGGACCTCTGGGCACGTGCCCAGCATGCCCGGTCGGTATTCGGCCATGATCACTACAAGTTTAGATAGCTGGCTAGACTAACTTATAAATCTAAAAATTGTTAGCTGACATGGGTAATTGAGTGACTGTCAGTGATTGACATTACAAGTAAATTGAGTCCCTGACTAGTTGCTAAACATTTTTTAATAAATGTTTTTTGGGGTCGCTTATGTCGCTTATGCCTCAGCGAAATGCTTAAGTTTCTAGCTCCAACAATGCAGCAATATCAAGCAATACAATAACAATACACAACTAAGACATATTAGAACGAGCAATGTCAGAGTCCGAAATAATAATACTAGAAACGTTCTGAGCAAATAATGTAAGTAATAATACAAAAAAATACAAAATACTGCAAAGTTGGCTAGGAGCTAGAAAAAGGGTGACCGCGCTGTCAGCGACATGTATGACCAGCAGCAATACAACAGCTCACCCAGTTGAATGGTGTGGCTGGTTTTCTCCTGCAATTGTCTGTCTGTGTGCTCCAGTTGCTCTTTCAGACCTGAGAACACAGTTGTGTTAAAATAACATAGGTTCAATATAATCATTTGTCACATCACAGCATCTTATGATACAAGTATAAAAATAGATTTTACATGAAGAAGTGTTTGCAAAAGCAAGGTACTCACCCTCACAGCTGTTCACAACAGTGCACTGTAAAGAAAAATGTAAGTTGACTCAACATTTTAAAAAAATTAAGGCAACCAGCTGCCACACCATTTCTAGTTTGCTCAACTTTGGGGCAGGAATGTTTTACTAACATACAGGTAACTGCCAAAATAAAGGAAACACCAACATAAAGTGTCTTAATAGGGCGTTGGGCCACCACGAGCCAGAGCAGCTTCCATAATTTTGTGTTTTGTTGACGGTGGTGGAAAATGCTGTCTCAGGCGCCGCTCCAGAATCTCCCATAAGTGTTCAGTTGGATTGAGCTCTGGTGACTAAGATGGCCATGGCATATGGTTTACATTGTTTTCATGTTCATCAAACCATTCAGTGACCACTCATTCCCTGTGGATGGGGGCATTGTCATCCTATGGGGGCATTGCCATGGAAGCCAAAATAATCGCCTGCCCAGCAGGGGGGGCTGAATTTTTTATTGCGCTACAGAAGGCTATATCGGTCTGCTAATACAGGACTAGTAAAGGCCCAGTGCATTACTTTTGTGAAAAAATAATTTTGCCCGCACTGCAGACGACTATATCAGTCCGCTAAATACAGGACTGGTAAAGGCCCAGTGCACTACTTTAGTGGGAAAAAAATTGTTTCAAAAATACATATTGTTTTTATTAATCTTTTGTTTTTATTCTGATTTTTCAGGGGGTGCTGCAGCACCCTCAGCACCCCTACTTCCTGCGGCTATGGTTACCGGTACATTCCTGAGTTAGGAAAATGTGTTGTTTAAATGTGTTGTTTAACTTAAATATGAAAATGTATCATCAGCTGAACTATACATTTTAAGTTGGATGAACTATAATATCAACTTTTGCTCAACTATGTAAATTATTTTGATATTGACATGAATGTTGTAAAGTTGTTCTTTTGTTTGAGTATATGAATGTTTGACTCCTTTCTAGTTTCATTCATGATCCAATTAATGAACCAGACAGGTTCTTTTAAATATACGTCCTTGACTAACCACAGACCATATAAACAGGTACAACAATCTCACTAATGGGGAGAACAAATCCACTTCCTTTTTTGCTATATCTGTTGTAATGCATCAGATTATAAACTGCTCCCTGACAAGTAAATTGAAGAAAATAAAGTAAAATACAACTTGCCGAAGACATGTATTTTAAGCCAACACAGTATTTTAAGTAAAACTCGTTGTGTAATCAACTTAGTTATTTGTGTTGCAAAGGCAAAGTTCGTACAAGTTCTTACCTGACCAAGGGAGCCATTTGGTAGAGTGATCTGAAGGTATGAAAAATAAGAGGAAAAACAGAACATTATTCTAACACCCAAATTCTAAACTAATCACATTTGAACAGTATTATCCACCAAGTGGAAACCAGACAAAACTGTATGGACAAACAACTGTCATATGCTACAAGAGAGGGACCAAGCATGGTTAAAAAAGATGTGTGAATTTTGGAGGCAGAATGCATAAGGCTCTTATGTAACAGTGTTGCTTCCTTCCCTCTCCTCGCCCCAACCTGGGCTTGAACCAGGGACCTCCTGAAAACATTAACAACTGCCTTCTCATGTGGTATCGTTACCTATCGCTCCAAAAAAACAAACAAAAATCAAGGTCTCAGTGCGAATGACATCACCAATTGAAATATTACTAGTGTGCACCGTTAACTTGCTAGCCATTTCACACCGATTACACTTACATTGTGCTTCCGGAGGATTGCGTCTACATCTATTACATGACTTCCTGGCCCCTGTAAGACCACAGTGGGATCTACATTCTTTAAGTCTCTCTGGGTGCGAGGTTGCAAAGCATGGCCACCTTCATGAGGGACTGACAAACAAAACACATTAGTGTTCAATGACTGTCCATAACCATTTAAACGACACATAGAAATTGATATATTGTATTCTATTGCTATTATCCAGTAGTACAATATCTCTCTATGCTGTGAAAAAACCCTGACGCAATACATTTTCAAACTCAGATGTGTCTCACCATGTCTACTTAAAGAATCCTGAAGGAGACAGGGGAGAAGGAGGCCAATTAAAGTTGTCTGTATTCTTGCCATCATTCTGTCAGACAGACTTGTGCTTGTCCCACAGTCGTCTAGCTTTTATAAAGCTGGCTGCTCCCAATGTTTGTTAAAGTTTCTCAATACTCTTCTAAAGACCTCCCCCGGGGGGGGGGGGGGTGTAATTTCTACCTATTTCCAAATCAAGAAAGCAGAGAACTTGACAACCAGCCTAGAATCGAGCAAATAGTCTTATCAGCAAATAGTCTTGTTGACGGGAAACAGGAATCTATTCAAAGTTCATAGAACTGATATGTTCTATTAACCAACCAATGGGTATCGGTCTGGAAGCGTCCACACATTCCTCTGGACAAGGGCCATGGATATACAGTAAATTAAGGACTTTATCATTTATGGGAAGGGGCACTGCTGGCACTGGACGATTATGGACAAACAATCACGGTTTATTAATTGTATACTGAACAAAAGTAGAAACACAACATGTCAAGTGTTGGTCCCATGTTTCATGAGCTGAACTAAAAGATCCCAGAAAGCTTATTTCTCTCAAATGTTGTGTTCAAATTGGTTTATATCTCTGTCAGTGAGAATTTCTCCATTGCCAAGACAATCCATCCACCTGACAGGTGTGGCATATCAAGAAGCTGATTAAACAGCATTGCATAGGTGCACCTTGTGCTGGGGACAATAAAAGGCCACTCTAAAATGTGCAGTTTTGTCACATAGCACATTGCCACAGATGTCTCAAGTTTTGAGGGAGTGTGCAATTGGCATGCTGAATGCAGGAATGTCCACCAGAGCTGTTCCCAGAGAATGTAATGTACATTTCTCTACCATAACGTCGTTTTAGAGAATTCGGCAGTACGTTAAACTGTTCTCATAACCGCAGACCACGTGTATGGCGTCGTGTGGGCGAGCGGTTTGCTGATGTCAACATTGTGAACAGAGTGCCCTATGGTGGCAGTGGGGTCATGGTATGGGCAGGCATAAGCTACGGACAACGAACACAATTGCATTTTATCTATGGCAATTTTCAAATGAGGCCCATTGTCGTGCCATTCATCCGCCGCCATCACCTCATGTTTCATCATAATAATGCACGGCCCCATGTCGCAAGGATCTGCACACAATTCCTGGAAGCTGAAAATGTCCCAGTTCTTCCATGGCCTGCATACTCACCAGACATGTCACCGATTGAGCGTGTTTGGGATGCTCTGGATCGACGTTGTATGACAGCGTGTTCCAGTTCCCGCCAATATCCAGCAACTTTGCACAGCCATTGAAGAGGATTGCTCACAATCAACAGACTGATCAACTCTATGCGAAGGAGATGTGTTGCGCTGCATGAGCCAAATGGTGGTCACACCAGAAACTGACTGGTTTTCTGATCCATGCCCCTACCTTTTTTTTAAGGTATCTGTGACCAACAGATACAGTGGGGAGAACAAGTATTTGATACACTGCCGATTTTGCAGGTTTTCCTACTTATAAAGCATGTAGAGGTCTGTCATTTTTATCATAGGTACACTTCAACTGTCAGAGACGGAATCTAAAACAAAAATCCAGAAAATCACATTGTATGATTTTTAAGTAATTAATTTGCATTTTAATGCATGACATACAGTGAGGAAAAAAAGTATTTGATCCCCTGCTGATTTTGTATTTGCCCACTGACAAAGAAATTATCTGTCACGTTGTACTTGTGGAGGTGGTGGTGAAGTCAGGCGCAGGACACAGCGGATAAGTCAAACAGCTTTACTTGACTGAATACACAAATACAGAAAATAAATGGCCTCAAAACACAGGAGGCGAAAACCTACGCGCAACGCGTAAAACACTAAAGCACAACATAAACCAACAGACAAACGACAGGCGGACAACAACACACAACTCCAAAACATAACACAGGGAAACTTATAAGTGACATAATCAGGACAGAATACGAAACAGGTGCACTAAACTAGACATGACCAAACGAACATCGAAAACATCAAACGGTGGCAGCTAGTACTCCGGGGACGACGAACGCCGAAGCCTGCCCGAACAAGGAGGAGGAGCAGCCTCGGCGGTATTCGTGACAGTACCCCCCTGTTGACGCGCGGCTCCAGCCGTGCGCCGACCCCGGCCTCGGGGACGGCCAGGAGGACGCGGAGCAGGGCGCGTGGGATGGTTTCGGTGGAACTCCGTCAGGAGGGAGGGATCTAAGATATCCCTCCTAGGCACCCAGCACCGTTCCTCCGGACCGTACCCCTCCCACTCCACGAGATATTGTAGACCCCCCATCCGACGTCTCGAATCCACGATGGACCTGACTGAGTACGCCGGAGCCCCCTCGATGTCCAGTGGGGGCGGAGGAGTCTCTCTTATCTCACAGTCCTGGAGTGGACCAGCTACCACCGGCCTGAGGAGAGACACATGGAACGAGGGGTTAATGCGATAATCATTAGGCAGTTGTAACTTGTAGCATACCTCGTTCAATCTCCTCAGGATTTTAAATGGCCCCACAAACCGCCGACCCAGCTTCCGGCAGGGCAGGCGAAGGGGCAGGTTTCGAGTCGAGAGCCAGACTCGATCTCCAGGTGCGTACACTGGACCCTCACTGCGGTGGAGATTGGCGCTCGCCTTCTGTCTACGGATAGCCCGCTGCAGATGGACGTGTGCAGCGTTCCACGTCTACTCCGAGCGCCGAAACCACTCATCCACCGCAGGAGCCTCGATCTGGCTCTGATGCCATGGTGCCAGAACTGGCTGATACCCTAACACACATTGGAAAGGGGTCAGGTTAGTAGAGGAGTGGCGAAGAGAGTTCTGGGCAATCTCTGCCCAAGGGATATAACCCGACCACTCCTCCTGCCGGTCCTGGCAATACGATCTCAGAAACCTGCCCACATCCTGGTTCACTCTCTCCACCTGCCCATTACTCTCAGGGTGAAAACCCGAGGTAAGGCTAACCGAGACCCCCAACCGTTCCATGAACGCCCTCCAGACTCTAGAGGTGAATTGGGGACCTCGATCTGACACTATATCCTCGGGAACCCCATAGTGCCGGAAGACGTGGGTAAACAAAGCCTCTGCGGTCTGTAGGGCAGTAGGGAGACCCGGCATTGGGATGAGACGACAGGCCTTAGAGAACCGATCCACAATGACCAGAATGGTGGTATTCCCCTGGGAGGGAGGTAGGTCAGTGACAAAGTCTACCGAGAGGTGAGACCACGGCTGTTGTGGAACGGGCAGGGGCTGTAACTTCCCCCTGGGCAGGTGTCTAGGCGCCTTACACTGGGCGCACACTGAGCAGGAGGAGACATAAACCCTCACGTCCCTAGCCAATGTTGGCCACCAGTACTTTACACTAAGGCAGTGCACTGTCCGGCCAATACCTGGATGTCCAGAGGAGGGCGACGTGTGAGCCCAATATATCAGACGATTACGGATCTCGAGCGGCACGTACGTCCGCCCCACTGGACACTCCGGAGGAGTAGGGTCGGTGCGTAACGCCCGCTCGATTTCCGCATCGATCTCCCACACCACCGGTGCCACCAGACAAGACTCCGGCAGTATGGGTGTGGGCTCAATGGACCTCTCCTCTGTGTCATGCCGCCGGGACAGTGCGTCTGCCTTACCGTTCTGGGACCCTGGGATGTACGTAAGCTTAAAGACAAACCGGGTCAGAAACATGTTCCACCTAGCCTGACGAGGGTTCAGTCTCCTAGCTGCCCGGATGTACTCCAGGTTACGATGGTCAGTCAGAATGAGAAAAGGGTGTTGAGCCCCCTCAAGCCAATGCCTCCACACCTTTAGGGCCTGAACTACGGCTAGCAGCTCCCTGTCCCCTACGTCATAATTTCGTTCCGCCGGGCTGAGCTTTTTTGAATAAAAAGCGCAGGGCCGGAGTTTAGGAGGCGTGCCTGAGCGTTGAGACAATACTGCCCCAATACCGGCCTCTGACGCGTCCACCTCCACTTGGAACGCTAAAGCGGGGTCCGGATGCGCCAGCACCGGAGCCGAGGTGAACAGGTTCTTCAGTTTATTAAACGCCCTGTCTGCCTCAGCCGACCACTGCAAACGCACCGGGCCCCCCTTCAGCAGGGACGTGATGGGAAATGCCACCTGTCCAAAACCCTGGATAAACCTCCGGTAGTAATTGGCAAAACCCCAAAACCGTTGCACCTCTTTAACAGTGGTTGGAGTCTGCCAATTACGCACGGCTGACACACGGTCAACCTCCATCTCCACCCCTGACGCGGACAACCGATAACCCAAAAAGGAGATGGACTGGAAAAACAGACATTTCTCTGCCTTGGCATACAAGTCATGCTCCAACAGCCTACCCAACACTCGGCGTACCAGGGCTACATGCTCGGCTCGTGTAGATGAGTACACTAGAATGTCGTCAATGTACACGAACACACCCTGCCCATGCAAGTCCCGGAAGATCTCGTCCACAAAGGATTGGAAGACTGAAGGAGCATTCATTAACCCATATGGCATGACGAGATACTCATAATGACCCGAGGTGGTACTAAATGCTGTCTTCCATTCATCTCCCTCCCTAATGCGCACCAAGTTGTAAGCGCTCCTGAGATCCAGTTTTGTGAAGAAACGCGCTCCGCGTAATGATTCCGTCATACTCGCAATCAGAGGCAGAGGATAACGGTATTTAACTGTGATCTGATTGAGAATACGGTAATCAATACACGGGCGCAAACCTCCATCCTTTTTCTTCACAAAAAAGAAACTCGAGGACACAGGGGAAGTGGAGGACCGTATGTATCCCTGTCTCAGAGACTCGGCTATGTATGTCTCCATAGCCACCGTCTCCTCTTGAGACAAGGGATACACATGGCTCCGCGGAAGTGCCGCACCTGCCAGGAGATCTATCGCACAATCTCCCCGTCTATGAGGTGGCAAACGCGTCGCCCTAGTCTTACTGAACACGAGTGCCAAATCCTCATACTCGGGGGGAATGTACATTGCGGGCACTTGGTTCGGACTCTCCACCGTGGTCGCCCCTACGGAAACACCTAAACATCGCCCGACACACTGGTTAGACCACTCCTTGAGAGCCCTCTGTTGCCACGAAATGGTGGGATTATGGGCGATTAACCAAGGAAGCCCCAGTACCACGGGATACGCAGGAGAGTCGATCAGATTCAACTGAATAATCTCTTCATGACCTCCCTGCATCCTCATCTTAAGTGGCGCTGTGACCTCCCTAATCAACCCAGATCCCAACGGACGACTATCTAGGGCATGGATAGGGAAAGGCACATCTACTGGTCGGAGGGGAATCCCTAACTTAACACCAAAATTACGATCAATGAAATTCCCAGCTGCGCCTGAATCGACTAGTGCCTTATGCTGGGACTGAGATGCAACCTGAGGAAATACTACAGGTATACAAAAGTGAACAACAGAGAGCTCTGGGTGAGGTGGGCGCCTACTCACCTGGAATGACTCCCCAGTGCGCGACCTGCTGCCTCGAACCCCTGGAGACCCTCCCCAGCACCTAGCCGCAATGTGTCCTCTACGACCACAGTTGGTGCAGGGGACGGCCTCCCTCGGTATCTCCCTCCTCCTCTCTCTAGCGCCAGCACCCCCGAGCTCCATAGGGCTCGGCTCGGAGGTGCTGGAGGATGGAATGGACGGCCCCAACTCTGGACGTCCGCGGGTGGCCAGCAGGGTATCCAGACGGATTGACATGTCCACCAGCTGGTCGAAGGTGAGATTGGTGTCCCTGCAGGCCAACTCTTGTCGAACGTCCTCACGCAGGCTACACCGATAGTGGTCGATGAGGGCCCTCTCATTCCACCCCGCATCCACCGCTAGAGTCCGGAAGTCCAGGGCAAACTCCTGGGCGCTCCTCTTCCCCTGTCGAAGGTGGAACAGATGCTCTCCCACCGCTTTACCCTCAGGGGGATGATCGAACACAGCCCTGAAACGGCGGGAGAACTCTGCGTAGCTGATGGTGGCGGCATCTATTCCCCTCCATTCGGCGTTGGCCCACTCCAACGCCTTGCCGGAGAGACAGGAGATGAGGGCGGAAACGCTCTCGTATCCCGAGGGCACCGGATGTATGGTAGCCAGGTAGAGCTCCACTTGAAGGAGGAACCCCTGACACCCGGCTGCAGTGCCATCATATGCCCTCGGGAGCGAGAGCCGAATGCCACTGGACTCCGGAGCTGGTATGGTGGGGCTGGCAGATGGTGGTGGTAAGGTAGGAGGAGGTGTGGACAAACCTCCTCTCTCCCATCGGCGCAGGGTGTCCATGACCTCCTGCATGGCGGACCCAAGTTGCTGGATTCTGGCGTCCTGGAAGCTGACCCGATATTCCAGCGACTCGGTTCCCGCCACTGCTCCTGCTGACTCCATAGTAATAGGTGTGTTGTTCTGTCACGTTGTACTTGTGGAGGTGGTGGTGAAGTCAGGCGCAGGACACAGCGGATAAGTCAAACAGCTTTACTTGACTGAATACACAAATACAGAAAATAAATGGCCTCAAAACACAGGAGGCGAAAACCTACGCGCAACGCGTAAAACACTAAAGCACAACATAAACCAACAGACAAACGACAGGCGGACAACAACACACAACTCCAAAACATAACACAGGGAAACTTATAAGTGACATAATCAGGACAGAATACGAAACAGGTGCACTAAACTAGACATGACCAAACAAACATCGAAAACATCAAACGGTGGCAGCTAGTACTCCGGGGATGACGAACGCCGAAGCCTGCCCGAACAAGGAGGAGGAGCAGCCTCGGCGGTATTCGTGACATTATCAGTCTATCATTTTAATGGTAGGTTAATTTGAACAGTGAGAGACAGAATAACAACAAAAAAATCCACAAAAACGTACGTCAAAAATGTTATAAATTGATTTGCATTTTAATGAGGGAAATAAGTATTTGACCCCTCTGCAAAACATGACTTAGTACTTGGTGGCAAAACCCTTGTTGGCAGTCACAGAGGTCAGACGTTTCTTGTAGTTGGCCACCAGGTTTGCAGACATCTCAGGTGGGATTTTGTCCCACTCCTCTTTGCAGATCTTCTCCAAGTCATTAAGGTTTTGAGCCTGACGTTTGGCAACTCGAACCTTCAGCTCCCTCCACAGATTTTCTATGGGATTAAGGTCTGGAGACTGGCTAGGCCACTCCAGGACCTTAATGTGCTTCTTCTTGAGCCAGTCCTTTGTTGCCTTGGCCGTGTGTTTTGGGTCATTGTCATGCTGGAATACCCATCCACGACCAATTTTCAATGCCCTGGCTGAGGGAAGGAGGTTCTCACCCAATATTTGACGGTATATGGCCCCGTCCATCGTCCCTTTGATGCGGTGAAGTTGTCCTGTCCCCTTAGCAGAAAAACACCCCCAAAGCATAATGTTTCCACCTCCATGTTTGACGGTGGCGATGGTGTTCTTGCGGTCATAGGCAGCATTCCTCCTCCTCCAAACACGGCGAGTTGAGTTGATGCCAAAGAGCTCGGTTTTGGTCTCATCTGACCACAAGACTTTCACCAAGTTCTCCTCTGAATCATTCAGATGTTCATTGGCAAACTTCAGACGGCCCTGTATATGTGCTTTCTTGAGCAGGGGGACCTTGCGGGCGCTGCAGGATTTCAGTCCTTCACGGCATAGTGTGTTACCAATTGTTTTCTTGGTGACTATGGTCCCATCTGCCTTGAGATCATTGACAAGATCCTCCCGTGTAGTTCTGGGCTGATTCCTCACCGTTCTCATGATCATTGCAACTCCACGAGGTGAGATCTTGCATGGAGCCCCAGGCCGAGGGAGATTGACAGTTATTTTGTGTTTCTTCCATTTGCGAATAATCGCACCAACTGTTGTCACCTTCTCACCAAGCTGCTTGGCGGTGGTCTTGTAGCCCATTCCAGTCTTGTGTAGGTCTACAATCTTGTCCCTGAGATCCTTGGAGAGCTCTTTGGTCTTGGCCATGGTGGAGAGTTTGGAATCTGATTGATTGATTGCATCTGTGGACAGGTTTCTTTTATACAGGTACAAAACTGAGATTAGGAGCACTCCCTTTAAGAGTGTGCTCCTAATCTCAGCTCGTTACCTGTATAAAAGACACCTGGGAGCCAGAAATCTTTCTGATTGAGAGGGGGTCAAATACTTATTTCCGTCATTAAAATGCAAATCAATTTATAACATTTTTGACATACGTTTTTCTGGATTTTGTTGTTGTTATTCTGTCTCTCACTGTTCAAATAAACCTACCATTAAAATTATAGACTGATAATTTCTTTGTCAGTGGGCAAACCTATAAAATCAGCAGGGGATCAAATACTTTTTTCCCTCACTGTAAGTATTTGATACATCAGAAAAGCAGAACTTAATATTTGGTACAGAAACCTTTGTTTGCAATTACAGAGATCATACGTTTCCTGTAGGTCTTGACCAGGTTTGCACACACTGCAGCAGGGATTTTGGCCCACTCCTCCATACAGACCTTCTCCAGATCCTTCAGGTTTCGGGGCTGTCGCTGGGCAATACTTCCAGCTCCCTCCAAAGATTTTTCTATTGGGTTCAGGTCTGGAGACTGGTTAGACTCCTTAGTTGCCCTGGCTGTGTGTTTCGGGTCGTTGTCATGCTGGAAGACCCAGCGACGACCCATCTTCAATGCTCTTACTGAGGGAAGGAGGTTGTTGGCCAAGATCTCGCGATACATGGCCCCATCCATCCTCCCCTCAATACGGTGCAGTCGTCCTGTCCCCTTTGCAGAAAAGCATCCCCAAAGAATTATGTTTCCACCTCCATGCTTCACGGTTGGGATGGTGTTCTTGGGGTTGTATTCATCCTTCTTCTTCCTCCAAACACGGCGAGTGGAGTTTAGACCAAAAAGCTCAATTTTTGTCTCAACAGACCACATGACCTTCTCCCATTCCTCCTCTGGATCATCCAGATGGTCATTGGCAAACTTCAGACGGGCCTGGACATGCGCTGGCTTGAGCAGGGGGACCTTGCGTGCACTGCAGGATTTTAATCCATGACGGCGTAGTGTGTTACTAATGGTTTTCTTTGAGACTGTGGTCCCAGCTCTCTTCAGGTCATTGACCAGGTCCTGCCGTGTAGTTCTGGGCTGATCCCTCACCTTCCTCATGATCATTGATGCCCCACAAGGTGAGATCTTGCATGGAGCCCCAGACCGAGGGTGATTGACCGTCATCTTGAACTTCTTCCATTTTCTAATAATTGCGCCAACAGTTGTTTCCTTCTCACCAAGCTGCTTGCCTATTGTCCTGTAGCCCATCCCAGCCTTGTGCAGGTCTACGATGTTATCCCTGATGTCCTTACACAGCTCTCTGGTCTTGGCCATTGTGGAGAGGTTGGAGTCTGTTTGATTGAGTGTGTGGACAGGTGTCTTTTATACAGTTAACGAGTTCAAACAGGTGCAGTTAATACAGGTAATGAGTGGAGAACAGGAGGGCTTCTTAAAGAAAAACTAACAGGTCTGTGAGAGCTGGAATTCTTACTGGTTGGTAGGTGATCAAATACTTATGTCATGCAATAAAATGCAAATTAATTACTTAAAAATCATACAATGTGATTTTCTGGATTTTCTGGATTCCATCTCTCACAGTTGAAGTGTACCTATGATAAAAATTACAGACCTCTACATGCTTTGTAAGTAGGAAAACCTGCAAAATCGGCAGTGTATCAAATAATTGTTCTCCCCACTGTACATATCTGCGTTCCCAGTCATGTTAAATCCATAGATTAGGGCCTAATAAATGTATTTTAATTGACTGATTTCCCAATATGAACTGTAACTCTGTAAAATCTTTGAAATTGTTGCATGTAGTGTTTATATTTTTGTTCAGTATAGTTGGATCTGTTTTCACAGAAGTATGATTGGTAGCAGAGAGATTAAAATAATGAATGGCTTAGATAAGATTGCTTTAGCTGGAGTCAGAGTGATATCATGGAGATACAAACTTAACAAACTGTGACACTGGATTGACATCAAATGGTGAAAAGTTTAGATGATGATGAAGATTATGCATAGGTTATAGAGGAACACAGCCCACTAAAACTTGTATGACCTTTTCAACAGAAATATGGAGAAGTAAGACTTACAAAACAATTCTTGCCAACTGTAACCTTGGATTGACATCAAAAGGTGAGATGTTCAGATGATGATGAATATGATTCACTGTCATAGAGGAACACAGTCCAATTCTATGACCTTTTCTAAATAAATATGGAGAAGTAAAACTTACAAAAATGTCTTGCACAAGAAGAATACTGCAGAAAAAGGCACACCCAATACCAGCTAAATTAGTGTGTATCATGTGGCCAACACCCTTATTTGCCATGATAAACAGTAGATAACCAGTGTAGTTAAGGCACGTATCCTCTAAACAGCTACAAGGGTAATACACTACAGCTAACCCAGTGCTGCTCAGAGAGGGAAATATTAACAAGTCCTCTATTTTCACCATTACAGGTATTAACAAAAAAAAAGTTAATTTCAGTTCACTATTTACAGCACGTGTTCTCTCATTCTACTAACAACTCAGTGTAAGCACCAAAATCAAATCAGTTTGGAAACTGAATGAAAAAATGCTGGTCACTTGTACTGTGGAGTAGCCCATGGCTAGTTGAGCCACTACCATGGGTAAGCCTTGCACACAACACTTGTTGTAGTGTTGTGGTATTGTGGACTTTATATTGTAAATGTGTACTAATAGATTAATAATTTAATAATGTCTAGTATGATGTATTGTTTTATTTATGATGTAGGCCAGGGATATCAAACTCATTCCATGGAGAGCCTAGTGTCTGCTGGTTTTTGGTTTTTCCTTTCAATTAAGACCTAGACAACCAGGTGAGGGGAGTTCCTTAGTAATTAGTGACCTTAATTCATCAATCAAATATAAGGGAGGAGCGAAAACCCGCAGACACTCTGCCCTCTGTGGAATGAGTTTGACACATGTGATGTAGGTGTCACGGTTTCGGCCGAGGCTGCTCCTTCTTCTTGTTCGGGCAGGCTTCGGCGGTCGTCGTCTCCGGAGTACTAGCTGCCACCGTTCTATGTTTCTATGTTTGATTGGTTTTGTCTGTGTTGCTACACCTGTTCCTTATTAGTGTTTATTAGGTGTCCTATTTAGTTCTCTTGAGTTTGGTCAGGTGTTGTGTGTAATTGTTTCCGTGTCACGTTGTGTGCTAGTTCGACATTTTCTGTTCTCTCTGTATTTTGTGTTTTGAGAGAGAGTTCCGCACTTTGTGCGCCTTAGCATACTTTACTGTTGTGCGTAAAGTTCGCCTGTAGCCTGTTGCCGTGTTTGGCTCATTTTGGACTTTACTAAAGACGCTGTTCGTAATCTCTGTGTGTCCTGCGCCTGATTCTACACCACCTCTACACTCAACCCTGACATAATTACACACCGATCATGGAATCAGCAGGAGCTACCGCACCCAGTGAAATTATCGAGGAGCGTCTTCGTGGACAGGAGGACAGGATCAATCAAATCGGACACGCTCTGGATAGAGTTATGAACACCCTCCATCGATGGGAGACCAGCGGGGTACCCACGCCTCCACCTACCACACCATCACCATCGATCAGTCCGCCTGTCCAACTTCCGGAACCCAGTGGGATTCGGCTCTCGCTCCCGAGGGCGTACGACGGCACCGCTGCCGGGTGTCAAGGGTTCCTGCTGCAAGTGGAACTCTACCTCGCCACCGTACACCCGGCACCCTCGGGACACGAGAGCGTTTCCGCCCTCATCTCCTGTCTCACCGGCAAGGCGTTGGAGTGGGCCAACGCCGAATGGAGGAGAATAGACGCCGCTACTATCACCTATGCGGAGTTCTCCCGCCGCTTCCGTGCAGTGTTTGACCATCCACCAGAGGGGAAGGCGGCGGGGGAGCGTCTATTCTACCTCCGGCAGGGGATGAGGAGCGCTCAGGAGTTTGCACTGGAGTTCCGGACTCTAGCGGCAGATGCAGGGTGGAATGAGTGGGCCCTCATAGATCACTTCCGCTGCAGTCTCCGGGAGGACGTCCAGCGAGAGTTGGCGTGTAGGGATACCACGCTTTCGTTTGACCAATTGGTTGACATGGCCATTCGGCTGGACACCCTGCTCGCCACTCGCGGGCGTCCCAAGTGGGGGTCGCCCATTCCACCCTCCAGCGCCTCCGAGCCGAGTCCTATGGAGCTCGGAGGTGCTGGCGCTAGAGAACAGAGGAGAAGGAGCCCGAGGGGGGCCGTCCCCTGCACCAACTGTGGCCGTGGAGGGCACACCGCGGCTAGGTGCTGGGGAGGGTCTCCTGGTGGAAGAGAAGGCATGCCACGCATTGGGGAGTCCTCCCAGGTGAGTAGGCGCCCCACTTACCCAGAACTTTCTGTCGTACACATAACTATACCTGTTTGTTTTCCACAGGTTGCACCTCGTTCCCAGCATAAGGCGCTAGTAGATTCAGGCGCTGGGAATTTTGTAGATCGTAAATTCTGTGTAGAGTTAGGGATCCCTCTTCTTTCGGTCAATAATCCTTTCCCAGTACATGCCCTAGATAGCCGTCCGTTAGGATCCGGGTTGATTAGGGAGGTCACAGTGCCACTTAGGATGGAGACGCAGGGGGGTCATGAGGAGACGATTCAGCTCTATCTGATCGACTCTCCTGCGTATCCGGTGGTACTGGGGCTTCTCTGGTTGATTACCCATGATCCTACTATTTCGTGGCGAGAGAAGGCTCTTAAGGGGTGGTCTGCCCAGTGTGAGGGGCTATGTCTGGGTGTTTCCGTAGGGGCGAGCTCGGTGGAGAGTCCAAACCAAATGCCCGCACTGCACATTCCCTCCGAGTATGAGGATTTAGCACTCGTGTTTAGCAAGACGAGAGCGGCGCGGTTGCCGCCTCATAGACAGGGGGATTGTGCGATAGACCTCCAGGCAGGAGCTGCGCTCCCGCGGAGCCATGTGTATCCTTTGTCACAAGAGGAGAAGAGGGCGATGGAGACATACATTGCCGAGTCTCTGAGACAGGGATACATACGGCCCTCCACTTCGCCCGCGTCCTCAAGCTTCTTTTTTGTGAAGAAGAAGGATGGAGGTTTGCGCCCGTGTATTGATTACCGCGGTCTCAATCAGATTACTGTAAAATATAGTTATCCACTCCCTCTGATTGTGACTATGACGGAGTCATTACACGGGGCACGGTTCTTCACAAAATTGGACCTCAGGAGCGCATATAACTTGGTGCGCATTAGAGAGGGCGATGAATGGAAGACAGCATTTAGTACTACCTCCGGTCATTACGAGTATCTCGTCATGCCATACGGGTTAATGAATGCTCCATCAGTCTTCCAATCCTTTGTAGATGAGATTTTCCGGGACATGCAGGGGCAGGGAGTAGTCGTGTACATAGATGATATTCTGGTGTACAGTTCTACCCGAGCCACAAATGTAGCCCTGGTGCGCCGAGTGTTGAGGAGGTTGTTGGAGCATTACCTGTATGTCAAGGCAGAGAAATGTCTGTTCTTCCAGGAGTCGGTCTCCTTTTTGGGTTATCAGTTGTCTGCGTCAGGGGTGAAGATGGAGGTTGACCGTGTGTCAGCCGTGCGTAATTGGCAAACCCCAACCACGGTTAAAGAGGTGCAGCGGTTCTTGGGTTTTGCGAATTACTACCGGAGATTTATCCGGGGTTTTGGACAGGTGGCAGCTCCCATAACGTCCCTTCTGAAGGGGGGTCCGGTGCGCTTGCGGTGGTCAGCTGAGGCGGACAGGGCCTTTGGGAGACTGAAGGACCTGTTTACCTCGGCTCCGGTGCTGGCGCACCCGGATCCCGCTTTACCATTCCAAGTGGAGGTGGACGCGTCTGAAGCCGGTATCGGGGCCGTTCTCTCACAACGGTCCGGCACACCACCTAAACTCCGCCCCTGTGCTTTTTATTCGAAGAAGCTCAGTCCGGCGGAGCGTAATTATGACGTAGGGGACAGGGAGTTGTTAGCCGTGGTACAAGCCCTAAAGGTGTGGAGGCATTGGCTTGAGGGGGCTCAACACCCTTTTCTCATTTTGACTGACCACCGTAACCTGGAATACATTCGGGCAGCTAGGAGACTGAATCCTCGCCAGGCTCGGTGGACTATGTTTCTAGCCCGGTTCGTGTTTAAGATCACTTACATCCCTGGGTCCCAGAACGGGAAGGCAGATGCCCTGTCTCGGCGGTATGACACGGAGGAGAGGTCCGTAGAGCCCACTCCCATACTACCTAAGTCTTGTCTGGTTGCACCGGTGGTATGGGAGGTCGATACGGAGATTGAGCGGGCGTTGCGCACCGACCCTAGCCCTCCACAGTGTCCGGTGGGTCGGACGTACGTCCCGCTCGAGGTCCGGGATCGACTCCTTTATTGAGCTCACACGTCACCCTCCTCTGGGCATCCAGGTATTGGCCGGACAGTGCACTGCCTTAGCACAAAGTACTGGTGGCCAACGTTAGCCAGGGATGTGAGGATTTATGTCTCCTCCTGCTCGGTGTGTGCCCAGTGTAAGGCGCCCAGACACTTGCCCAGGGGTAAGTTACAACCCCTGCCCGTTCCACAACGACCCTGGTCTCACCTCTCGGTGGATTTTGTTACAGACCTTCCCCCCTCCCAGGGGAATACCACCATCCTGGTCGTTGTGGATCGGTTCTCGAAGGCCTGCCGTCTCCTTCCCATGCCGGGTCTTCCCACTGCCCTACAGACCGCTGAGGCTCTATTTACCCACGTCTTCCGGCATTTCGGGGTACCCGAGGATATAGTGTCTGATCGAGGCCCCCAGTTTACCTCCAGAGTTTGGAGAGCGTTTATGGAACAGTTGGGGGTTTCGGTGAGCCTTACCTCGGGTTACCACCCGGAGAGTAATGGGCAGGTCGAACGTGTCAACCAGGATGTGGGTAGGTTTCTGAGGTTGTATTGCCAGGGCCGGCCGGAGGAGTGGGCGAGATATGTTCCCTGGGCAGAGATGGCACAGAACTCTCTCCGCCACTCCTCCACTAAACTAACCCCTTTCCAGTGTGTGTTGGGGTACCAGCCGGTTCTGGCACCTTGGCATGAGAGCCAGATCGAGGCCCCTGCGGTGGATGAGTGGGTGCGGCGCTCGGAGGGAACGCTGCACACGTCCACCTGCAGCGGGCCATCCGTCGACATAAGACGAGCGCCGATCTCCACCGCAGTGAGGGGCCAGTGTACGCACCTGGAGATCGAGTCTGGCTCTCGACCAGAAACCTGCCCCTCCGCCTGCCCTGCCGGAAGCTGGGTCGGCGGTTTGTGGGGCCGTTTAAAGTCCTGAGGAGATTGAACGAGGTGTGTTACAGGTTACAACTGCCCATTGATTACAAGAATATTAACCACTCGTTCCATGTGTCTCTCCTCAGGCCGGTGGTAGCTGGTCCACTCCAGGACTATGAGATAGAGGAGACTCCTCCGCCCCCGTTGGACATCGAGGGGGCTCCGGCGTACACTGTTCGGTCCATCCTAGATTCGAGACGCCGGATGGGGGGTCTCCAATATCTCGTGGAGTGGGAGGGGTACGGCCCGGAGGAGCGCTGCTGGGTGCCGAGGAGGGACATCCTAGACCCGTCTCTGCTGACCGAGTTCCATCGTGGTCATCCCACGCGCCCTGCTCCGCGTCTTCCTGGTCGTCCCCGAGGCCGGGGTCGGCGCACGGCTGGAGCCGCGCGTCAAGGGGGGGGTACTGTCACGGTTTCGGCCGAGGCTGCTCCTTCTCCTTGTTCGGGCAGGCTTCGGCGGTCGTCGTCTCCGGAGTACTAGCTGCCACCGTTCTATGTTTCTATGTTTGATTGGTTTTGTCTGTGTTGCTACACCTGTTCCTTATTAGTGTTTATTAGGTGTCCTATTTAGTTATCTTGAGTTTGGTCAGGTGTTGTGTGTAATTGTTTCCGTGTCACGTTGTGTGCTTTTCTGTTCTCTCTGTATTTTGTGTTTTGAGAGAGAGTTCCGCACTTTGTGCGCCTTAGCAGACTTTACTGTTGTGCGTAAAGTTTGCCTGTAGCCTGTTGCCGTGTTTGGCTCATTTTGGACTTTACTAAAGACGCTGTTCGTAACCTCTGTGTGTCCTGCGCCTGATTCTACACCACCTCTACACTCAACCCTGACAGTAGGCTGCTGTGATGTAATTGTTTTAACCCTGTTTGGACCCCAGGAAGAGTCGGGGATCCTATACTATACTAAATACTGGGGATCCTATACTAAATACTAAATAATAATAATAAGGGGAACAAAACAATACAAGATGCTATCTAGTCTATTCCAACAGCACGCTATAGTCCACGCACAGGAGGCTGCTGAGGAGAGGACGGCTCATAATAATGGCCGGAACGGAGCAAATGGAATGGCATCATGATGTATTTGATACCATTCCGCTCCATCCATTATCACCAGCCTGTGTTTGTGCGCATCCACAATAGAGGAAAGTATATCGTTCTACAGCCTACACCTGTCAATCAACTGATCAAAGCATTCTACTGCACGCTGTAGGCCTATTAATAAGGTGGTAACGCAGACCATTTAAATCAAATCACATCAAATTTTATTGGTGGCATACACATCTTTAGCAGATATTATTGCGGGTGTAGCGAAATGCTTGTGTTTAAAACTCCAACAGTGCAGTAATATCTAACAATACACAACACAACACACAAATCTAAAAAGTAAAAGAATGGAATTAAGAAATATACAAATATTAGGACAATGTTGGAGTCCGGAGTATAAATATATATATACAGTATATGTGATGGGATATATAGACAATATGGACAGTATATGGATAGAATATGTAGTATATCTGAAGAATAGTATATGTAATAGTTAAATAGGATAGGGCTTGACTAGAATACAGTATATACACATGAAGTGGGTAATACAATATGTAAACATTATTAAAGTGACCAGTGTTCCATGACTATGTACATAGGGCAGCAGCCTCTAAGGTGCATGGTAGTAACCGGATTTTAGCCAGCTAGTGACAGTGACTAAATTCCAGTGCAGGGTAGAGTGCTAATTTAAAAAAAGTAAATGTTTTTTATTAGGATCCTCATTAGCTGTGGCGATTGCAGCAGCTACTCTTCCTGGGTTCCACATGACATGATACTGAATATAAATAAACAAGAACAGCTTATTAAGGACAGAACTACATGCAATTAAAGTATATGTGTCAGTGTGTGTGTCAGCGCTGTGTGTGAGTTGACTATGCAAACAATTTGAAATGTTCAACACATTAATGCTTCTTCTAAAAACAAAAAGTGATGCAGTCAGTCACTTCTTTACTTTTAGGACATGCATATAATTGATATTAGCCCTCTGATTACAGTAAAGAGCAAGACAATAACCGCTTCAACGTCCTGTTTTGAATGCTTCATGCCGAATTAACTGAACAAAGACTACCGCGAAATACTTGCTTACGAGCCGTAAAATAGTAACACAAGAGGAATAAAATAAAATACACAAGAATGGAGCTATACATTGCCTTCGGAAAGTATTCAGATCCCTTGACTTTTCCACATTTTGTGAGGTTACAGTCTTATTCTAAAATGTATTACATTGTTTTTTTCCCTCATCAATCTACATACAATACCCCATAATGACAAAGAAAAAACAGGTTTTTAGAAATGTTTGTTAATTTATTAAAAATAAAACACTGAAATATCACATTTACATAAGTGTTCAGGCCCTTTACTCAGTACTTTGTTGAAGCACCTTTGGCAGCGATTACAGTCTCGAGTCTTCTTGGGTATTATGCTACAAGCTTGGCACACCTATATTTGGGGAGTTTCTCCCATTCCTCTCTGCATATCCTCTCAAGCTCTGTCAGGTTGGATGGGCAGCGTTGCTGCACAGCTATTTTCAGGTCTCTCCAGAGATGTTTGATCGGTTCAAGTCCGGGCTCTGGCTCGGCCAGTCAAGGACATTCAGAGACTTGTCCCGAAGCCTCTCCTGCGTTGTCTTGGCTGTGTAATTAGGGTCGTTGTCCTGTTGGAGGATGAACCTTCACCCCAGTCTGAGGTCCTGAGCGCTCTGGAGCAGGTTTTCATCAAGGATCTCTCTGTACTTTGCTCCATTCATCTTTCCCTTGATCCTGACTAGACTCCCAGTCCCTGCCACTGAAAAACATCCCCACAGCATGATGCTGCCACCACCATGCTTCACCGTAGGGATGGTGCCAGGTTTCCTCCAGACGTGACGCTTGGCATTCAGGCCAAATAGTTCAATCTTGGTTTCATCAGACCAGAGAATCTTGTTTCTCATGGTCAGAGTCCTTTAGGTGCCTTTTGGCAAACTCGAAGCGGGCTGTCATGTGCCTTTTACTGAGGAGTGGCTTCCGTCAGGCCACTACCATAAAGGCCTGATTGGTGGAGTGCTACAGACATGGTTGTCCTTCTGGAAGGTTCTCCTATCTCCGCAGAGGAACTCTAGAGCTCTGTCAGAGTGACCATCGGGTTCTTGGTAACCTCCTCGACCATGGCCCTTCTCCCCCAATTGCTCAGATTGGCCGGGCGGCCAGCTCTAGGAAGAGTCTTGGTGGTTCCAAACTTCTTCCATTTAAGAATGATGGAAGCCACTGTGTTCTTGGGGACCTTCAATGCTACAGATATGTTTTAGTACCCTTCCCCAGATCTGTGCCTCGACACAATCCTGTCTCAGACTCTACGGACAATTCCTTCGACCTGATGGCTTGGTTTTTGCTCTGACATGCACTGTCAACTGTGGGACCTTATATTGACAGGTGTGTGCCTTTCAAAATCATGTCCAATCAACAGAATTGACCACAGGTGGACTCCAATCAAGTTGTAGAAACAGCTCAAGGATGATCAATGGAAACAGGTTGCACCTGAGCTCAATTTCGAGGGGGTCTGAAGGGTCTGAAAACTTATGTAAATAAGGTATTTCTGTTTTCGCTTTGTCATTATGGGGTATTGTGTGTAGATTGATGAGGAAAATAAATATATTTAATCAATTTTAGAACAAGGCTGTAGTGTAACATAATGTGGCAAAAAGTGAAGGGGTCTGAATACTTTCCGAATGCACTGTATCTCACATTATGTGCGCAGTGTGATAGTTTTCTTGCTCTTTCTTAGCAGATAATGACAACATGACATTAACCGTAGCTGTAGATGATGTAATGAAAAGTTGTTCGGTGGTTGGTAATGGAGGACATCAGGTGGATCCATGGGTGTTTTGCAGAACCCAGAAGATAGCCTTATTTGGTAAAAGACCAAGTCCATATTATGGCAAGAACAGCTCAAATAAGCAAAGAGAAATGACAGCCCATCATTACTTTAAGACATGAAGGTCAGTCAATACGGAACATTTCAAGAACTTTGAAAATGTCTTTAAGTGCAGTCGTAAAAACCATCAAGCGCTATGATGAAACTGGCTCTCATGAGGACCACCACAGGAATGGTAGACCCAGAGTTAGCTCTGCTGCTGCGGATAAGTTCATTAGAGTTACCGGCCTCAGAAATTGCAGCCCAAATAAATGCTCCACGGAATTCAAGTAACAGACACATCTCAACATCAACTGTTCAGAGGAGACTGTGTGAATCAGGCCTTCGTGGTTGAATTGCTGCAATGAAACCACTACTAAAGGACACCAATAAGAAGAAAATACTTGCTTGGGCCAAGAAACACGAGCAATGGACATTAGACGTGTGGAAATGTGTCCTTTGGTCTGGAGTCCAAATTTGAGATTTTTGGTTCCAACCGCCGTGTCTTTGTGAGATGTGGTATGGGTGAACATATGATCTTCGAATGGATATTTCCCACCGTAAAGCATAGAGGAGGAGGAGTTATGGTGTGGGGGTGTTTTGCTGGTGACACTGTCTGTGATTTATTTAGGATTCAAGGCACACTTAACCAGCATGGCTACCACAGCATTCTGCAGTGATACGCCATCTTAGTCAGGCTATTGTTCGTCAAATCCAGATTAAATACAGGTCTTCATGTGTATCAAATCTATAGGCGATTGTGGGCTAAATCAATGACAAACAACTGAAATGTTCAGGCTTCATCATGATCTGTGATCAAAACAGGCTGGGCTGTTTTCGCTTTCCGTTTAGGCTGAGGTTACGCGTAAAAACGCAACTGCACTGAAATGAATAGCCTGATTCAATGCGATTCTCTTGAATAAAAAACAGTTTATCTGTTAAGCTGTTTGGTCTATGGATAGACCCATACCGATTCTATCTTTTTGGTATTTTGCTGTAGGCATAGCCTACCACTAATATTCTAAATAGCGGAGCATTTAATAAAACAACCACATTTTCCTGTGATGTTGAGGCTTAGCAAGACCTTCGATAGGCTAGTAGACTATGCAGAAATAATTGTGGAGTTAATCATTGTTATAGCCTAGATCGCTTTATATAATCTGGACCGTTGTTTTTTCTAAGGCTAAGCAAACAAGGGGTAGCATATGCTTTTTGCCCATCTCTATAACAAGGGTTAGGCCTATATCCTCACATACGCCCCTCAATTCAAGCCCTGCTTTTAACCATAAGACATCTCCACAGAAATGTATAGCCTAAGGATTGCATGGTGACAGTCATTGTGTCTGTTAAACCGGTAAACTGGGAACTCTGGGGAAAAAACGAGGTCAAATCATGACATCAGTGATTTTCAGGTCAGAGAAAGATGCTAGAGTTTATGAATTGGAATTCTTTTTTTTCCGAGTTCCCAGTTAACTTGAACGCACGGAAGTCGGAAGTCAGAGATTGCCGAGTTCCGAGTTGTTTTGAATGCGCCACTAGAGACCTAGGCTACCTCTTATTTCTGAATAGGGCTACCTCCAACAAAGAAGCTCTTGTGTCAGTATTGATTTGAGAAATAGGCATATCTACACAGTAACGGTGGCTGGCTGCAAATCAACTAGCCTAATCATTTTTGTACTGAGGTTATATGCCTATTTTAGCTAAATCAACAATTTAAATTGATTCGATTACTCTGGCAATGAAAAATATTTTTTTTTAAATAATGTAGATGTAGATGTCATGTAGATGTTTGTAAGACGTTCATGGTGAGATCTTTAATAATAAACTAAGCAGACACTTAAACTAACGTGACGTGCAAGTGTCGCGTATATACGACGTGAAAGCATGATGTACACGTAGATGTCATGTAGACGTTTTTAAGGCGTTCATGGTGAGATCTTTCATAATACACTTACAAGCAAACTGATACGTGACATGTCAGTGCCACGTTACACGACGTGAACACTACGTCTACATGACGGGTATGTTTCACGTGACATGAAGGTGATGGAAACGCATCGGCAGTTTGATGCCTTAGAAACAAACTTGTTTCCAATGACAGTGTTGATTCATGGCAGTATTTTATGGCGCTAGGAAGACGTTAGGTGACTTGGTGAGAGGTATCAGTAGCTTCACGAGGCTTAATTCTGGCATGAATCACCCCCCATACACACATGCACATCCCTCCGGCCCTCCCCACCATTCACTCACTCAGCAACAGTCTGCCTCACTGCCTGACAGTCAGCAGCAGGTCACAGTGAAATATATATTTTTCAAGAGAAATGCCATGGCGGCGCAACTTAGAAATAGCCCAAAAACCCACAACCCACGACCAAAACATTTTCTCCCGCGACATCGTTTTCAAAGTAGCCCGATTTTTCAGGAAACCGCAAACATGGAAATTAGACAACACTCTTCATATGTGTAGTTTCGTGGAAAAAGTTGTATGTGTCAACTGTAGGGGTGCCCATGTAGCTGGGGATCGGAGGTGTCCGGTGCGAGAGAGGCAGGTTGAGGTGGCCAGGGTCAGAGTAGTGCAGAAGATTTCGTATGCTGGGCAGTGAAGAAAGTAGAGGAGGGTGGATCAAGGGTGAGGGATTCTGAGAGGATCCCTGTGAATAGTAGATCTGTGCCAGAACAGAGGGATAGGCCAATGAGTGATATTGTCAATAAGATTGGCTTCTTAGCGGTCATAGCAATGGTTATCAATTGTACTGCAGAGATGGAACATACAGTGGCTTGTGAAAGTATTCACCCCCCTTGGCATTTTTCCTATTTTGTTGCCTTACAACCTGGAATTAAAATGGATTTTTGGGGGGTTTGTATCATTTGATTTACACAACGTGCCTACCACTTTGAAGATGCAAAATATTTTTGGGGGTGAAACAAACCAGAAATAAGACAAAAAAACAGAAAACTTGAGCGTGCGTAACAATTCACCCCCCCAAAGTCAATACTTTGTAGAGCCACCTTTTGCAGCAATTACAGCTGCAAGTCTCTTGGAGTATGTCTCTATAAGCTTGGCACATCTAGCCACTGGGATTTTTGCCCATTCTTCGAGGCAAAACTGCTCCAGCTCCTTCAAGTTGGATGGGTTCCGCTGGTATACAGCAATCTTTAAGTCATACCACAGATTCTCAATTGGATTGAGGTCTGGGCTTTGACTAGGCCATTCCAAGACATTTAAATGTTTCCCCTTAAACCACTTGAGTGTCGCTTTAGAAGTATGCATAGGGTCATTGTCCTGCTGGAAGGTGAACCTCCGTCCCAGTCTCAAATCTCTGGAAGACTGAAACAGGTTTCCCTCAAGAATTTCTATGTATTTAGCGCCATCCATCATTCCTTCAATTCTGACCAGTTTCCCAATCCCTGCCGATGGTGTTCTCGGGGTGATGAGAGGTGTTGGGTTTGCACCAGACATAGCGTTTTCCTTGATGGCCAAAAAGCTCAATTTTAGTCTCATCTGACCAGAGTACCTTCTTCCATATGTTTGGGGTGTCTCCCACATGCCTTTTGGTGAACACCAAACGTGTTTGCTTATATTTTCTTTAAGCAATGGCTTTTTTCTGGCCACTCTTCCATAAAGCCCAGCTCTGTTGAGTGTACGGCTTAAAGTGGTCCTATGGACAGATACTCCTATCTCCGTGTGGAGCTTTGCAGCTCCTTCAGGGTTATCTTTGGTTTCTTTGTTGCCTCTCTGATTAATGCCCTCCTTGCCTGGGCCATGAGTTTTGGTGGGCGGCCCTCTCTTGGCAGGTTTGTTGTGGTGCCATATTCTTTCTATTTTTTAATAATGGATTTAATGGTGCTCCGTGGGATGTTCAAAGTTTCTGATATTTTTTTATAACCCAACCCTGATCTGTACTTCTCCACAACTTTGTCCCTGACCTGTTTGGAGAGCTCCTTGGTCTTCATGGTGCCGCTTGCTTGGTGGTGCCCCTTGCTTAGTGGTGTTGCAGACTCTGGGGCCTTTCAGAACAGATGTATATCTACTGAGATCATGTGATAGATCATGTGACACTTAGATTACACACAGGTTGAATTTATTTAACTATGTGTGACTTCTGAAGTTCATTGGTTGCACCAGATCTTATTTAGGGGCTTCATAGCAAAGGGTGTGAATACATATGCACGCACCACTTTTCCGTTATTTATTTTTTAGAATTCTTTGAAACAAGTAATTTTTTTCATTTCACTACACCAATATGGACAATTTTGTGTATGTCCATTACATGAAATCCAAATAAAAATCAATTTCTATTACAGGTTGTAATGCAACAAAATAGGAAAAACGCCAAGGGGGATGAATACTTTTGCAAGGCACTGTAAAATCCTTGTGGGAAGTTAGTTGAATCAAGAGGAATTCAGCCATGGCATTCAACATTATTTTGGTTTAGCTGTTAGCATAACTAGCTAGCTACTTCTGTATCTATACAAGTTATGTTTTTGCTGTTATCTAAAGAAACGCCTGGGAATGTGTTTATGGTTTAACTTTCTGTACGTTTTTCTTCAAAATTGTAATTCAAAGCTGAGACCGCACTCCCCAAGATGGAGTCCACACTGACTGAACAAAGCACGGGCTCACAGCGTGTTGTGTGTTTTGCTTTAAAGGGTCCGTGCAGAAACACGTGCGGTTAAAAGGGTCCATGGGGTGAAGAGATGGAGATGCGATGAATGGCGTCCAAAAGATTAAGGCCATTAAAAATGTCACATTTTACATTTCAAGGGGGGATTAATGTGGGATTAAAACCCTTGACACAATCTGCAACAAATACGAGGAGCTAGGCATTATATATTTAAGCAATAAGGCCCTAGGGGGTGTGGTATATGGCCAATATACCACGGCTAAGGGCTGTTTGTAGGCACGACGCAACTGAGATTGCTAGGACACAGCCCTTAGCCATGGTATACTGGCCATATATCACAAACCCCCGAGGTAGCTTATTGCTATTATAAACTGGTTACCAACATAGTTAGAGCAGTAAAAAATAATGTTTTGTCACACCCATTGTATACGATCTGAATACCACAGCTTTCAGCCAATCAGCATTCAGGGCTCGAACCACCCAGTTTATAATGTGAGCTATATAACCAGTCAGTCAAATGCATGTGATCTAGTTGCTTTGATTATCAGAACGTGCCATTGGACTTCTGTTAAGTATGCTTTCATGAACATGTGTTCATCTAAAATTTGAATTAGCTGATACGGAATTTGAAGTGGCTTTAATCATGGCCAACTGTACAGGTTAGCATAGGGCAAAATTGTACAGGTTATCTAATGTGAAAAACAAAGAGGCATTTCATCACATGCAACTACACTACCGGTCAAAAGTTTTAGAACACCTACTCATTCAATGGTTTTTCTTTATTTTTACTATTTTCTACATTGTAGAATAATAGTGAAGACATCAATACTATGAAATAACACATATGGAATCATGTAGTAACCAAAAAAGCGTTATAAAATCAAAATATATTTTATATTTGAGATTCTTCAAATAGCCACCCTTTGCATTGATGACAGCTTTGCACACTCTTGGCATTCTCTCAACCAGCTTCACCTGGAATGCTTTTCCAACAGTCTTGAAGGAGTTCCCACATATGCTGAGCACTTGTTGGCTGCTTTTCCTTCACTCTGCGGTCCGACTCATCCCAAACCATCTAAATTTGGTTGAGATCGGGGGATTGTGGAGGCCAGGTCAACTGATGCAGCACCCCATCACTCTCCTTCTTGGTAAAATAGCCCTTACACAGCCTGGAGGTGTGTTGGGTCATTGTCCTGTTGAAAAACAAATGATAGTCCCACTAAGCCCAAACCAGATGGGATGGCGTATCGCTGCAGAATGCTGTGGTAGCCATGCTGGTTAAGAGTGCCTTGAATTCTAAATAAATCACAGTGTCACCAGCAAAGCACCCCCACACCATAACACCTCCTCCTCCATGCTTTACGGTGGGAAATACACATGTGGAGATCATCCGTTCACCCATACCGCGTCTCACAAAGACATGGCGGTTGGAACCAAAAATCTCAAATTTGGACTCCAGAACAAAGGACAAGTTTCTTTGCAACAATTCAACCATGAAGGCCTGATTCACACAGTCTCCTTTGAACAGTTGATGTTGAGATGTGTCTGTTACTTGAACTCTGTGAAGCATTTATTTGGGCTTCAATTTATGAGGCTGGTAACTCTATCCTCTGCAGCAGAGGCAACTCTGGGTCTTCCATTCCTGTGGTGGTCCTCATGAGAGCCAGTTTCATCATAGCGCTTGATGGCATTCGCGACTGCACTTAAAGACATTTTCAAAGTTCTTGAAATGTTCCGTATTGACTGACCTTCATGTCTTAAAGTAATGATGGACTGTCGTTTCTCTTTGCTTATTTGAGCTGTTCTTGCCATAATATGGACTTTGTCTTTTACCAAATAAGGCTATCTTCTGGGTTCGAATGTTCGCAAGCATGGACCCAATATGTCTAGACTCTGGGCTACTATTGTCTAGTAGCAGACTGTCCCCACCCCACACCCTGGGGTAGAGGCACTGAGGCAGGGGCGGATTTGGGCCATTTTTTAGTTGGATGGGCTGGTCAAAATTGACATGTACAATAATATTTGTTTTATCTAAAAATAAAACAATTAAAAAGGTGACATGGCTGGTGGCCCATGGGCCTGTTCAGATATTATTTTTGTGCAATTTCTCTGTTATACATTTACATTTTACATTTTAGTCATTTAGCAGACGCTCTTATCCAGAGCGACTTACAGGAGCAATTAGGGTTAAGTGCCTTGCTCAAGGGCACATTTACGTCATTTAGCAGACGCTCTTATCCAGAGCGACTCACAAATTGGTGCATTCACCCTATAGCCAGTGGGATAACCACTTTACAATTTTTTTGGGGGGGGGTGGGGGTACTCATACTTATACTCATCTATACTGAACAGAAATATAAACCCAACATGTAAAGTGTTGGTCCCATGTTTCATGAGCTTAAATAAAAGATCCCAGACATTTTCCTTATGCACAAAAATATTATTTTTCTCAAATTTTGTGCAGAGATTTTGTGACATCCCTGTTAGTGAGCATTTATCCTTTGCCAAGATAATCCATCCACCTGACAGGTGTGGCATATCAAGAAGCTGATTAAACAGCATGTTCATTACACAGGTGCACCTTGTGCTGGTGACAAGAAAAGGCCACTCTAAAATGTGCAGTATGTCCAACTGGCCTCACAACCGCAGACCATGTGTAACCATGTCAGCCCAGGACCTACACATCCGGCTTCTTCACCTGCGTGATCATCTGAGACCAGCCACCTGGACAGCTGATGAAACTGTGGGTTTGCATAACCAAATAATTTCTGCACAAACTGTCAGAAATCATCTCAGGGAAGCTCATCTGCGTGCTCGTCGTCCTCAACAGAGTCTTGAACTGACTGCAGTTTGGGGTCGTAACCGACTTCAGTGGGCAAATGCTCACCTTCGATGGCCACTGGCACCCTGGAGAAATGTGCTCTTCATGGATTAATCCCGGTTTCAACTGTACCGGGCAGATGGCAGACAGTGTGTATGGCATCGTGTGGGAGCGAGCGGTTTGCTGATGTCAACGTTGTGAACAGAGTGCCCCATGGTTGCCTTGATAAGTTCCTTTCCTGAGGATGGCTCACCCCTCACAGTTCTGGGTGACTTCAACCTCCCTACGTCTACCTTTGACTCATTTCTCTCTGCCTCCTTCTTTCCACTCCTCTCCTCTTTTGACCTCACCCTCTCACCGTCCCCCCCTACTCACAAGGCAGGCAATACGCTTGACCTCATCTTTACTAGATGCTGTTCTTCTACTAATCTCACTGCAACTCCCCTCCATGTCTCCGACCACTACTTTGTATCCTTTTCTCTCTCGCTCTCCTCCAACAATACTCACTCTGCCACTACTCAGATGGTAATGCGTCGTCGCAACCTTCGCTCTCTCTCTCCCGCTACTCTCTCCTCTTCCATCCTATCATCTCTTCCCTCTGCTCAATCCTTCTCCCTCCAATCTCCTGATTCTGCCTCCTCAACCCTCCTCTCCTCCCTTTCTGCATCCTTAGACTCTCTATGTCCCCTATCCTCCCGGCCGGCTCGGTCCTCCCCTCCTGCTCCGTGGCTTGATGACTCATTGCGAGCTCACAGAACAGGGCTCTGGGCAGCCGAGCGGAAATGCAGGAAAATTAGACTCCCTGCGGACCTGGCATCTTTTCACTCCCTCCTCTCTACATTTTCTTCATCTGTTTCTGCTGCTAAAGCCACTTTCTACCACTCTAAATTCCAAGCATCTGCCTCTAACCCTAGGAAGCTCTTTGCCACCTTCTCCTCCCTGCTGAATCCTCCTCCCCCTCCCCTCCCCTCCTCCCTCTCTGTGGATGACTTCGTCAACCATTTTGAAAAGAAGGTTGACGACATCCAATCCTCGTTTGTTAAGTCAAATGACACTGCTGGTCCTGCTCACACTGCCCTACCCTATGCTTTGACTTCTTTCTCCCCTCTCTCTCCAGATAAAATCTTGCGACTTGTGATGGCCAGCCACCCAACAACCTGCCCGCTTGACCCTATCCCCTCCTCTCTTCTCCAGACCATCTCCGGTGACCTTCTCCCTTACCTCACCTCGATCATCAACTCATCCTTGACCGCTGGCTATGTCCCTTCCGTCTTCAAGAGAGCGAGAGTTGCACCCCTTCTCAAAAAACCAACACTCGATCCCTCTGATGTCAACAACTACAGACCAGTATCCCTTCTTTCTTTTCTCTCCAAAACTCTTGAGCGTGCCGTCTTTAGCCAACTCTCTTGCTATTTCTCTCAGAATGACCTTCTTGATCCAAACCAGTCAGGTTTCAAGACTGGTCATTCAACTGAGACTGCTCTTCTCTGTGTCACGGAGGCTCTCCGCACTGCTAAAGCTAACTCTCTCTCCTCTGCTCTTGTCCTTCTAGACCTGTCTGCTGCCTTTGATACTGTGAACCATCAGATCCTCCTCTCCACCCTCTCTGAGCTGGGCATCTCCGGCGCGGCTCACTCTTGGATTGCGTCCTACCTGACCGGTCGCTCCTACCAAGTGGCGTGGTGAGAAGCTGTCTCCGCACCATGTGCTCTCACCACTGGTGTCCCCCAGGGCTCAGTTCTAGGCCCTCTCCTATTCTCGCTATACACCAAGTCACTTGGCTCTGTCATATCCTCACATGGCCTCTCCTATCATTGCTACGCTGACGACACACAACTAATCTTCTCCTTTCCCCCTTCTGATAACCAGGTGGCGAATCGCATCTCTGCATGTCTGGCAGACATATCAGTATGGATGACGGATCACCACCTCAAGCTGAACCTTGGCAAGACGGAGCTGCTCTTCCTCCCGGGGAAGGACTGCCTGTTCCATGATCTCGCCATCACGGTTGACAACTCCGTTGTGTCCTCCTCCCAGAGTGCGAAGAGCCTTGGCGTGACCCTGGACAACACCCTGTCGTTCTCCGCTAACATCAAGGCGGTGACCCGATCCTGTAGGTTCATGCTCTACAACATTCTGAGAGTACAACCCTGCCTTACACAGGAAGCGGCACAGGTCCTACTCCAGGCACTTGTCATCTCCCGTCTGGATTACTGCAACTCGCTGTTGGCTGGGCTCCCTGCCTGTGCCATTAAACCCCTACAACTCATCCAGAATGCCGCAGCCCGTCTGGTGTTCAACCTTCCCAAGTTCTCTCACGTCACCCCACTCCTCCGCACACCCCACTGGCTTCCAGTTGAAGCTCGCATCTGCTACAAGACCATGGTGCTTGCCTACGGAGCTGTGAGGGGAACGGCACCTCCGTACCTTCAGGCTCTGATCAGTCCCTACACCCAAACGAGGGCATTGCGTTCATCCAACTCTGGCCTGCTGGCTCCCCTACCTCTGCGGAAGCATAGTTCCCGCTCAGCCCAGTCAAAACTGTTCGCTGCTCTGGCACCCCAATGGTGGAACAAGCTCCCTCACGACGCCAGGACAGCGGAGTCACTCACCACCTTCCGGAGACATTTGAAACCCCACCTCTTTAAGGAATACCTGGGATAGGATAAAGTCATCCTTCTACCCCCCCCCCCCCTTACCCCCAAAAAAATATACATTGTAAAGTGGTTATCCCACTGGCTATAAGGTGAATGCACCTATTTGTAAGTCGCTCTGGATAAGAGCGTCTGCTAAATGACGTAAATGTAAATGTAAATGTATAAATAACTGTAGTCATCAAAAGTAGCACAGATCTCGAACATATCACTCACTCTACTACATCATCCATCTTGAACTATAAATTGTACCTTCCTGTATTATACTTATGCTAAAATGTTTATTCTATTCTTCTGAGCCATTTACTTTATGTTCGTATTCTTATATTTTCTTGTTTCTTATTGTTGTTGCATTATCGACAAGGAACCTGCTAGTAAGCATTTTGTTGGACAGTGTTTACCATGTGTATCCCGTACATAGGACTAATAAAGCTTGAAACTAGAATCATCCTCCCTCTCCAAGTTAATTTATTAAAGGTAGACTAAGCGAAATGACGTTGCCACGGGCAGCACCGCAGAAATTGAGATGAGCGAGATGCAAGACATCGCTCTCACACAGTCACACACAGTATCTGCGCATGTACACGGGTTTGCTTTACACTGTTCACAGCGTGGTAGCCACAGGACCAAAACAGCGGAAATGTACCCACTATGCTGTTTACTTTCTGCATCTATGTCATATCGCTGAGTGTACCGTTAACAGAAGATATGGTATATTACCTATAAAAAATATATAAGGGAACATTTATATGACCGCCTTTCAAATATGAGCCCCTTATTTACCACTTTCTTGCATACATATCAGTGGATAACTAGCAAACTGGGAGGGGTGGGGGCAGAGGGATGTTGTTAAACCATGGGGGCTGTTTGCATTTCAAATTAGGGAGGTGTTAAACAATGGAAATGTTAATGAATTTCATTCACACAGACACCTGTATTTTAGATACCGGGTCTGTGGAAATGCAGGAATCATGACTAGGTCTTTAGGTGGGGTTTAATATACCATGTTGTTGTTTTTTACCCCCTATCCTTTTCAGATATACAAAGAAACAGACAACAAGAAGCAGGCTGGTAAAGTAGTGGGATTTTGAATTGCTTTGTGGAGCTGGCGAAAGGTACATTGCATTTACATTATACTACAGCATGTACATGGTCATGCACCATTGGTCATACACTCAGTGGCCAGTTTATTGACGAAAATGGTTCGCTCCTACAGACAGTGTGGCCATGGCTTGCTATATAAATCAGGCAGACAAGCATCTAGGCATTCAGTTACTGTTCGATTGAACATTAGAATGGGCAAAACGAGTGACCTGAGCAACTTTGACCGTGGTATGATCATCGGGCCAGGGGCGCTGGTCCCAGCATCTGAGAAAGGCTGGCCTCCTGGGATTTTCACGCGCGACAGTGTCTAGGGTTTACTGAGAATGGTGCGACAAACCAAAAACATCCAATCAGCAGCAGTCCTGTGGGTGAAAACGGCTAGTTGATGAGAGGTCGAATGAGAATGTCAATATGCAAGCTAACAGGCGGGCCACAGACGGGCAAATAACGGCACAGTACAACAGTGGTGTGCAGAACGGTATCTCGGAACGCCCAACTCGTCAGTCCTTGTCACGGATGGGCTATTGCAGCAGACGACCACACCGGGTTCCACTCCTATCAGCTAAAAACTTAAAGAAGTGGCTCCAGTGGGCATGCGATCACCAACACTGGACAATCTAGGAGTGGAAAAACGTTGCCTGGTCCGACGAATCCTGGTTCCTGTTGCGTTATGCTGATGGGAGAGTTAGGGTTTGACCCCATCTTGCCTGTTGTCAACGGTACAGGTTGGTGGCGGGGGTGTAATGGTGTGGAGAATGTTTTCCTGGCACACATTATGTCCCTTGATACCAATTGAGCAATGTTTCCATGCCCCGAAGAATTCAGGCTGTTCTGGAGGCAAAGGGGGGGTCTGACCCGGTACTAGATGTACCTAATAAGCTGGCCACTGAGTGTATTTCTGCAGTTAATTATAAAGCCTTATTTAACAACAAAACAGGCTGAATATCCTTTTGAAGATTTGTTTGTTTTAGATCTGGGCTCTCACCTTAACTGTTTTGATTTGCAGATGTTTTTCAAAGTTGTCCTCCTGAGTGGTGCAGTGGTCTAAGGCACTGCTAGCTGTGCCACTAGAGATCCTGGTTCAAATCCAGGCTCTGTCGTAGCCGGCCGCGACCGGGAGACCCATGGGGTGGTGCACAATTGGCCCAGGGTAGGGGAGGGAATGGCCGGCAGGGATGTAGCTCAGTTGGTAGAGCATGGCATTTGTAATGCCAGGGTTGTGGGTTCGATTCCAGTATAAAAATATTAAAATGTATGCACTCACTAACTGTAAGTCGCTCTGGATAAGAGCGTCTGCTAAATGACTAAAATGTAAATGAATATGTGTTTGCATTCTGTTTCTGATTTGAAGATAACCTGATGTTGCTGTCAGGAAAAGTGTTGATGACCTGTGACCTGGCTACGGGATACAAGATGTTGAGACGGTAAGGAGATAATCTATTTGCACGCTGAACTGAAATGTACAGTTGAAGTCGGAAGTTTACATACACTTAGGTTGGAGTCATTAAAACTCGTTTTTCAACCACTCCACACATTTCTTGTTAACAAACTATCGTTTTGACAAGTCGGTTAGGACATCTACTTTGTGCATGACACAAGTAATTTTTCCAACAATTGTTTACAGACAGATTATTTCACTTATAATTCACTGTATCACAATTCCAGTGGGTCAGAAGTTTACATACACTAAGTTGACTGTGCCTTTTAAACAGCTTGGAAAATTCCAGAAAATGATGTCATAGCTTTAGAAGCTTCTGATAGGCTCATTTACATAATTTGAATCAATTGGAGGTGTACCTGTGAATGTATTTCAAGGCCTACCTTCAAACTCAGTGCCTCTTTGCTTGACATCATGGGAAAATCAAAAGAAATCAGACTCAGAAAAAAAATTGTAGACCTCCACAAGTCTGGTTCATCTTTGGGAGCAATGTCCAAACGCCTGAAGGTACCACGTTCATCTGTACAAACAATAGTACGCAAGTATAAACACCATGGGAACACGCAGCCGTCATACCGCTCAGGAAGGAGACACGTTCTGTCTCCTAGAGATGAACGTACTTTGGTCTGAAAAGTGTAAATCAATCACAGAACAACAGCAAAGGACCTTGTGAAGATGCTGGAGGAAACAGTTACAAAAGTATCTATATCCACAGTAAAATGAGTCCTGTATCGACATAACCTGAAAGGCCGCTCAGCAAGGAAGAAGCCACTGCTCCAAAACAGCCATACATTTAGGAGAAATGTCCTCTGGTCTGATGAAACAAAAATAGAACTGTTTGGCCAAAATGACCGTTGTTATGTTTGGAGGAAAAAGGGGGTTGCTTGCAAGCCGAAGAACACCATCCCAACCGTGAAGCACGGGGGTGGCAGCATCATGCTGTGGGGGTGCTTTGCTGCAGGAGGGACTGGTGCACTTCACAAAATAGATGGCATCATGAGGAAGGAAATTATGTGGATATATTGAAGCAACATCTCAAGACACCAGTCAGGAAGTTAAAGCTTGGTCGCTAATGGGTCTTTCAAATGGATAATGACCCCAAGCATACTTCCAAAGTTGTGGCAAAATGGCTTAAGGACAACAAAGTCAAGGTATTGGAGTGGCCATCACAAAGCCCTGACCTCAATCCTATAGAAAATGTGTGGGCAGAACTGAAAAAGCGTGTGCGAGCAAAGAGGTCTACAGACCTGACTCAGTTAAACCAACTCTGTCAGAAGGATTGGGCCAAAATTATTGTGGGAAGCTTGTGGAAGGCTACCCGAAACGTTTGACACAAGTTAGACAATTTAAAGGCAATGCTACCAAATACTAATTGAGTGTATGTAAACTTCTGACCCACTGGGAATGTGATGAAAGAAATAAAAGCTGAAATAAATAAATCCCAGACATTTCACATTCTTAAAATAAAGTGGTGATCCTAACTGACCTAAGACAGGGAATTCTTTACTAGGATTAAATGTCAGGAATTGTGAATGTATTTGGCTAAGGTGTATGTAAACTTCCGACTTCAACTGTACATAGGCCTATACACCAACGTCTCTAACTTACTCTCTCTTTATTTTCAGGTTGCAGTGTGACAGACCACACCTCCTTCATATTCCTCCTGACCCAGGTCCCATATCTTTCCTGGCTTTCCTCGATGGTACCATCATTTTTCCGGGTTCCTCGGTTTGTTCTTACCCTCACCAACGGACGCTTCAAAACTCCTCAAACTCCTCAGTGACACATGGATTACTGCAGTGGCAGTAATGTACATTACATGGTATTCCTATACATTATAATTCTGTGTTTATATGCCTATGGAGGATCTGCACCATTGTTCTTTATTGAGGATTATGAGTTTTACCAATTATAAGCTTGCATATGATTAACCTTGCCAAACTACTGCCTCAGATTTACAAAAGTTGGGAGATGCTACCACGTCTAAACACAAAATGACTGATAAGGTAAACTGAATTCAAAGGAGCATTGTATGAAGAGACATGCCAGCTGTGATTTTTAGCTGCATGTAAAAACCTTAACCAAATGTGAATGTATTTTGTAATACTGATAAATTCTCTACATTCCTATACCATTTAGCACTAATTTGTGTGTAGCAGGGTAATTTGTATTGCATGAGTTTACTTTAGGCTCTTGTTGTGCACTGTTGACTCATCCAACACACAGTTTTTCTTTTTTATTAATAGCCTAATCAGAGAAAAAGAGGAGAAGCAAGAGGTTTTACTCAGCCCAAAATCTGTCCATGAAAATAAGGCTGGGGACTTTAATGGAGGGAAACTTAAATCTGTTTTACCTCATTTCTATCAGCATGTTAAATGTGCAACCAGAGGGGAAAAAAACTCTAGACCACCTTTACTCCACACACAAAGACGCGTACAAAGCTCTCCCTCGCACTCCATTTGGAAAATCTGACCATAATTCTATCCTCCTGATTCCTGCTTACAAGCAAAAACTAAAGCAGGAAGCACTAGTGACTCGGTCAATAAAAAAGTGGTCAGATGAAGCAGATGCTAAGCTACAGGACTGTTTTGCTAGCACAGACTGGAATATGTTCCGGGATACTTCCGATGGCATTAAGGAGTACACATCAGTCAATGGCTTCATCAATACGTGCATCGATGACGTCATCCCCACAGTGACTGTACGTACATGCCCCAACCAGAAGCCATGGATTACAGGCAACATCCGCACTGAGCTAAAGGGTAGAGCTGCCGCTTTCAAGGAGCGGGACTCTAACCCAGAAGCTTATGAGAAATCCTGCTATGCCCTCCGATGAACCAGCAAACAGGCAAAGCGTCAATACAGGACTAAGATCGAATCGTACTATACTGGCTCCGATGCTCGTCGGATGTGGCAGGGTTTGCAAACTATTACAGACTACAAAGGGAAGCACAGCCGCGAGCTGCCCAGTGACACGAGCCTACCAGACGAGCTAAATTACTTCTATGCTCGCTTCGAGGTAAGTAACACTGAAACATGCATGAGAGCATCAGCTGTTCCAGACGACTGTTTGATCACGCTCTCCTTTGCCAATGTGAGTAAGACCTTTAAACAGGTCAACGTTCACAAGGCCGCAGGGCCAGACGGATTACCAGGACGTGTACTCCGAGCATGCGCTGACCAACTGGCAAGTGTCTTCACTGACATTTTCAAACTCTCCCTGTCTGAGTCTGTAATACCAACATGTTTCAAGCAGACCACCATAGTCCCTGTGCCCAAGAACACTAAGGTAACCTGCCTAAATGACTACCAACCTATAGCACTCACGTCTGTAGCCATGAAGTGCTTTGAAAGGCTGGTCATGGCTCACATCAACACCATTATCCCAGAAACCCTAGACCCACTCCAATTTGAATATCGCCCCAACAGATCCACAGATGACGCAATCTCTATTGCACTCCACACTGCCCTTTCACACCTGGACAAAAGAAATACACTGCTCAAAAAAATTAAGGGAACACTAAAATAACATATCCTAGATCTGAATGAATGAAATAATCTTATTAAATACTTTTTTCTTTACATAGTTGAATGTGCTGACAACAAAATCACACAAAAATTATCAATGGAAATCAAATTTATCAACCCATGGAGGTCTGGATTTGGAGTCACCCTCAAAATTAAAGTGGAAAACCACACTCCAGGCTGATCCAACTTTGATGTCATGTCCTTAAAACAAGTCAAAATGAGGCTCAGTAGTGTGTGTGACCTCCACGTGCCTGTATGACCTCCCTACAACGCCTGGGCATGCTCCTGATGAGGTGGCGGATGGTCTCCTGAGGGATCTCCTCCCAGACCTGGACTAAAGTATCCGCCAACTCCTGGACAGTCTGTGGTGCAACGTGGCGTTGGTGGATGGAGCGAGACATGATGTCCCAGATGTACTCAATTGGATTCAGGTCTGGGGAACGGGCAGGCCAGTCCATAGCATCAATGCCTTCCTCTTGCAGGAACTGCTGACACACTCCAGCCACATGAGGTCTAGCATTGTCTTGCATTAGGAGGAACCCAGGGCCAACCGCACCAGCATATGGTCTCACAAGGGGTCTGAGGATCTCATCTCGGTACCTAATGGCAGTCAGGCTACCTCTGGCGAGCACATGGAGGGCAGTGCGGCCCCCCAAATAAATGCCACCCCACACCATGACTGACCCACCGCCATACCGGTCATGCTGGAGGATGTTGCAGGCAGCAGAACGTTCTCCACGGCGTCTCCAGACTCTGTCACGTCTGTCACGTGCTCAGTGTGAACCTGCTTTCATCTGTGAAGAGCACAGGGCGCCAGTGGCGAATTTTCCAATCTTGGTGTTCTCTGGCAAATGCCAAACGTCCTGCACAGTGTTGGGCTGTAAGCACAACCCCCACCTGTGGACGTCGGGCCCTCATACCACCCTCATGGAGTCTGTTTCTGACGTTTGAGCAGACACATGCACATTTGTGGCCTGCTGGAGGTCATTTTGCAGGGCTCTGGCAGTGCTCCTCCTGCTCCTCCTTGCACAAAGGCGGAGGTAGCAGTCCTGCTGCTGGGTTGTTTAGCCCTTCTACGGCCTCCTCCACGTCTCCTGATGTACTGGCCTGTCTCCTGGTAGCGCCTCCATCCTCTCGACACTACGCTGACAGACACAGCAAACCTTCTTGCCACAGCTCGCATCGATGTGCCATCCTGGATGAGCTGCACTTCCTGAGCCACTTGTGTGGGTTGTAGACTCCGTCTCATGCTACCACTAGAGTGAAAGCACCGCCAGCATTCAAAAGTGACCAAAACATCAGCCAGGAAGCATAGGAACTGAGAAGTGGTCTGTGGTCACCACCTGCAAAACAAGTCCTTTATTGGGGGTGTCTTGCTAATTGCCTATAATTTCCACCTGTTGTCTATTCCATTTGCGCAACAGCATGTGAAATTTATTGTCAATCAGTGTTGCTTCCTAAGTGGACAGTTTGATTTCACAGAAGTGTAATTGACTTGGAGTTACATTGTGTTGTTTAAGTGTTCCCTTTATTTTTTTGAGCAGTGTACTTATGTGAGAATGCTATTCATTGACTACAGCTCAGCGTTCAACACCATAGTGCCCTCAAAGCTCATCACTAAGCTAAGGACTGTTAAGTTAAGTTGTGTCAATTCAAATCTGGTATTAGGAACAAAAGAGGTCAATACACGTCTTCTAAAATAGACTAGTATTTTAATTAATGCAAACCACTTCAATGGTAAATATGATGTTCGTATATACGGGTCCACTGAAATACCACGCAGGGCACTCAGAGAACTAAGCCATTGTTATGAGTTCTTCTTAAAATACTCTGACAGAGATAGTTCCCGCTCCCTGCTGGCCAATCAGAGTAGAGACTGAGCGTGGTTTAGACTTACTCAGCCAATCCGTTGGCGCACAGGCTGGTCCCAGCCCCTTGGCGCTCCACTGTTGCACACTGTTGCCAGGCATCTAGTTGTTTTGCAACTTATCCAGAAAGTCAGCACTTTTTTGCAGTACCCATGTCCTTGGATGGTTCACAGATCACAATAGAGGCAGTGTTCGGGTATTGTGAGACACAAGTTCTTATCTCCCCCTACTCCTTAAAACAGCTCCTCACATTAATCACAGCTTGCTATGTGAAATAATTCATATCAGTACAGTACAAACCTAATCATTAATGCATTCTTTCTAAGCTAGTCATCACATGTAGTTAAAAGAAAATAGATCCCCACAATCCCCCTTTTCACACCCACTGGGTGTGAACCCAAAATAAGAAAACACAGGGTGTCACTCATTAAAATACAATACAAACAAAAAGAATCACACTTTTATTAATAGGCAATAATGATAATAAAAAATAAAAACCCTCAGTCCTTCCATCTACACCCAACTGTTACTAGGTTGGCTACCAGCCACCCAGGAACTTCAAACCTTCACATAAGGAAAGACAAACATTCGCAATGGTTAACTTGATTAATAAAGCATAAAACACAGGATTAATAGAACACAAAACACAAGATTATTAAAACATAAAACACAAACAGGGAAGTACATTTTGGCCCCCTTTAGACACCCTCTAGGGTGTCACTCCACCAAGCCTGGTAGGTCATATCCTTCATTCCTTAGGTCGGAGTCCGGGATTGGGCCGTATCTCACCATCTGTTGGGAAACCGCCTTCTCCATCTCCTTTCTCACCAACCCTCAGACACAGGGAATAAGACAACATCCACAAAGAACAAGTATACCAATAGAAGCTATAACTTCACCCAGAATAGTTATAACAATAGTTTTCCATTTACCAAATATGTTATCAAACCAACCGTTTAGGGAACTATCAATACCATAGTTCTCAGCCAGTTCGTTCGCTAGCGTGGTGAGTCCCTGAAGCGCTTTGGTCACGGACCCGTCCGGTGCTGTATTGTTTGGGGATGAAAGTACAGCACATAGATCCAAACAGAACACAAACTCCGCCCCGCTCAGCCAAAAGCATATCTAAAGCTATTCTATTCTGCCATGTCATTAAGCTAGTTGCCGCTGTCTGCTCAGCTAATCCCTTTATTGCATCACGAGTGTGGTTTATAAATCTTTGCTGGTTATAGTAAATATAATTTATCCAATCTACGTTTTTATTAATTGTTGACCACCAGAAAATACTTGATTCAAACCCAGCTGCGATCTGACATTCATTCTCATAAGAAATCATATATACCCCAAACTCAGCCAAAACCTAAAAAACTCCATAAAATTCACTGTCTGTATTCAAGACCTATCACCCTTGACCTGCTGAAACCCCCCCAAAATTGAAACAACAAGGCTTTATAAACATCATACTAGGTGTGTTGTTTTTTGTTTTTGTTTGTTTGATTACCCTAACTCTGCTACATGTGATCTCATCTCAAATGATCCATTATCAATTATTTGATCAACCCCCTAGGAAAATCTGTCTCCCCTTCTATTGTTCCTGTCCCCCCTGTAAATGTAATATTTCAGTTTGTAGCCAATACAATCACGGTTACATCAAATGTTCCCTCAGTTAATGGTATTTTCTCCCTAATATATATTCATACTCTTCTGCTTGCCTTTCCTCTACTATCCTTCTATCATTACTGGATCAATGATAATAACTGTAATAACTATCAATAATAATTGTAATAACCATTTCACATTAAATTGTACCTTTTTCTGATAATGTTATAATTGTAGCCTATTCCATGACTTTAGTTTAAAATATAAGTTTGTTTATAACAAATCCAGAACCCACCACAGGCTGGCGCTATTCCCCCAGCACAACAGCCAATGCCACTTGCATCCCCTGTTCCCCGTAACGAAAATAAATTATAGTTCTAAAATTTACCAACTATTTGTATTTTCCCGCTAACCCATTTCAGTTCGCTATTCAATTTATTTAAACTGTTCTCTCTGATTAGGCCCTAATTAATAAAACAAATACTTGCTATCGTTGATAAGCATACATTTAATGATGTTCCTAACATTTGAACTATCTCTCACCCCTCCCCTTGCTCCTTTCTATCCAACGGGGAAGGGGCGGGGACCTAGTAACATATTTTCATAGACCTTTCTAGAATACTTCTACTTAAGGACCTGTTGGACCTTCCCAACAGGCCTGCTTCCAGTTTTTCTTCTTTAGGGACTGGATGCTCACCAGTCACCTGGTCAGATAGAGTGGGTCACCTTCTCCTTTAGTTCACCTGTGGGGCACAAAACCTCTGACATACGGGTGTGGTTAATAAACTATCTTCACACATACATGTTCAGCTCTCAATTTCTATTGTTGTTGTTTTTTTTTTGTTTTTTTTTTAAAGTATTTTGTCCTCTCCTTCGTATATATTTATTATTTAATCCTACCATCCCCCTTTTGACACATGATTTGCCCATGTGTCAATATTACCACCTACCTAAACAATCACTTAGGTAATATTGGTAAATCATTATCCAATTGCCATCCCTCCACTCTCTCTTCTGTTATTTGATGGTTCAAATCATATATATTATTACCAAATTATAATCTTCTTCACACTTTTCACAGTATTATAAATTACCCTCAACTTAGTAAAATAAACTATCTTAAAGTCCTCCTCTCATGCCTTTAGAATGTACTAGTGTGGATGATTAATTAACACCAGAAAGTTAAAACAGAGTTCAGAGGCCATTGAAATCACTCAACGAACTGTTCCATCCCATAGTATACTAAACATTACCATTATTCTAAATATTTCATAAATGTTAGTTATCCCAAGTGTTCATTAAGTCCTCATGACATTCATTCTCATAAGAAATCATATATACCCCAAACTCAGCCAAAACCTAAAAAACTCCATAAAATTCACTGTCTGTATTCAAGACCTATCACCCTTGACCTGCTGAAACCCCCCCAAAATTGAAACAACAAGGCTTTATAAACATCATACTAGGTGTGTTGTTTTTTGTTTTTGTTTGTTTGATTACCCTAACTCTGCTACATGTGATCTCATCTCAAATGATCCATTATCAATTATTTGATCAACCCCCTAGGAAAATCTGTCTCCCCTTCTATTGTTCCTGTCCCCCCTGTAAATGTAATATTTCAGTTTGTAGCCAATACAATCACGGTTACATCAAATGTTCCCTCAGTTAATGGTATTTTCTCCCTAATATATATTCATACTCTTCTGCTTTCCCTAAATGAGATGTAATCCCTTGCCTTTCCTCTACTATCCTTCTATCATTACTGGATCAATGATAATAACTGTAATAACTATCAATAATAATTGTAATAACCATTTCACATTAAATTGTACCTTTTTCTGATAATGTTATAATTGTAGCCTATTCCATGACTTTAGTTTAAAATATAAATGTGTTTATAACAAATCCAGAACCCACCACAGGCTGGCGCTATTCCCCCAGCACAACAGCCAATGCCACTTGCATCCCCTGTTCCCCGTAACGAAAATAAATTATAGTTCTAAAATTTACCAACTATTTGTATTTTCCCGCTAACCCATTTCAGTTGTCGCACAACCAGCCACGTCATCACTCTCCGTCTAGCCAGCCCTCTAATCTCAACCCCAATCGCTCCCATAAATCGCTCTGGACAAGAGCGTCTGCCAAATTACCAAAAATGCAAATGTAAATATTCTCTACTTTCTCACCCATGATGTACGTCTACGTTCGGGTGAGCAAGTTCATACGTATATATCGTCAGAAACCCACAGGCACCTCTCAAACAATCGCTTCGTGGTGTTTTTAGCCAATTCTCAATCGACACAAATCACCCCCCTTTTCTCTCCTGACTCTTCAAACGCCACACTCTCGCTGTCTCCAGCCCCTCCCCTCCTGTGTCCAGACGGAACAGGCTTGGTCTGTTTTTCGTTTTAGCGTTTCCAATATTCTGCCGTTATTTAAAGTACTTTAGTCTATTTATTTAAATCAAATTATTCCCACCTAATTAGTTAAAGTCGGTGCATATTTATATTTCAACGATAAACCAAATTATTTCAGTCTAATTATTTAACCAATATTTTGCAGGGTCAAACATCAACCGTTACAGTTCAATTATATCAGTTCAAACGTTTCAGTTTAGTCATACTAATTATTCATTATTTTACCTTTACATTATCAAATTCAACCTCGCCTACTATTTTTCTCCCTATCTAAAAATAAAAATACTCAGCTGAACCTAGCCGCACCCCTAAGTTACGGACCTTGCCAGTCGCCAGTATTTTCTAAAATTTCCCGAACCCAGCCGTACCGTCGAATTTACAGACCTTTCTTCGAACCTAGTCGTACTGACGTAGTTACGAACCTTGCCGATAGCAATTACTTAAGTCAATTATTCCCTGTATCTTCGAACCTAGCCGTATTCTCGCAGTTACGGACCTTGCCGATAGATGTCAGTATTGTCTCCGAACCTAGCCGTACTCCACAGTTACGGACCTTGCCGGTAGAACAAATACTCTCTGGTACCATGGTTTAACATCACATTCACCAAAGGTTTGCATGTCACAATATTGTGCTTATCTACTCATAATAGTTTCATAATTTAGTTCACTTACATCAGACAGGTGTTTCACAAAATTAATTTGGATAAAGCCAATGTGCAGAACTTTAGTTATATAACAATAGGTGTCTGCTTACCTTTTTTTTAGTAGTCCGGACTCTTTGTGAAACACACCGTTCAATGACAGAGATGTCCAATGGGCCGGACAATACCCAGCGAAGTCCCTTCTACCAGATCACAGTCGGTGGTCACCAATTGTTAAGTTCCGTCAATTCAAATCTGGTATTAGGAACAAAAGAGGTCAATACACGTCTTTTAAAATAGACTAGTATTTTAATTAATGCAAACCACTTCAATGGTAAATATGATGTTCGTATATACGGGTCCACTGAAATACCACGCAGGGCACTCAGAGAACTAAGCCATTGTTATGAGTTCTTTTTAAAATACTCTGACAGAGATAGTTCCCGCTCCCTGCTGGCCAATCAGAGTAGAGACTGAGCGTGGTTTAGACTTACTCAGCCAATCCGTTGGCGCACAGGCTGGGACTAAACACCTCCCCCTGCAACTGGATTCTGGACTTCCTGACGGGCCGCCCCCAGGTGGTAAGGGTAGGTAACAACACATCCGCCACGCTGATCCTCAACACGGGGGCCCCTCAGGGTTGCATGCTCAGTCCCCTCATGTACTCCCTGTTCACTCATGACTGCATGGTCAGGCACGACTCCAACACCATCATTAAGTTTGCAGATGACACAACAGTGGTTGGCCTGATCACCGACAACGACGAGACAGCCTATTGGGAGGAGGTCAGAGACCTGGCCGTGTGGTGCCAGGACAACAACCTCTCCCTCAATGTGATCAAGACAAAGGAGATGATTGTGGACTACAGGAAAAAGAAGAGGACCGAGCACGCCCCCATTCTCATCGACGGGGCTGTAGTGGAGCAGGTTGAGAACTTCAAGTTCCTTGGTGTCCACATCACCAACAAACTAACATTGTCCCAGCACACCAAGACAGTCGTGAAGAGGGCACGACAAAACCTATTCCCCCTAAGGAGACTGAAAAGATTTGGCATAGGTCCTCAGATCCTCAAAAGGTTCTACAGCTGCACCATCGAGAGCATCCTGGCTGGTTGCATCACTGCCTGGTATGGCAACTGCTCGGCCTCCGACCGCAAGGCACTACAGAGGGTAGTGTGTACGGCCCAGTACATCACTGGGGCCAAGCTTCCTGCCATCCAGGACCTCTATACCAGGTGGTGTCAGAGGAAGGCCTTAAAAATTGACAGACTCCAGCCACCCTAGTCATAGACTGTTCTCTCTGCTACCACACGGCAAGTCTAGGTCCAAGAGGCTTCTAAACAGCTTCTACCCCCAAGCCATAAGACTCCTGAACATCTAATCAAATGGCTACCCAGACTATTTGCATTGTCCCCCCACCCCTCTTTTATGCTGCTGCTACTCTGTTTATTATATATGCATAGTCACTTTAATAACTCTACCTACATATACATATTACCTCGACTAACCAATGCCCCCGCACATTGACTCGGTACCGGTACCCCCTGTATATAGCCTCGCTATTGTTATTTTTACTGCTGCTCTTTAATTATTTGTTACTTTATTTCATATTATTTTATATAGAATTTTTTTGTTTTGGTATTCTTTCTTAAAACTGCATTGTTGGTTAAGGGCTTGTAAGTAAGCCTTTCACTGTAAGGTCTACATCTGTTGTATTCGGCGCATGTGACAAATAAAATTTGATTTGATGAGGTGAGGAATTTTTGTATGGATATCAATGAGTGTTGAATTTGGTCAACCAAAAATGGAATTGCTAATTTACTATGTCAGGCTTATTTGATCAAATAGAAGTTTGGAAATGGTTAGGTTGTTATTAATGTACTGATGTAAGTGGACGCACATGACAACTTAGAAAAAAACAAATATATATCAGAGTTGTGCCTGTTGTCATGGAGATAGGGGAGTCATCATGGATATAGCCAGATGTTTACGTTGCGGAACGGTTTGTACTGAACGACGTGATTCCCCAATACGTTCTTGAACAGGCTTTGAGGTATGTTTGGTGGGTGTGGTGAGGTGTGGCTTGAAGTAACATATTTAAAGGGAAGTGGCCATTCTGACAGCATTTCACAACCCAACCCAACCCCTCCCCGTTTTTCAACTGGTTCAGTACAGCACCGTTTCCGTTCAATTGAATGTTCCAGAGCGTAAAAACTTACTGAACGCAGCCCCGCTTTAGCATGGACATTGCCGTCGAGGGCGTACACAATTTTAATGTAGTAAACTAGGTGGGGATTACTATGAGTTGGGAGCAATCAGCAAATGAAGACAATTGACTAATCCTCAATTGCACTGCCCATGCGGTCACAGGCTATAATGGCACAGATATAAAGATGAGTCAACGATCTCTATGGCCTGTTGTTCACACGCATATCTGCCCTCTCATTGGCTAGAATGGTCCCACCTGATCTCGCCTCCTCCCGCCTGCTTTCGAGGACATGTACTTCCATTGTTAGAGCGGTCACTTGACTATCTTGTTAATATAATAGACCCTCTTTGGCCTAATGCGCTCACTGGAGTCTGAACGTCCTCTTTAAAAAATATATAATAAATTAACAACCTTACAAACATGGCGATTGTGGTTCTTATAAGTGTGGCTTGGAGGAGTTATTTTGCCAACAAAGTCCCTATTACTGGCACCTCCTTCCTCCAATCCATGTCTTGCTTTGCATTGAATGACACACCCTCTCTACCGTCACTCATGAGATGGGGGGGTGCTGTGAGTTCCTGGTCCTCCTAGCCTCGATTTGGCCGGACACGACACACTTTCGGATTTACAGAACAAAAGCAACAACGGACCGAGGGGGGTAGGTACAGTAAGGAAACAATTTCAAACAATGAACAAATCGATTATTCAATTATAAAGGCTTATCATATCAAGTATCAGTTTGGGTCTCAACTTGAGACATCAACAAAGTTCTAGAATTGTTTCAAATGTTATCCGAAACGAGAACCCGTTTGAGGATCGACGGATAAATAAAGCGACAGGGTCAGACAAACGGTATTGTTCCCCCGTGTTGTTCTCTCCAACTTCAGCCATTAACAAAAGAGAAGATTGGGATATTTTGTTTTCACTTTATCCAACCCCAGAGAAGAAGGGGTGAAATACATGATTCCGGTAAGTTTTTATATTTGTTATTACTGAAGCGTGTCCGTGTGAGTGCGCTTGTGCAGTCTGACCATTTTCGCTAGTACGCCACAAAGGATCAAGACATCGGAAGGGTAGGCCTATTGTCATGGCACTGCTCCAACCTATGAGTTGTTAAATATTGTATGCTGTCTTGATGTTACATTTGTAACAATGTCAATATATGAGGCCTGGTTATTGTTAGCAAAGCGCCGGATATCTTTCTGTCGTCGGCAATATAAAATGTTTTGACGGGCTACTAGTTTGTTCGCTCCCTGGTTGGCCCAATATTTTTTTTGGAAATGAACAAATTACTTCCGAGAACCAAAGAGTGCCAACAGAACGCAGCAGGATACATTTAGTTAGCTAATCACTTGAGTTCTGAGACTAGATATCCCAGCCCCTGACCGTCAGGCTCGTAAATTGGATCTAATTTATCATACTCGACTGCCAGTTTCTTTTCGTGTTAGTTTCGGTTTAGTACGCTATCACAGGGTTTCCCAAACGCGGACCTGGGGCCTCCCAGGGGTGTACTGATTTGTTTTTTGCCTTAACACTACACAGCTGATTCAAATGATCACCTCATCAAGCTTTGATTATTTAAATCAGCTGTGTAGTGTTAGGGCAAAAACTAAAACGTGCAACCTTGGGAGGCCCCAGGACTGAGTTTGAGAAACCCTGTGCTGTGGTAATCATCATGTGAACTCCTAGCTGGAAGGCCGCAGCGTGTGCATGATTTGGCCCTGCACACTTATTCATTTGTCATCATACACACCTAATTCAGCTAACGAAGGTTCGGTATTGGTCATCGAAGTAAGTTTAATCGGGTGTTACAGTACCAGTCTGGGACATGCACACTGCGGCCCACCAGGACCAGGGTAAAAAGACCACTTGAATATGGGCACTTGGATTAAATCCCATTTTTGTGTATTTGTCAGGGGGATATTACTTTAAATATACACCTGTTGCATGTCATAATTTGCTCTGTGAATTGACAATGAACTTGTTATGATTTTGGTCAGATAAGGACAGAGGTTGCACATAAATTCCTTCAAAAAGCCGGTCTCAAGTTGGCCTTTGACTTTATATAAATGTCTCTGCCATAGCAGTTTAAAAATAATAATAATGCAGGTTATTATAAAACACTTTCCTATATAAATATGACCATGTTTTATTTATGTATATATTTTATCACGTATGAATCGCCTACACATTGAATATGTCAATTGCTCAATCTCTTTCCATAGGTGATTCTGCTGTGCCTCACTGCCTCTGTCAGCAGGGGTCAAACTTGATTCTGAGGACAGACGACTTGAAGTGAAACAAGGACGACGGAACAAAGCCAGTGCTGGAAACTGGTAAGAGAAGCGCCTGTGGCGGATTTCTCACAGCCCCCCTTTCCCTGAGACCCCCTGACACCACACCCTCACAAAACAAAAGTCAATCACCACACTTTGGTTCCAAGGGGGAGGGGCACACAATCTGGACAGAGGGTATACGACCAGTTTCATGGTGAGACTTTGAGAAGGGAGTGTGACTTAGAAGGGGGAGGGGAAACAGCTGTCAGATCTTTGACTTTGGGAATAGAAAGTCCTCGTCTAGATACTTTCATCCACTGACTGTGTGACTCATATACCACTCCTTTGACACATTTTGCCCTAAAGCACATGACACCATTATAGTGACTAGACATTGGCAACCTCCAGTGCGATTTCTTAAATTTATTTTATACTGGTATAGTACATTTAAGCACACACTGTATTTGATATCTTAAATCTTATCTCTACCAGACTGGAGTGACGGGCGGTGACATCACTGATGGCAACACACGTTGACTGTAACACAAGAATAGGACTGGAGGTAAACATGAAGGAGTCATCCCTGTGTGATGTCACAAGGACAGAGCGCGAAGGAAAGCATGCCTCCCCGCATTCCTCCAAGACTTCACACCACCAGATCACCAATGGAAAGAGCAAGCTATCCTCTGACCCCAGTGCAACAGACAGTGATGTAAGCGAGGGCAGAGATGGGGGTGTTAGTTTCAGCACCAACCATAACTCTGTGGTGTGCCTGCCTTTGGTCTCTGAGGGACTGAAGCTAGTATGGACACAGTCAGATCAGACACGTGAGCTTGACACCATCTCAGAGCTGGTCCAGGCATTCAATGTGTTCCCATACCCAACATCTCGTGAGGTGAATGCCTTGGCACGGCTCTGTGCCCTGCCTCTGGACAAAGTCAAGGTCTGGTTCATGGTGCAGAGAATCAAATACGGCATCAGCTGGGCCTCAGAGGAGATTGAGGAGACGCGTCGCAAGCTGGCCGGACCTGAGCGGACTAACGACAATGCAAATGAGAAGGAGATAAAAATGAGGAATACGAGGAATGGGTGTGGGGCAATATCTGTGGAGGCAGAGGATGATGATCCAATGAATAATGGTCTTCACTCCTCCCTGCTTCACCCAAGAAAACGAGCCAGACGTGAGAGCCCAGAACCCTGCAAACCAGCCGCCACCGTCCAACATTTCAGTTCCTCTCTCCCACCCCCTCAGGATTCATACTACTACCGCCCTCCTGTGGACATGCCAGCAACTACCGCAACTGATGCTTCCTTGAGCCTCTCTGAGACCTCACTTGGCTCTCCACAGCAACGCGGACGCTACAAAAAGACCAAAGCCCAACTTGCAGTCCTTCGCAGCAGCTTCCTGCGGGAAAACTGGCCCGCAGAGACGGAGCTCCGACGCCTGCAGGAGGAAACCGGCCTGAGCCGCAATGACATCCGCAAGTGGTTCAGCGACAGCCGGTACCAGCTTAGAAATGGGCGTGGACTGCTTGGAACATCCATGGTCTATCCTCAGTTGACCACAGGAGACTCAAAGAACGAGTCTCAGCAACTTCGACCTCTTCCACTCGTAGCTCACAGGCCTCGGGATCAAGAAAATGGTGTTGAAGTGCAGGGAGGGGCTCAAGGGAAGGGAGCTCGCAGCAACGGGGTGAAAGATTCACACTTCTTCCAGAACTTCCTGTCAAACAGCCTGGAGGCCTTTGGGGAGGGAGCAGTGGGAGTGGAGGCGGAGGAGGACGAGGTTGCGGAGGAAGCCTCTGTTCACACTGAGACTGTTAAGGAAGAGAACGAGGCGGTGGTGAAACATGAAGAAAAGCCCCTACACTTGATTAGGGGCAGTAAGGACCCAGAGATTAAACAACCACCATCAGCCGTTACCATCTCTGCTTCCTCCTCCCCCTCGCATTCTACCACCCCTCCACCTTCGACTGCTAATAAGCGTAGTTCTACTAGCACCAGCACGGTGCAGAGGTCTGCTCGCTCAGCCAAAGCCTCACTGACAGCCCTGTCTCTCTCCAGTCCTCCCTCATCCTCGTCTCCTCTTCTTACACCCGCTGGCCGACCACGGAAGACCAAGGAACAACTGGACATACTAAAGGAGCACTTCTTGCGGTGCCAGTGGCCTAAGAGTGAGGACTACACCCAGCTGGTAGAGCTCACAGGCTTGCCACGTGCAGACGTCAGCCAGTGGTTTGGGGATACGCGCTATGCTGTTAAAAATGGTCAGCTACGCTGGGTGCAGGGGGTCCGTGAGCAATTCCGTGAGCAATTCCTGGCTGAACTAGCCACACAGCAAAATGGCAGTGGTGGAAACGGTTCCAGTGGGACCACTCGGGTTACGGGTAGCCGCAAACGAAAGTCTCAAGTGAATGGCGCAACAGCACCAACGTCCACTGCAGATTCCCCGGACATCAATCCGCTGGAGGTTTACCATCGCTTGACAGGGGTTCTTCATGAGAAAGACCTTGATGCCCTTTGCAAAAAGTCACGAATGAGCTACCAGAAGGTGCGGGACTGGTTTGCATCTCAGGAGAGCAAGGTAATTGACCCAGAGCCCAATGTTACTGATTGAGATGAGGAACTTGTGGGCTGGTAAGGGTTGTAAATTAGCAGTATGTCTTTCTCTTTTACAGAGGACAAGGCTGATCATGTCTTACCCAGAATTTCTCATCAATTTGACAAACTTTTCATATTGAATTACTTTGCTTTAATGTGAGCAGGTGTGACTCTTAAATGCTTAGTCTTCCTAGTATCAGCACAGATTTTGCGACTGTGCTGAATTATTGCTGCATTCTGTCTTTAAAAAAAAATATGTTTGGACTTTAAATCCTGATGGTGCTGCCTACTGTAGACAGGGCAGTACCTATTACACTGGTTCAACCCCCCCCCCCCCCCCCCCCCCCTGTTTCCTTGTTTTGTTTGTGTTATATAATTTGTAGTCCAGTATTGTAGCAACATATATTATTAACTGGATAAAAAGTATGTATTGGTTGGAGCTCCTTAGGTACTGTAGTGTAGTTCTGTATTTTTCAGAAGTGAAACTGCACTGGGAAAACATTTATGAATCTTAGGGTAAAGACACTGATTAATCACTTAAAGTAGTACTCTTTCCTTTACAACCTCCAATTCCTTTTCACGAGAAGCAAACTGGCCATTCACTTGTAATCCTTCTGAATAGACATGTTGCACTTGCATTTTTGAGCACTGACATTTTAGCTGTGATAATGTTCATTAAATGCATTCCTTTTCAGAAAAATTGAATTCCTATTAAAATTATGTTATGCAGTTTGAACTGACCTGCAATGTTTTAAAGTGAAGTTCAATGGCCACGAAGACCAAGTTCAAACCATATTTTGGATAAACTGAAGTACTCTCTTTGGTCCTGTATAATGCTCACATCTCTCAATTTATTCTGTTTAGCTGTGAAGGGCTGCAATGTAGGCTTATTTTATCTTTGAGTTTTCCGTTTATTTCACCTAGGCCATGCCCCAGATTGGTGGGGACCGTATTCTTCCTATAGCAAGCATTTGTGTGAGGGGATGGTTAGGGTGACAGAAGTCACTGGAATTGTGTAATCAAACCAAATTCAGTTCAGCAGAGAAGGGACTGAGGCATAGAAGTAATAGATTCTTAGTCCACTTTAATCCAAAGCAATAAGTAGTGTTTCGTGCAGGCCATTTTCTATGCCTTCCGAGAGGAAAACAACACGTATTAAATTAATCCAGGTATACCAGTAAAAGTATTTAAGCAACATTTTCTACAGTGTAATTTTTTTTCTATTAGCTATGATAACATTACAAAGGAAGTACAAGAATACTGTAGAGGCCTGAAGGAGAAATGTTTGTCTTAACACTATTCTCAGTTGCAGATCCCTTTAATTGCAGTTGTAAACAGTTTTTCAATTTTCTACTTAACTGGACACATGGCACTCATTTCATAAATTAAAGAGATTCTCCGGTACTTTTGTATACTTTTTATCTAGGAGTTGCGAAAGTAGCACTCACAAGCCAAAAGTGGTCCCTGAAAATTGCGTACTACATCACATATGTGCAGATATGTGCACCACCTCATTGCGCTCTCTGCTTTGTCCACTGAGTCGTTGGGCCCGCCTTGCAACCTCATTGGATAATGCTGGGCAGGCCTCTTGCTAGCTTCCACTCAATGCAAGGGCTAGAACTCAAATTGCTAAGGGGCTGGCCCATGTGGGGTGAAATGTAGGGAAAATGGCACTGCACAGCTTCAAGAAAAGCATCTTTCAAACTAGGGATTTCGTGGCTAATTGAGTTAAAGACCGTAATTCTGCTCATAGATTATGCATGTGTGAACTACACTTTTGACACATCAGCCCAAAGTGGGAGGTTTACATTTGTTTTAAAAAAATACTTTAGTTGCCAATGTACCGGAGCATGTCTTTAATGTTGTATTATATGTTCAATTTAACATTTGCACAACTGCATCACTGGAAACTAGTAAAAACAAAACAAAAACGTTGCGTGTGTATCCCATTGTTTTCTTGTTTGTGTTAACTGCTTCCCCACACTTTCTGAGATCTGGGTCAGCTGTTCATCTCAGATTCTGCAGAAAAAATGGGGTCTTTGCCATTTAATCTCCAGTCACTTTAGGAGCTACTTAATTAAAAACCTACATTCAACTGGATCTCAATTTTGTCACTGGAATTAAGTCAGTGTGAGACATAGCATGAAAAAGTAACCTACCGGTTTACTGGCCATTTCTGAAAGTCCTTGGCGAGTGCAGTGATGACCCAGTCAAGAACTGGAAAATGTTAGGAGTCAGATTCTCAGACCTGAGATTTGGAGAGAGAGGTCTGCTCATTTAGCTTTGGGCCTCTTTACACTAAACTACTTTGACGACACATATTAGTCCCAGGAACGATACTTTTGTAGTGTAAAGAGACAGATCTAGATTCAGATCTCTGTTTGGTTGGCTCAACTCCTCTGTCCTCTAGTAAACAATAAATTTAGCTAGGCATATTTATAGATAAAAGGATAAGTAGCATATCGTTTTCAAATGCTTTTTTTCCGAGTAAACGTCAGCTGATTCAAAGGGGGTGTGGTGAATCTCAACTCTTCCGCCAAGGATTCAGGTAGGGTATTCGTGCTTCCTAGATCTGAGGAGGCGAGGACACTCCTCCATTCGCTTACTAATTATACTGAACAAAAATATAAATGCAACATGCAACAATTTCAAATATTTTACTGAGTTACAGTTCATATAAGGAAATCAGTCAATTTAAATAAATCAGGCCCTAATCTATGGTTTTCACATGACTGGGAATACTGATAAGCATCTGTTGGTCACAGATCACTTTTTTTTTAAGTAGGGGCGCGGATCAGAAAACCAGTCAGTATCTAGTGTGACCACCATTTGCCTCATACAGCGCGACATCTCCTGTGCATAGAGTTGATAAGGCTGTTGATTGGGCCCTTTTGAATTTTCTCCCACTCTTCAATAGCCGTGCGAAGTTGCTGAAACTGGAACACGCTGTCGTATGCGTCGATCCAGAGCATCCCAAACATGCTCAATGGGTGACATGTCTAGTGAGTATGCAGGCCATGGAAGAACTGGGACATTTTCAGCACCCAGGAATTGTGTACATATCCTTGCAACATGGGGCAGTGCATTATCATGCTGAAACATGAGGTGATGGCGGCAGATGAATGGCACGACAATGGGCCTCAGGATCTTGTCACGGTACAGTTGAAACTGGGATTAATCCGCAAAGAGCACATTTCTCCAGCGTGCCAGTGTCCATCGAAGGTGAGCATTTGCCCACTGAAGTCGGTTTCGACGCCGAACTGCAGTCAGGTCGAGACCCTGGTGAGGACGACGAGCACGCAGATGAGCTTCCCGAGACGTTTCTGACAGTTTGTGCAGAAGCTCTTCTGTTGCGCAAACCCACAGTTTCATCAGCTGCCCGGGTGGCTGGTCTCAGACGATCACGCAGGTGAAGAAGCCGGATATGGAGGTCCTGGGCTGGCGTAGTTACACGTGGTCTGCGGTTGTGATGCTGGTTGGACGTACTGCCAAATTCTCTAAAACGACAACGGAGGCGGCTTATGGTAGAGAAATTACCATTCAATTCTCTGGCACCAGCTCTGGTGGACATTCCTGCAGTCAGCATGGCAATGGCACGCTCCATCAACTTCAGACATCTGTGGCATTGTGTGACAAAACTGCATATTTTAGAATGGCCTTTTTTTGTTCCCGGCACTGTGTAATGATCATGCTGTTTAATCAGCTTCTTGATATGCCACACCTGTCCGGTGGATGGATTATCTTGGCAAAGTAGAAATGCTCATTAACAGGGATGTAAACAAATTTGTGCACAACATTTGAGAGAAATAAGCTTTTTGCAGCTCAGGAAACATGGGACCAACACTTTTTACATGTTGATTTTATATTTTTGTTCAGTGTAATTGACACTCAACCAATTATCAGTTTCCGGGTCATGGAGGAGCGAGGACGGAGGATCGAGGAGAGGACTGTCTGTCCAAATGGGAATCTCCCACTCTACATGTCCCTGCAAGAATTACCTTAATACCAGTAGACAGCATTTTTCCTCTGTTAACCACATTGAAAATTAAAGGCTTAAAATATTAACACATTTGTGATTCATTGCATTAACCAAGAGTGCAACATACTGGTTTAGATGAGAAGCTCCTGTATAGTTTGATGTGCGTTCCTTATTGTTTGTCTATATACTATGGTATTTACGGTATGCTAATAGGTGCACACACATGCATGAAGCAGGAAATCTGATGTTGAAGAGAGATCTTAATACACATTTTACTAATGTAAATCTACCCTTACTACTACTTTCAATGATGCACCATGGAAATCAACTGATATTCATCAATTCTTACCGGGTGGGAGTGCTAATAATGGTGGGAGTCCCTATGACAGGAGAGAAAAAAACAAAAAACATTTCAGTTTGATGTTCAAAGTGATTTACAGAAAAATAGTTGTGTTGCTTGAATGAACTACCATTGTATGCTAAGACAATTCTATGCCAATCTTTTACCATCTGTTTGTGGATTGTTGATATATTTGTGACGTCTTTCAAAAATGTTTGGCATGAAAATACGCCAATCATTTTTTTCATTAGATCAAGTGAATCTGTTGTGTGCCACTCACTGAAGCCACCACGCTCGTGCAGAGAGCTCAGGCTGGAGATTGATGTGGCAGAACCAGGCGGAGTCTGAGAGTGGGAGCAGGAGAGAAACAGAGACCATAAGAAAATACACTTACTGGAGGAAAGAGTTACTCAGTCTGCTACAGTTAAGACAGAGAAGGGATATGAAACATGCTATAGCAAAGAAGGAACGCAAACTCACTGCGAGGGTGAGCCTAGGGTTTCTATCTCTGAACCTCTCCTGGGTTTCAGCAAAGCCTTGGTGGCTGAAACACAATTATTGACAGGTGAAAATATCTCTGAATTGAATACATTTAGACAATATAGGACATTGTGTTTGAAAGACTGTTGTGAAAGACAGTCAGTATGATGTGTGTACGCATACATGCCTGTCTGTGCAACCACATTCATAAATCTCCTACCTAACAGGACGTGAGCGAGGGGTGACTGTAAGGACAGATAAGGAAAGTTACACACCATTGCTCATCTGAGGTTTAAAATGGAATGGAATTTCTCCTATTGCGGATACATTTAAATGGTATTGTCATGTTAATAAATAAAAAATGCACCAATTTGTAAGTCGCTCTGGATAAGAGCGTCTGCTAAATGACGAAAATGTTAATGTAAATGTTAAGATCTCTGAAATGCCTCTGACCACAAACCATCAGCGTTCATCTTTACCTGGGGAGGTAACAGCCACTGGGAGAGACATCCTTTGGGCACTGCTACGGAAACATCAGTTGTCAGTAAACACTTTCAGCTTATGAGATAAGGACAGCATTTGAAAATATTTTTCTCAGATGTGATAAATAGTAGAGACTTATACCCATTTGTTTGAAAGTGTCCAGGTGATGCCTGTGAAAAGAGAGGAAAGTCTAAAATGACTATTGTGACAGCAATAGCGTACTTGATTAATCAAATTCAAAAGACAGTTTTTGCCAATGCTCAAAGACATTCGGTGCTAGACACACTGAAAATCTTACCCTCCTCTGAGAGAGAGGTTTCTTCAACTCAGCATTCTCTCTTTTCAGCTCTAAAACTTGCCTGCATAAAGGTTATGTGAGAGAAAGAAATGTCACTGTAATAGATTGAAGTAAGACAGAAGAAGAATAATAGTAACATACTATCAGTTGTTGTTACTGAACCTGTAACACTGATCTGTGACATCCTTCAGTCTCCTCTCCAGCTCCATAGATTTGTTTTTAAAGTAGACAATGACCCTTTCCTTCTGCCTTCGCTGGAATAGAGTAATCTGACAGGCAGAGATATAATTGTACAAATAGGTGCTGAGCTAGTAGGCACGTAATAAACATTTGCGTGAAACTTTCACACTGCTTTTGCCCTTTTATATCAAATACACCTAACACAAAATGCAAAACAGAGTTGAACCTGTGCTATGTGCTCCAGACGAGACTGAATGAGCTTCACAGGGTCTTTGAAGAACACCTGCTCCTGAGGCTTCATCTGCCAATACAGGAAGAGTGAGGTAGGGAGAAGAAAATGTTATAAGTATACGCTTGATTTAACAGGTAGGCTACATGTTGCTGTTGATGAATCAGTGACAGTCATTGAATTGAAATAATTAATAACACACCAACCTGATCTGAGATGGCCAGGTAATTGCAGCTGGCTCCACACACAGTGCATTGTTCTGAGGGAAAAGAAAGGGCAACATTTCGAGACAACAACACAACAGTATGAAATAGTAAGCACAGATCCGGGACCATAGGATGGGTGTGGGCGGGAGACAGGGAAATGAGAACTGTCATACTTTTACTAGGGTTGATGCACCCTTCACAGCAGATGTGACCACAGCTGGAGACAGCAAAGTTCTGGCCCTCTCTTCGGAAGCAGCTGTTACAGTGAAACCAGTCCATCCCAATGCCTTGTTCTTGACTAGCTCTTGAATCTAGGCACAAAAGCGTGGAGAGCAAGGTTAGAATTCAGGATGGCTGGATTCCATCATTATAATTAGTTATGTTCAAGCATTTTAACCCGGTTTATTGTCTCAAGTGTGCGTCTCAAGTGGACTTTTGTGTCGCTAGCAAATTAGCTAGATATGATCAATAACCGGTTTGAGCCATAGTGTGAGTCTGACTTTCCAGTAATGCTAGCTTGGCTAGATAGCAAACCAGCTAGCTAGCGTAAGGTTGTAAAGTGATGCAGGGAATAGAAAAACACGTCAGACACACTCAAATATGAAATATGATTTATTCCAATGTTGCAAAAAACGTTGTTGGCTACCTTAGTTTCGAAATGTAGGCCTTAGTTGACCATCGACGTGAAGATGAGGTGCTGAAAAGTCTGCTTATTTCTTTTTTTTTACTAGCTCCTAGTCCTGCACTGAAGCGTACCTGGTACGGTTGAATGTGCGCGCGACGTTGATTGGCCGAGTCCTCCATAGCGCGCTAAATTAGTAGGTGTATGGTTGGTTGCCCCAATTTCTTCCCTTCACCTAATACGGTAACGGTGCGGAGAGAATTTCCAGTGAATAAAATGTCCTGGTCTCCTGCTAAGATATGTCTATGATGATAACTATATGGTTTATAAAATATTAAAGGTGTATTCCATTGTCAATATTGTATGACAAGGCAGCAAAAACAGGTGCGCAACAGGTGCACTTGTCACAACATTATCAATACCCTGGACATTGTTTGCTCAATTTCACCTCGGATTTCCAAAATATCCAAGCCTAAGCAGGAAACATCACTAAACTAAGAACAGTGACTAATCATTAATCCTGTTGATATTTTACTAGATCCTTTCTTACTTTCACATTTGTGTAGGCCTGCAGTGCATTGGTAAAGTATTCAGACCCTGTCACTTTTTCCACATTACAGCCTTATTCTAAAATTGATTAAATAGTTTTTCCCCCTCATCAATCTACACACAATACCCCAATGACAAAGCAAAAACAGGTTTTTAGAAAATTTTGCAAACGTATACAAAAATAAAATAACATAAATACATTCAATCTTGTTTTCTCATGGTTTGAGAGTCCTTTAGTTGCCTTTTGGCAAACTCCAAGCACGCTGTCGTGTGCCTTTTACTGAGGAGTGGCTTTCGTCTGGCCACTCTACCGCAAAGGCCTGATTGGTGGAGTTATCCCATCTCCACAGAGGAACTCTGGAGCTCTGTCAGAGTGACTATGGGTTCTTGGTCATCTCCCTGACCAAGGCCCTTCTCCTCCGATTGCTCAGTTTGGCCGGGCGGCCAGCTCTAGGAAGAGTTTTGGTGGTTCCAAACTTCTTCCATTTAACCCTCCCGTTGTCCTAGGGTCAAAATGACCCGCCACTGTGTTGAACCAACTTTATTTAATTTTTATATTTTTTGGATCATTTGTGAGAAATAGGCAGTGATACTTTCTTTAAAGTCTCACTGCCTCCTTCTCACAAATGATCCCAAAAATATAAAAATTAAATAAAGTTGGTTCAACACAGTGGCGGGTCATTTTGACCCTAGGACAACGGGAGGGTTAAGAATGATGGAGACCACTGTGTTCTTGGGGACCTTCAATGCTGCAAAAATGATAAACACCTGTTTTCGCTTTGTCATGGGGTATTGTGTGTTAAATCCATTTTAGAATAAGGCTGTAACAAAATGTGGAAAAGTGAAGGGGTCTGAATACTTTCTGAATGCACTGTATAAAAGGAGTGCCATCACTCAAAAAGTTAAGTGGGGAGGTTATATATAGGCCTACTATAGTATGGAGACCACCGTAGCTCTGCTGGTACTGTGCTGCTGTCTGTCAGTGGCAGACAAAGTGAATGATATCACCTAGCAGCAGCCTGTGCCTGACATATGGAATGAGCTGAGATGAGACATGTTGGTAGAACAAAACGTAACTGAAATACACCAAAATGGAACTTGCTGAAGTGGAAGCCAGCCTGAAACCAGGTGGCAGACCTGATCAGACAGAATGAATGTAGGGGATCTCACAGCTGCTGAGCTACATGCCTGCACACTGCATTACGACTAAAGACTGTGAGATTGGTTTTGCTTGCGCGTTTAAGCACAAGCTGTTGAACTGAAAGCCATTGCGGCCAGACTGCAGGCAAGTGAACACCTAGTGGAAGAACTGGAGAGATAATAGGCAGAATCTCCAGCACACCCAAAACCGATTAGTGAAGGCGCAGGAGGCAAAATGCCTCACACTTCCAGTAAGATGCAAATGTATTTTAATAGTAACTGAACTTTCATGTAGTAGACCATCAGAACAATAGCGGGACAGAAGGCATAAGTTTGTTCCATTTTTGCTTCTCGTCTCTATTGCGCGAGAGCATGGGTTCCTTATACTAACGCCTAATTATTTTCTGTTGTAGTGGAAATACAGCTAGTATGTAATTCTGTCAGATCGTATGACATCTTGTGGCCTTTTTGGGTACCACAGGCATCCAATTATCACTGGCTCTTGCCTTCGGTCCCACTATGTGGAGATATGCTCTGATGGTCAACAGCTCAGCTACTGTTAAATATGTTCATCTGACTGGAAGTGAAACCTAGCCGGTTCAAAATAACTTCTGAAAGTAAGGCGTGAACACATGTTGGCAACACTTGCAACCATTAGGCCTGCACTGATCAGAAACGTTTGGTTTTTACACATTGGCTATTGTAATAACCACATCTAAATACAGGCAGTGACGAGTCTAATTCAGAGTCGCTAGCATTGGTTATGAAGCACCCATCTTGGCTGTCTTAGAAACAGCCAAAATGTAGCATCTAGGAATGAATACCAAAATGTTGGAGACCAAAGAATACTTATCCAATGCAGTGGTGCTACAACTGGAAGTAGATTTAGTGTCCATGCGTCTTGAAGCAATCCATCAGGTCAGAGATCATGTAGACAATCGTAACATTCAGTGGATTTCTGCGCTCCTAGTAAGCATAGTTGAACCATCTAGACAAACTATGAGCACTTACACAATTGTGTAATAAAAGGCATCAAACCATTTACTTGCATCACATCCTTCCAATCACCTTAGCACAATGACCTGCTTGCGAAGAGAAGTTAAACCTGACTGTAGCATGTGAGATTGAATGCGCTTGACCTTATGTTCTTGTGAGATACAATTTAGATGACTAGTGAGAATAAATCCAAGAGGAAGTCAGGACACGCCATAGTAAAGTAATATCTATTTTTATTATTTCAAATCAAGTGGACAGCAGCCATTCCAGAGTCAGGGCATGCATGGCTGCCCATCTTCCAGGAATCCCAGCTGGACTCAGGCTAACCCTGAAACAAAAAGTAAAGTTAAGCTAACAGGTCAATGAAACAGAACTTTGAAATGCTCATTTGGGGGTGTAAAAAAACCAAACCTGGTTAACATTCAGGCCGGTGAATTATCAGTGGTTGTAAGTGGTCCAAGGACTGCATTTTGAGTTTGCCCAAGTTTACCTAAAAGATAGTTTAAACATTGAAACTGGTGGATGGACACGTCAAAAGAAATAAAGCATCCCATTCTAGTGCCCTGGGAAAATAAGTAAATTCAACTGGAGTGGTGTGCAAAAAGGGTGTAATACCTGATGGTATTCCCCTTCTCTTCTGGGACTTGCAGCTGGAGTCACAGCAGCTACAGAGGTTACTATGGGAGGGGTCATCAAGGAGCTCCCAACTGAAGAAAAAAGTAGTCAAAACATGAATTTCTCATGGCACTGTTCCCTCCAAATGAGATACTTTTGGCAAGTTCAAGTAGTACCTCCTTCCAGAAAAAGTAGTTTAATTGAATAGGTGTAAACAATATTTTGTACCCATGCCCTTTCACATAGTGGCAGGCCTTCCTGCTGGTGTCAAGGCCACTGGGGTCCCAGGCCAAAAGCTTGCAATGTATATAGACCTGAGAAGAGATTAGGTATATTAGCTCTCATATTTCAGCAGTGCCAAAATGTAAATCACAGATAAGTACACCCACTTCCTCGCCAACGGTGAACTTGAAGGCTTTCAGAGACAGACGGATTTCAGAGGTTTCTCGTCTTGGTTCAAACTTTGCGTTTGAAGTCATGCTATCCACAAGACATCTGATGGCAACAAAAAAATTGACAGTCAGGAATGGTTCACCAAATGAATCCACACCTACTTGGAGCAAAAGCCCTAATAGCATCCAGTTGTATAACCCAGTGGTACATACCCCTTGGTGATGATGGGGTACACTGGGCCTGCTGGCTGCAGCTCTGGCATTGTGGTCGCAACACACTCCTCTAAGAGAAGCAGCAAAGGCTGATGGTCCTTCTGCTCCACTGCTGCCAAGATATGGATGGAGGAGCCAAGGGGGTATTCCCTAGACAGATGTGGTCCAGAGAAGTCATCTGCAGGATACACATATGGGCAGTCTTAAATCTGTAGGAGTTCAATTGTTTACTTCAAGGTTACAAGTAGTCTCAAACCTACCCGTCATAAGTCCCATGTGGTAGACCAGATCTCCTTGACCATATGTATGAAACAGTACTACATCAAATATGGGAGGCGCCCAGTCTGCGGGCCTACAGTACAGACAAAAGGAAATAATTTAGACATGTAGCCGAGGGTCAATGTTCAGGGTTGGACTGGTTCTTGTCCAGCATTAGCACATGATGCAACAGAAAGGGTATTATTTAGGGGGTATAAAACAGCCACATCTCACCTTTCATAGGCACAAACCACTGGGTAAGACTGAAAGACAGACTTCAGGTGAGCTTTGGGAGCAGACATAGAGGTCAGCTCATTCATGTACATCAGTGTGTCCCCAGTCACCTGTAGTGAGAAAGGAGGGGGTTCAACAACCCTACATCTGACAACCAAATACACGTCGGTACAACCTTTGCTAAAGCCTACCATTCTCCTGAAGTTACAGTCACTGAGTTCCACTTGGAACATGGCCTCCCCAGCAGAAACACTGGAGGGATAACAGTCTCCCAGACGGAGGAGTGAGGCATCCATTTGTGACCTGGCTGCCCTCCATCTCAAGGTCACTGAATCAGGGCCACAGTCTACCTCCATATCTGCCAGGAGATAAAAATTTAAATTTAAAAAAAGTATAAAATACAAAAGAACATCTTCTGCTGCTTTGCCATCAAAGTTTTTGTGCTAGTACTGGTCACGTTCCAAACACAATAGGCCTACATGAAAGACAGTGATAATACAAGTTACCTTCTTGTGCCACATTGGCAGCAACAGCCATGCATAGGAGAACCGCACTGTGCCAAAAGGAAGCCATCATGATTGAATACCAATGTTCAGTTGGTGATGCCTATAAAACCTGTCAGCAAGCAATCAAGTTAACCACTGCCATACGTGTGTTTTCCTATGTTAACAACCTCCAGCTGCAGGCGATCAATCACTGATCTGGAAATCATTAGTATGAACTCATTCCAGTCTTGCAATTAATTATCAGATACTTATGCTGCGTTCGTAACCAAGTGGGAGGTGGGAATTTACCAGTTGTGAAGTCGTAAATACTAGTTGGATGTATTCACGTGCTTTAAACTCGTTAAGAAATGCCGATTGGCTAATGGCCAACAAGCTGTGTAAAGAATATACTAAAAGTACAGCTACCACGCTTGTAAACAAACTATAGTGTTCAAAAACCATATTAATAGATTGCTTTTTATAAATAATGTTTTGTTGTTGCATTTCACTGAAGAAAAGGCCCGTCATCAAGGTAATTTTCTTAGTAGATGACATCAGAGGTCAGCAAGTGGGAGCTCAGGATGATAGACAAGTTTCCCACTAGTAATTACCAGTTGTAGTGACGTTCAAGTGGATTTTTCCCAGTCATATATGGTAGATTTCCACTTGGTTAGGAACACAGCATTACGTCACCATCCCCTGCTCAGACATTACATGCATCAACCAATGAGTGCGTCAGGCACCAAATTGCTATAACATGTGGTTAGCTGATACTTAAAATACACTGCTCAAAAACATAAAGGGAACACTTAAACAACACAATGTAACTCCAAGTCAATCACACTTCTGTGAAATCAAACTGTCCACTTAGGAAGCAACACTGATTGACAATACATTTCACATGCTGTTGTGCAAATGGAATAGACAACAGGTGGAAATTATAGGCAATTAGCAAGACACCCCCCAATAAAGGACTGGTTTTGCAGGTGGTGACCACAGACCACTTCTCAGTTCCTATGCTTCCTGGCTGATGTTTTGGTCACTTTTGAATGCTGGCGGTGCTTTCACTCTAGTGGTAGCATGAGACGGAGTCTACAACCCACACAAGTGGCTCAGGTAGTGCAGCTCATCCAGGATGGCACATCAATGCGAGCTGTGGCAAGAAGGTTTGCTGTGTCTGTCTGCGTAGTGTCCAGAGCATGGAGGCGCTACCAGGAGACAGGCCAGTACATCAGGCGACGTGGAGGAGGCCGTAGGAGGGCAACAACCCAGCAGCAGGACCGCTACCTCCGCCTTTGTGCAAGGAGGAGCAGGAGGAGCACTGCCAGAGCCCTGGAAAATGACCTCCAGCAGGCCACAAATGTGCATGTGTCTGCTCAAACGGTCAGAAACAGACTCCATGAGGGCGCGACGTCCACAGGTGGGGGTTGTGCTTACAGCCCAACACCGTGCAGGACGTTTGGCATTTGCCAGAGAACACCAAGATTGGCAAATTCGCCACTGGCGCCCTGTGCTCTTCACAGGTGAAAGCAGGTTCACACTGAGCACATGTGACAGAGTCTGGAGACGCCGTGGAGAACGTTCTGCTGCCTGCAACATCCTCCAGCATGACCGGTTTGGCGGTGGGTCAGTCATGGTGTGGGGTGGCATTTCTTTGGGGGGCCGCACAGCCCTCCATGTGCTCGCCAGAGGTAGCCTGACTGCCATTAGGTACCGAGATGAGATCCTCAGACCCCTTGTGAGACCATATGCTGGTGCGGTTGGCCCTGTGTTCCTCCTAATGCAAGACAATGCTAGACCTCATGTGGCTGGAGTGTGTCAGCAGTTCCTGCAAGAGGAAGGCATTGATGCTATGGACTGGCCCGCCTGTTCCCCAGACCTGAATCCAATTGAGCACATCTGGGACATCATGTCTCGTTCCATCCACCAACGCCACGTTGCACCACAGACTGTCCAGGAGTTGGCGGATGCTTTAGTCCAGGTCTGGGAGGAGATCCCTCAGGAGACCATCCGCCACCTCATCAGGAGCATTCCCAGGCGTTGTAGGGAGGTCATACAGGCACGTGGAGGCCACACACACTACTGAGCCTCATTTTGACTTGTTTTAAGGACATTACATCAAAGTTGGTTCAGCCTGTAGTGTGGTTTTCCACTTTAATATTGAGGGTGACTCCAAATCCAGACCTCCATGGGTTGATAAATTTGATTTCCATTGATAATTTTTGTGTGATTTTGTCAGCACATTCAACTATGTAAAGAAAAAAGTATTTAATAAGATTATTTCATTCAGATCTAGGATGTGTTGTTTAAGTGTTCCCTTTATTTTTTTGAGCAGTGTACTTATCCAGGCTTTGTAAAATCTGACATGCATCACCAAAGCCTGGTCAGAGGAATACACCGTTAATTTTGAGCCAATAAAAGTGATTGCGGTTTCTACGGCTGCGTTTACACAAGCGTCCCAATTCTGATATTTGCTCAATTATTGGCAAAATAGCTGATCTGATTGGTCAAAAGACCAGAATTGGGCTGCCTACAACTGTAGAAATGGCAGATATAGCATACATTTTCTGAAGATTGAAATTTTTATCCGTTCGACATGGGTCGATTTTTATTTTGTCAAACTTTCTTGCATGATGGAAACTTTTTCGAATAAACAATTGCCAAATAATTTTGAAGGTAGAATGTCTTCACGTAACTATAAAGTTCCACTCCACATTTAATTGTAAATGCCTACTTGCAGAATAATTTCTCAACTATAAAAATGTTTTCTTTGCCGGACAAGGATTGTCCAGACTTCGCCTTGCTTTTCTGGTTGGCTGGATGCAAGTTTCACCAGCCAGTTATTTCAGATCTACAGAAGCGCTATTATAATATGGCATGAGTCAATTATTGCATTCTGTCCATGCTGGCTTTCGCGGCCTACCTGAGACATGAAATAGGTGATAGTGCATACAGGCTGTCGCAAATTTATGAATGCGCATTTTTCTTAAATGGGTAAGAAACACTTCAACCACATTTTTGACACTAGGTTTTAGCGATTTTGTTGTGACGTTATATACACGACACAATATTTAAGTGAAAATGCACGGTAGCAGGCAATTCAATTGTCGGGTCAATTTTTGCCAACTTTCTAAATGTCGACAAAAAAACATCACTGGACAAGTAATGGCATGGAAGGAAGAAAGCAATACTATATTTCCAGAGTATTTGAGCAGGTACAGAAAGAGTAAAAGGGGACTTCGAGTATTTGATGTAAGCCTATTTGGAATTGGAACATTCCCATTTCTTATTAAAATTTGTGTTGCAAATTCAACATCAAATCAACTGGGATATAGGGTACTATCACAGGCACTTGTCATCTCCCGTCTGGATTACTGCAACTCGCTGTTGGCTGGGCTCCCTGCCTGTGCCATTAAACTCCTACAAAATTGTAAAGTGGTTATCCCACTGGCTATAGGGTGAATGCACCAATTTGTAAGTCGCTCTGGATAAGAGCGTCTGCTAAATGACGTAAATGTAAAATGGGGGGAGACGCCCCCTGGGGTAAGATGTGCCCTCCCTGTAATTCCCACAAAAAACACGGTCACAATAAAAAGTTCCTCTGGCTGCCACTAGTCTTGAACTACAAATCCTGTGTCAACATTTTAGAAGTCACTCCATCAAAACAGAGTTAGTGATCTAATTGTCATTTAGTAAAAATTGTAAATATAATCCAATGATCAACTGCAGCCATGTCTGTATTGTTACCTAAGCAAGGCCATCATCCACCTACAATCTCTAAACGTTGCTTGTGTGTAAATTTGATCTTGGGGTCTTAACCCCGTCGGCCTACTGCTGAAAAATTATAGCCCCCCCAAAATAAATCAGATTCACTTACGACAATCTTTTGAATAGCTTTACCATTGCATGAACACCTGTTGTGACTATCAATATTAGCAAACTATTTATGCCAAGAGAAGAAAGCGTTACAGTTCAAGTGTAAACAGGACACTGGGTAGGCCAGAACATGAAGTAGTCACAAAACACTGAGCGCTCACATGCCATAACTTACATTGTTCATCATAAGAGACATGGTGATACAGTAAGAATCAAACAGCTTCTTACAACCAGATGGTCACCTCTTGGCTAGTTTGTGTGGATACCTGCGCTGCACTCCTGGATTTACGGTACAGCTCATCAGGAGCATAGCATTTTTGACAACCACCAGAGACAAAAACCATTGTGAAGTACTCCATTTATTGAAAAACGCTGAAGTCAAAGGACTTCATATCCATATGGGGTTGTAGTTTCTACCACTTCTCCAAATGTACTGGAAAGGGCTGCACCCTTCCGGCCTCCTACAACAGGCAGATGGCAGTGAGACAGAAACCCCTGTAACAGGTTGAAGAATTGTTAGTCACATGCAGCTCATTGCCATTGGGGATGTTACAGTAAAATACCTCCCAATAACCAGAACACACCTGACAAGCGAAGTGTTCCAGACCATTACACCATCCAGTCAACTGTGGATACAGAACACAATGAGGACAGATTAGTAGGTTACAGGTTCAAGTTAATTTGGCATCAAAGCTGATACACTTTGCTTTTAAATTGTAAACTATAGTCTTGAAGGCCAAAAAAATAAAAATCACCAACCTTGGTCTACAGTAGGATACTTTATGGATTCACTGGAGATCTGGGTTTCAGAGTGTCCCACTATTGTGAGCGGTCCAAGGACAGCGTTTTGAACCAAGCCCTGGGGTTCTGAAGAGAAAAGTTACTTCAAGCTGCATTCCCATAAGAAACTCAAGAATGATCAGCTCAAATTAATATGGAACTTGACAGTTTATTCAGGCTTGAAATGAAGTGCCTCAAAATACCTGAATGCAAGCCCCTCTTCAACCGAGGCTTGCAACTGGATTCACAGCACTTGCAGAGGACACTTTGAGACGGGTCATCCAGCAGCTCCCATCTACAAATAAAAAGAACAAGGTTACAGAGCTGTTGCACTGGCACTACCGTCATTATGGCCCAATGTTAAAGAATGTGACCAATAAACTGTAATACTAACCCTCCAGTCTCTTTAATGTAGTGGCAAGCCTTCTTTTCTTTATCAAGAACCTCAGGGTCCCATGCAACAAGCTTGCAATGGATATATACCTGGGGTGAAGTAAGAGAACAGTCAAGACCTACAGTATGAACAACCCAGTCATACCGAGAACTTGTGGGCCACTCACTTCCTCGCCGAGGGCAAACTTGAAGGACTGCAGGTAAAGCAGGATAGCAGACGAGTGGTACCTAGGCAGGAACCTGGAGTTCCCAGTCTTCCCATCTGCAAGGCAACTGAAAATGCATTGTGAAATGAGCAGACAAACAGAACTTCAATCCAGCAAATAATCACACCAGACAAGCCAACATTCTCAATATGTTGTTGGGATGAATCTGTCCCCTACATCAGCGTTTTCCCAACTCAGTCGCCCCTCCCTCCCCTGGGTGCAAGTTTTGGTTTTTGCCCTAGCACTACACAGCAGCTTAAAATAAGCAACACTTGATGAGTTGGTTATTTGAGTCAGCTGTGTAGTGCTAGGCGGTCAAAAACCGAAACATGCACATTACCAGGTCTGGTACATACCCCTTGTTGGTGATTATTGGGTACACCAGACTCTCAGACTGCAGTTCTGGTGTAGTGGCCGCCACACACTCCTCCATGAGCAGCAGCAAGGGCTGATGGTCCTTCTGGTCCACTGCTGCCCAGATGGGGATGAAAGAGCCCAGGGGGAACAGGCTGGTCTTGGCCAGACCAGTAAGGTCTTCTACATGCAACAGAGAGGGGGCGCAATACATATGTACCATACATCCACAGGTTTCAACTCACGTCAGGCAGTGTCCTCTGCTAGGCATTTATTTACCAGGTAAGTTGATTGAACATATTCTCTAACAATGATATTGTAGGAGTCACTCACCATTGAGGAGTGCCATGTGGAAAACCAATCCTCCATGACCCTCAGCACTACCAGAGGCAGGGATAAGGAATTGGGGAATCCATCCCTCAGGTCTACATACAGGGGGAATGTATGGTTTAATCATTACAGTTAAGGTGACAAAGGCTTAGGAAGATTTGATTCCAACACCATTGCTACGCTGCACCCAATAGAGCCCTCAACTCAGTTCCACTACATTTTATTATTGTGCCCCTCTAGTCAGGGACTGATTTAGACCTGGGACACCAGGTGTATGCAATTAATGATCAAGTAGAACAGAACCAGCAGGCGCCAGACCACTTAGGGTATGAGTTGAGTACCCCTGGCATAGATGGTTACCTTGTGTAAACACACTTAATGTGGTGACTAATAGCAGCAGGTTTGGGCTTTCGGTCAGGTCTGTAAGTCAGGTTGGTTGAGTAGATGTGTTTTTTGCCAGTCACCTGGGGAATGGAAGGAGACTCATTAGTCTTCGCAGGATCCAAAATAGTATACATTGGGTCAAGAGTTAGACATTACCCGTTTCTTGATTGCACAGCCATTGAGGTTGTAGTGGAATGTCGCTTCCCCTTCTCCAGTGGGAAGAACAGAAAATTTGGATGGAACGCAGTGTCCAAGGAAGAGACGGGCAGCATTCTCAACCAACTCTGGACTGACCTTCCATGTCACTTTAATGGAGCGTTTCTCACAATCCACACTAAAATCTAAAAATTTAATTTGACAATATCATCACTCCCATCTCAATAGCCAACATCAACACAACTTGGTTAGTCTGTTAGGTTGTCAGCATGAGATAAGTAGCCAATTGAAGTTTACATGGTCTCAGCGCTATATAATGTGTTCATTATTAGACTTACCGTCGTTGGCAGCCCTTGCTGCTACAACAGCCAAAACGATTGCACATTGCCACAGGAGAGACATGACTGAATGATCTAGGAGTGGCTGAAACTAGAAATATTTATGGACCAATTGATTCTAATTATCTTAATGCTGAACATCTGTGAGAGTTCAAGAAGTGATAATTATAGACCTAAAAACTTAACAACATCATCAGTTTTTGTATTTCTTGGTCAAAAAACATCCTTGAATTTTTACGGTTTTAAAAGTTACATTTGTAATAGTCACATCTTTTCCCCAGAAAGTAATTATTTGCGAAGCGGAACCAATGTCTCACAAAACACGATGGACGGACGGAATAGTGACTTACACAGGAAGTAAAGTTGAATCAAATGGTTGAAGAATCTTTGGTTTGCTCAATTTGGCAACAATACCACACTAAATGTGGATGAGTTTTTTTTTTTATCGATTTAAAACGTATTTTATGCGACAGTCAAAATGCTGATCAAGGTTAAGGTAAGACCAGCCATTTAATCGGTGGCCAAGCCCGCTAGTTTACAGACTGAATGATCATCTCATCGCCGATCTAGCTATCTGCCGTAGCTAAATATATTAATTGATTTAAAAAGCGCTATATAGTGGACATCGCTGCAGGCCATTGGCATTGAAACAGTCATCCCCATATAGAATGTAGAGTTCGCTAACGTGAACTATACGGAACAAAAAATATAAACGCCACATGCAATAATTAACGATTTTTATGAGTTACAGTTCATATAAGGAAATCAGTCAATTTATTTAATTTCATTAGGCCCCAATCTATGGATTCACATGACTGGGCAGGGGCGTAGCCATGGGTGGACATAGGCAGGCCCACCCACTGGGGAACCATGTCCATCCACTTGGGAGCCAGGCCCAGCCAATCAGAATGAGTTTTCCCCCACAAAAGGGCTTTATTACAGACAGAAATACTCCTCAGTTTCATCAGCTGTCATGGTGGCTGGTTTCAGACGATCCCTCAGGTGAAGAAGCCGGATGTGGAGGTCCTGGGCTGGCGTGGTTACACGTGGTCTGCGGTTGTGAGGCCGGTTGGACATACTAACAAATTCTCTAAAACGACAGCTCTGGTGGACATTCCTGCAGTCAGCATGGCAATTGCGCGCTCCCTAAAAACTTGACACATCTGTGGCATTGTGTTGTGTGACAAAACTGTACATTTTAGAGCTACATTTTATTGTCCACAGCACAAGGTGTCAAGTGGATGGATTGTCTTGGAAAAGGAGAAATGCTCACTAACGGATGTAAACAGATTTGTGCAAGTAATTTGAGAGAAATAAGCTTTTTGTGCATATGGAACATTTCGGGGATCTGTTATATCAGCTCATAAAACATGAGACCAACAATTTACATGTTGCGTTTTATATATTTTTGTTCAGTATAACTAATTAACGTTAGGTAGCTAACTAACTATATGCTAGCTAGGTGTTACTACCTAACTAAATTAAATTATATGGCCATCGTCCTATGGTTGAGCTGCTTTGCTCACCCCAGTCTACATCAAAATCTAGACAGGATACAAGGCCTCACTCAGTACAATAAACAGGTGCTGTAGAACCATAGCCATTATCCACTAACATAGACCTAACCTTATAAGATGTTGCTGTTTATTGCAATATGGTATTTTATGCTCTAAAATGAACAATTATTTTACTGTTACAGACTCTCACTGGCAAAGAAATAGAGATCGACATTGAGCCCACAGACAAGGTATGAAACATCTACATTACTCTGAAGGTTGATATTAATCTCATGCGTTTGCTTTCCATGTGTAATATTTTGATTACTCATGTCAGCATACATTGCTGGGGAGTCATGTCTAGATGTTCTATACCATTTGGCCATCAGATTTGCCACCAATGCTCCTTATAGGACACATCACTGCACTCTATACTCCTCTGTAAACTGGTCATCTCTGTATACCTGTCGCAAGACCCACTGGTTGATGCTTATTTATAAAACCCTCTTAGGCCTCACTCCCCCCTATCTGAGATACCTACTGCAGCCCTCATCCTCCACATACAACACCCATTCTGCCAGTCACATTCTGTTAAAGGTCCCCAAAACACACACATCCCTGTGTCGCTCCTCTTTTCAGTTCACTGCAGCTAGTGACTGGAACGAGCTGCAAAAAACACTCAAACTGGACAGATTTATCTCCATCTCTTCATTCAAAGACACTCTTACTGACAGTTGTGGCTGCTTCGCGTGATGTATTGTTGTCTCTACCTTCTTGCCCTTTGTGCTATTGTCTGTGCCCAATAATGTTTGTACCATGTTGTGCTGCTGCCATGTTGTGTTGCTACAATGTTGTTGTTATGTCATGTTGCTACCATGCTGTGTTGTTGTCTTAGGTCTCTCTTTATGTAGTGTTGTGGTGTCTCTCTTGTCGTGATGTGTGTTTTGGCCTATATTTCGTAATTGTTTTATCCCCCGTCCCCGCAGGAGGCCTTTTGCCTTTTGGTAGGCCGTCATTGTAAATAAGAATTTGTTCTTAACTGACTTGCCTAGTTAAATAAAGGTTACATAAAAATAAAATAAATAAATATCCCAGTAATGACATTTAGCTTATGTGCTCTCTTGTACACATATGAAGGTGGAGAGAATTAAAGAAAGAGGGGATTCCACCTCAACAAAGACTAATCTACAGTGGAAAACAGATGTAAGTAATCAACCCTTCCGTCACAATCTTGTCATGAAACATCTGCTCCATTTAATCAAGTGGCGGCATTAAATCTTGGATGTAACACTTGTTTTATCTGCTCCCATCCCTCTCAGGAACGATGAGAAGACCGCTGCAGACTACAAGATCCAGGGAGGCTCAGTTCTGAATCTGGTCCTAGCGCTAAGAGGAGGGCTAGTCTGCCACTGTCCCAGCATATACCTCATCTTCTAGTGGGCAGTGGGGCCGGCCTTGTGCCAACCCACAAGTTTCTGTCATCGTCACTCACACCATGTTGCAACACAGAGCAGCAAATTGCCAGAATGGTGTGACACTAAAATCCTTATGTCTCCTGGGCCTAAGCAAACAAAGGACTTTCTGCTATGTAATTCTTCTGTGTAGATTGTTTTTGTAACCACCTCTGCTTTATGTTCCAACAGTGTAAGTGGGACACACAGTGCGAGAGTGAGTTTGGACACTGGTATTTTGCTTGTGATTAAAAGATCAAGTTGACTGTTTTTGTTTTGAAGTACATGGCTGCTATTGTATGAGTGTGTGATTTAGCAGTGCATTGTAAAACTACTTTCCATATATAGGCAGTTATAGGAATTCTAAACTCATTGAGGTTTGATAACCTTTAATTGGAAATAACACATGCAAATTCGCCACTGGCGCCCTGTGCTTGAGCACATCTGGGACATCATGTCTCGCTCCATCCACCAACGCCACGTTGCACCACAGACTGTCCAGGAGTTGGCGGATGCTTTAGTCCAGGTCTGGGAGGAGATCCCTCAGGAGACCATCCGCCACCTCATCAGGAGCATTCCCAGGCGTTGTAGGGAGGTCATACAGGCACGTGGAGGCCACACACTACTGAGCCTCATTTTGACTTGTTTTAAGGACATTACATCAAAGTTGGATCAGCCTGTAGTGTGGTTTTCCACTTTAATTTTGAGGGTGACTCCAAATCCAGACCTCCATGGGTTGATAAATTTGATTTCCATTGATAATTTTTGTGTGATTTTGTTGTCAGCACATTCAACTATGTAAAGAAAAAAGTATTTAATAAGATTATTTCATTCATTCAGATCTAGGATGTGTTGTTTAAGTGTTCCCTTTATTTTTTTGAGCAGTGTACTTATCCAGGCTTTGTAAAATCTGGCATGCATCACCAAAGCCTGGTCAGAGGAATACACCGTTAATCTTGAGCCAATAAAAGTGATTGCGGTTTCTACGGCTGCGTTTACACAAGCGTCCCAATTCTGATATTTGCTCAATTATTGGCAAAAGAGCTGATCTGATTGGTCAAAAGACCAGAATTGGGCTGCCTACAACTGTAGAAATGGCAGATATAGCATACATTTTCTGTTGATCGAAATTTTTATCCGTTCGACATGGGTCGATTTTTATTTTGTCAAACTTTCTTGCATGATGGAAACTGTTTTTCGAATAAACGATTGCCAAATAATTTTGAAGGTAGAATGTCTTCACGTAACTATAAAGTTCCACTCCACATTTAATTGTAAATGCCTACTTGCAAAATAATTTCTCAACTATAAAAATGTTTTCTTTGCCGGACAAGGATTGTCCAGACTTCGCCTTGCTTTTCTGGTTGGCTGGATGCAAGTTTCACCAGCCAGTTATTTCAGATCTACAGAAGCGCTATTATAATATGGCATGAGTCAATTATTGCATTCTGTCCATGCTGGCTTTCGCGGCCTACCTGAGACATGAAATAGGTGATAGTGCATACAGGCTGTCGCAAATTTATGAATGCGCATTTTTCTTAAATGGGTAAGAAACACTTCAACCACATTTTTGACACTAGGTTTTAGCGATTTTGTTGTGACGTTATACACACGACACAATATTTAAGTGAAAATGCATGGTAGCAGGCAATTCAATTGTCGGGTCAATTTTTGCCAACTTTCTAAATGTCGACAAAAAAACATCACTGGACAAGTAATGGCATGGAAGGAAGAAAGCAATACTGCATTTCCAGAGTATTTGAGCAGGTACAGAAAGAGTAAAGGGGACTTCGAGTATTTGAGGTAAGCCTATTTGGAATTGGAACATTCCCATTTCTTATTAAAATTTGTGTTGCAAATTCAACATCAAATCAACTGGGATATAGGCTACTATCACTAGGTCAGCATCCCAGATTCGCCTCTTCACTGTTGATGTTGAGACTGGTGAGACTATATTTTACCTGACAATTATCTCGGGTGCTATCCCTAGGGTCTGGAAGGCTGCCCATGTTCTTCCTCTCTACAAAGGTGGTGACCACTCTGACATGAATAATTATCACCCTATCGCTAAACTGTCTAGCCTAGCAAACTTTTTTTAATCTTGAAGCAATACTCAGCTTAGATTTTTTCTAGCTTCAAAATGTATTCTAAGTGTCCATCAGTCTGGTTTCAGGCCAGGTCATAGCACTATATCTGCTGCTTTGGTGATAAAATACATTTTAAATTGCATGGACAAAAGGTGGCATTGTGCTGCCCTTTTTTTAGACCTGTTGAAGGCTTTCAACACTGTTGACCATTCAATATTAATTCGTAGACTGTCTGAAATTGGCCTGGGTCAGGCAGCCTTCATCTGGTAGGAAAACTACCTGACAGACCGGAGACAATGTGTTTCTTCTGATAGTGTGAAGTCAGACTTCCTTGATATTACTAAGGTTGTCCCACAGGGGTTGATTTTGGGCCCTGTAGTTTTTACTGTCTATATAAACAACATTGGTTTGTTCGTAGGAAATTGTAACCTCCACTTGTATGCAGATGATACTGTTTTGTATTGTGTTGCCCCTTCTGTTGACAAGGCTCTCTCGGCGCTACAATCTGAATTTGTTTTGCTTTGATGAAAGCCCTTGTTGAACTAAAATTGGTACTTAATGCAGGTAAAACTAAGTATATGTTTAAAAAGCTTTCAAATGTATCTGATGATTTATGCATTTGTACATTGGATTGGTTGTGTCCCCAATTATACATGTCTGGGTATCTGGATTGCCGAGAAGCTGTCTTTCAGAAAGCATGTTGATGAATTAGTTAAGAATTGAAATGGGCTTCCTTTATAAGAATACGGCATGCCTTTCATTAAATAGCAGAAAGAAAATAATTCACTAGACATTCATACTGGTTATAAATTATAGTGATATTGTTTATATGAATGCAGCTGCCACTGTATTGAAGCCTTTGGACGCAGTTTATCATATAACACTACGCTTTATTACGGGCGACAGGTTCAGTACACATCATTGCTTTCTGTATCAGAAAGTAGGCTGGCCCTCTTTGAAGTCTCCTAGATCAATACATTGCACTCTTTTTGTTTATAAAGCCCTCTTGCATAAACTTCTGCTCTACCTTGCTTCATTGTTAACACTACAGACGCACGAGTTAACAGACCCGGTCTCAGGGATGGCTAACTCTGGAGATCCCTTCGATCTCCACTGAATTAGGTAAATCAGATTTTAGTTTTATGGCACCTTGTGGAATAATCTTCAAAGCAATCTAAAATGGGAAGGCTTGATGCCTCTAGGGAAATTCAGATGGCTTATTGAGGATTTTTTTACTGAAGAATGTGTTTGTTTGATATGATTGTGTTTTGCTTTTTGTGTATTCATGTATATTATTATTATGCATATATATATATATATATATATATATATATTGTGTATATTGATGTGTATAGTGTATATTGATGTGTATGTTTGATTCAAGGCTCATCTGTAAAAGAGACCTTGGGTCTCAGCATGACGCCCTGTCAAAATAAAGGTTAAATAAAAATATTACAAATATTGTATTGAAGGGCATCATCTCAGCTCATATCCATCTTAGCCAACATTTACAGCATGGGGTTTTTGCCTCGGCTTCACACCGGAGAGAGAGTGAAAGTGAAATGGAGCCAGAGACCAAGCATAGACGGGGTATTTGGAGTATTCTCAGTATCCCGCACTGCAGACATGGGGGCAGGGCATAGTGCGCGGTGCAAGAGAGAAAGAAGAGTCATCCTTAGGAAATGGCACCGGTCCAAAGATGGAGCCTGTCACTTGGCGTCCACCTCCTTCTTTTCTCCTTTTCTCTCTCTCTCCTCGCTTTGCTTCCTGTGACCCTATCGGATTTGTTTTGTGATGTCAGCGATTTATCGACCTTGGTGTTGTCATGCCCTTGTCCACGAGGGAGAGGGAGCAGAATGATACAGCAGATTTACATTCTGTCTGTGTGAAGAATACAATGGTTAGGAAAGGGCAAAAGGGGCCACGTTTTTCACAAAATGCTCTGACATGCTGAGAGACTGAACTGCCTCACCAAAAAGGATAGTCACTGTCCTGCTGTGGGCCTTACCACAATATACAGGCATAGGGTCATAGAGATCACATTACACTAAACAAAAATAAACGCAACATGCAACAATTTAAAAAAATGTACTGAGTTACAACTCATATAAGGAAATCAGTCAATAGAAATTAATTATTTCTTCAGCCATGGATAGGCCTGGGAGGGCATAGGCCCACCCACTGGGGAGCCAGGCCCAGCCAATTAGTTTTTCCCCACAAAAGGGCTTTATTAGACAGAAATACTCCTCAGCACCCCCGCCTCAGACAATCCTGCAGGTGAAGAAGCCGGATGTGGAGATCCTGGGGTGGCGTGGTTACACGTGGTCTGCGGTTGTTCTCTAAAACTACGTTGGAGGCGACTTATGTAGAGAAATTAACATTCAATTCTCTGGCAACAGCTCTGGTGGACATTCCTGCAGTCAGAATGACAATTGCACGCCCCCTCAAAACTTGAGACATCTGTGGCATTGTGTTGTGTGACAAAACTGCACATTTTAGATTGGCCTTTTAGTGTCCCCTGCACAAGGTGCACCTGTGTAATGATCATGCTGTTTAATCAGCTTCTTGATATGCCATACCTGTCAGGTGGATGGATTATCTTGGCAAAGGAAAAATGCTCACTAACAGGGATGTAAACAAATGTGTGCTCAAAATTTGAGAGAAATAAGCTTTTTGTGGGTATGGAAGATTTCTGGGATCTTTTATTTCAGCTCATGAAACATGGGACCAACACTTTACATGTTGTGTTTATATTTTTGTTCAGTATAAATTACTAGAAGCTATTCTAATACCTAATTCTATGCATAGGGTAATATTAGGGTAATAGTACAGCATGAATACGTACACTGAGTATGCCAAACATTAGGAACACCTGAGTTGCACCCCCACCCATTCTTGATACACACGGGAAACTGTTGAGCGTGAAAAAGCTGTCATGGAAAGAGCATGTGTTCTTAATATTTGGTATACTCTGTGTATTTCAGTTCAGAGCTGTAGTCTTCTGAAATAATTTTATGATGAGTTTATATATACAGTGTTGATACTGTATTCACTCACCTGCATACTTTTCACACAAAAAAAAAATCAATAAAGACCCCTGCGGGCGAACAACGTCACACAACGTTGAATGTACATTTGATTGGTCCCCTGTAGCTCAGTTGGTAGAGCATGGCGCTTGCAACGCCAGGGTTGTGGGTTCGTTTCCCACGGGGGGGCCAGTATGAAAATGTAAGCACTCACTAACTGTAAGTCGCTCTGGATAAGAGCGTCTGCTAAATGACTAAAATGTAAAATGTAAATATCATAGGCACTTGTCATCTCCCGTCTGGATTACTGCAACTCGCTGTTGGCTGGGCTCCCTGCCTGTGCCATTAAACCCCTACAACTCATCCAGAATGCTGCAGCCCGTCTGGTGTTCAACCTTCCCAAGTTCTCTCACGTCACCCCGCTCCTCCGCACACTCCACTGGCTTCCAGTTGAAGCTCGCATCTGTTACAAGACCATGGTGCTTGCCTATGGAGCTGTGAGGGGAACGGCACCTCCGTACCTTCAGGCTCTGATCAGTCCCTACACCCAAACGAGGGCATTGCGTTCATCCACCTCTGGCCTGCTGGCTCCCCTTCCTCTGCGGAAGCATAGTTCCCGCTCAGTCCAGTCAAAACTGTTCGCTGCTCTGGCACCCCAATGGTGGAACAAGCTCCCTCACGACGCCAGGACAGCGGAGTCACTCACCACCTTCCGGAGACATTTGAAACCCCACCTCTTTAAGGAATACCTGGGATAGGATAAAGTAATCCTTCTACCCCCCCAAAAAAAAAAAAAAAAAATTGTAAAGTGGTTATCCCACTGGCTATAGGGTGAATGCACCAATTTGTAAGTCGCTCTGGATAAGAGCGTCTGCTAAATGACGTAAATGTAAAATGGGGCGAGACGCCCCCTGGGGTAAGATGTGCCCTCCCTGTAATTCCCACAAAAAACACGGTCACAATAAAAAGTTCCTCTGGCTGCCACTAGCCTTGAACTACAAATCCTGTGTCAACATTTTAGAAGTCACTCCATCAAAACAGAGTTAGTGATCTAATTGTCATTTAGTAAAAATTGTAAATATAATCCAATGATCAACTGCAGCCATGTCTGTATTGTTACCTAAGCAAGGCCATCATCCACCTACAATCTCTAAACGTTGCTTGTGTGTAAATTTGATCTTGGGGTCTTAACCCCGTCGGCCTACTGCTGAAAAATTATAGCCCCCCCAAAATAAATCAGATTCACTTACGACAATCTTTTGAATAGCTTTACCATTGCATGAACACCTGTTGTGACTATCAATATTAGCAAACTATTTATGCCAAGAGAAGAAAGCGTTACAGTTCAAGTGTAAACAGGACACTGGGTAGTCCAGAACATGAAGTAGTCACAAAACACTGAGCGCTCACATGCCATAACTTACATTGTTCATCATAAGAGACATGGTGATACAGTAAGAATCAAACAGCTTCTTACAACCAGATGGTCACCTCTTGGCTAGTTTGTGTGGATACCTGCGCTGCACTCCTGGATTTACGGTACAGCTCATCAGGAGCATAGCATTTTTGACAACCACCAGAGACAAAAACCATTGTGAAGTACTCCATTTATTGAAAAACGCTGAAGTCAAAGGACTTCATATCCATATGGGGGTTGTAGTTTCTACCACTTCTCCAAATGTACTGGAAAGGGCTGCACCCTTCCGGCCTCCTACAACAGGCAGATGGCAGTGAGACAGAAACCCCTGTAACAGGTTGAAGAATTGTTAGTCACATGCAGCTCATTGCCATTGGGGATGTTACAGTAAAATGCCTCCCAATAACCAGAACACACCTGACAAGCGAAGTGTTCCAGACCATTACACCATCCAGTCAACTGTGGATACAGAACACAATGAGGACAGATTAGTAGGTTACAGGTTCAAGTTAATTTGGCATCAAAGCTGATACACTTTGCTTTTAAATTGTAAACTATAGTCTTGAAGGCCAAAAAAATAAAAATCACCAACCTTGGTCTACAGTAGGATACTTTATGGATTCACTGGGGATCTGGGTTTCAGAGTGTCCCACTATTGTGAGCGGTCCAAGGACAGCGTTTTGAACCAAGCCCTGGGGTTCTGAAGAGAAAAGTTACTTCAAGCTGCATTCCCATAAGAAACTCAAGAATGATCAGCTCAAATTAATATGGAACTTGACAGTTTATTCAGGCTTGAAATGAAGTGCCTCAAAATACCTGAATGCAAGCCCCTCTTCAACCGAGGCTTGCAACTGGATTCACAGCACTTGCAGAGGACACTTTGAGACGGGTCATCCAGCAGCTCCCATCTACAAATAAAAAGAACAAGGTTACAGAGCTGTTGCACTGGCACTACCGTCATTATGGCCCAATGTTAAAGAATGTGACCAAAACTGTAATACTAACCCTCCAGTCTCTTTAATGTAGTGGCAAGCCTTCTTTTCTTTATCAAGAACCTCAGGGTCCCATGCAACAAGCTTGCAATGGATATATACCTGGGGTGAAGTAAGAGAACAGTCAAGACCTACAGTATGAACAACCCAGTCATACCGAGAACTTGTGGGCCACTCACTTCCTCGCCGAGGGCAAACTTGAAGGACTGCAGGTAAAGCAGGATAGCAGACGAGTGGTACCTAGGCAGGAACCTGGAGTTCCCAGTCTTCCCATCTGCAAGGCAACTGAAAATGCATTGTGCAATGAGCAGACAAACAGAACTTCAATCCAGCAAATAATCACACCAGACAAGCCAACATTCTCAATATGTTGTTGGGATGAATCTGTCCCCTACATCAGCGTTTTCCCAACTCAGTCGCCCCTCCCTCCCCTGGGTGCAAGTTTTGGTTTTTGCCCTAGCACTACACAGCAGCTTAAAATAAGCAACACTTGATGAGTTGGTTATTTGAGTCAGCTGTGTAGTGCTAGGCGGTCAAAAACCGAAACATGCACATTACCAGGTCTGGTACATACCCCTTGTTGGTGATTATTGGGTACACCAGACTCTCAGACTGCAGTTCTGGTGTAGTGGCCGCCACACACTCCTCCATGAGCAGCAGCAAGGGCTGATGGTCCTTCTGGTCCACTGCTGCCCAGATGGGGATGAAAGAGCCCAGGGGGAACAGGCTGGTCTTGGCCAGACCAGTAAGGTCTTCTACATGCAACAGAGAGGGGGTGCAATACATATGTACCATACATCCACAGGTTTCAACTCACGTCAGGCAGTGTCCTCTGCTAGGCATTTATTTACCAGGTAAGTTGATTGAACATATTCTCTAACAATGATATTGTAGGAGTCACTCACCATTGAGGAGTGCCATATGGAAAACCAATCCTCCATGACCCTCAGCACTACCAGAGGCAGGGATAAGGAATTGGGGAATCCATCCCTCAGGTCTACATACAGGGGGAATGTATGGTTTAATCATTACAGTTAAGGTGACAAAGGCTTAGGAAGATTTGATTCCAACACCATTGCTACGCTGCGCCACACCAACACTGCACCCAATAGAGCCCTCAACTCAGTTCCACTACATTTTATTATTGTGCCCCTCTAGTCAGGGACTGATTTAGACCTGGGACACCAGGTGTATGCAATTAATGATCAAGTAGAACAGAACCAGCAGGCGCCAGACCACTTAGGGTATGAGTTGAGTACCCCTGGCATAGATGGTTACCTTGTGTAAACACACTTAATGTGGTGACTAATAGCAGCAGGTTTGGGCTTTCGGTCAGGTCTGTAAGTCAGGTTGGTTGAGTAGATGTGTTTTTTGCCAGTCACCTGGGGAATGGAAGGAGACTCATTAGTCTTCGCAGGATCCAAAATAGTATACATTGGGTCAAGAGTTAGACATTACCCGTTTCTTGATTGCACAGCCATTGAGGTTGTAGTGGAATGTCGCTTCCCCTTCTCCAGTGGGAAGAACAGAAAATTTGGATGGAACGCAGTGTCCAAGGAAGAGACGGGCAGCATTCTCAACCAACTCTGGACTGACCTTCCATGTCACTTTAATGGAGCGTTTCTCACAATCCACACTAAAATCTAAAAATTTAATTTGACAATATCATCACTCCCATCTCAATAGCCAACATCAACACAACTTGGTTAGTCTGTTAGGTTGTCAGCATGAGATAAGTAGCCAATTGAAGTTTACATGGTCTCAGCGCTATATAATGTGTTCATTATTAGACTTACCGTCGTTGGCAGCCCTTGCTGCTACAACAGCCAAAACGATTGCACATTGCCACAGGAGAGACATGACTGAATGATCTAGGAGTGGCTGAAACTAGAAATATTTATGGACCAATTGATTCTAATTATCTTAATGCTGAACATCTGTGAGAGTTCAAGAAGTGATAATTATAGACCTAAAAACTTAACAACATCATCAGTTTTTGTATTTCTTGGTCAAAAAACATCCTTGAATTTTTACGGTTTTAAAAGTTACATTTGTAATAGTCACATCTTTTCCCCAGAAAGTAATTATTTGCGAAGCGGAACCAATGTCTCACAAAACACGATGGACGGACGGAATAGTGACTTACACAGGAAGTAAAGTTGAATCAAATGGTTGAAGAATCTTTGGTTTGCTCAATTTGGCAACAATACCACACTAAATGTGGATGAGTTTTTTTTTTTATCGATTTAAAACGTATTTTATGCGACAGTCAAAATGCTGATCAAGGTTAAGGTAAGACCAGCCATTTAATCGGTGGCCAAGCCCGCTAGTTTACAGACTGAATGATCATCTCATCGCCGATCTAGCTATCTGCCGTAGCTAAATATATTAATTGATTTAAAAAGCGCTATATAGTGGACATCGCTGCAGGCCATTGGCATTGAAACAGTCATCCCCATATAGAATGTAGAGTTCGCTAACGTGAACTATACGGAACAAAAAATATAAACGCCACATGCAATAATTAACGATTTTTATGAGTTACAGTTCATATAAGGAAATCAGTCAATTTATTTAATTTCATTAGGCCCCAATCTATGGATTCACATGACTGGGCAGGGGCGTAGCCATGGGTGGACATAGGCAGGCCCACCCACTGGGGAACCATGTCCATCCACTTGGGAGCCAGGCCCAGCCAATCAGAATGAGTTTTCCCCCACAAAAGGGCTTTATTACAGACAGAAATACTCCTCAGTTTCATCAGCTGTCATGGTGGCTGGTTTCAGACGATCCCTCAGGTGAAGAAGCCGGATGTGGAGGTCCTGGGCTGGCGTGGTTACACGTGGTCTGCGGTTGTGAGGCCGGTTGGACATACTAACAAATTCTCTAAAACGACAGCTCTGGTGGACATTCCTGCAGTCAGCATGGCAATTGCGCGCTCCCTAAAAACTTGACACATCTGTGGCATTGTGTTGTGTGACAAAACTGTACATTTTAGAGCTACATTTTATTGTCCACAGCACAAGGTGTCAAGTGGATGGATTGTCTTGGAAAAGGAGAAATGCTCACTAACGGATGTAAACAGATTTGTGCAAGTAATTTGAGAGAAATAAGCTTTTTGTGCATATGGAACATTTCGGGGATCTGTTATATCAGCTCATAAAACATGAGACCAACAATTTACATGTTGCGTTTTATATATTTTTGTTCAGTATAACTAATTAACGTTAGGTAGCTAACTAACTATATGCTAGCTAGGTGTTACTACCTAACTAAATTAAATTATATGGCCATCGTCCTATGGTTGAGCTGCTTTGCTCACCCCAGTCTACATCAAAATCTAGACAGGATACAAGGCCTCACTCAGTACAATAAACAGGTGCTGTAGAACCATAGCCATTATCCACTAACATAGACCTAACCTTATAAGATGTTGCTGTTTATTGCAATATGGTATTTTATGCTCTAAAATGAACAATTATTTTACTGTTACAGACTCTCACTGGCAAAGAAATAGAGATCGACATTGAGCCCACAGACAAGGTATGAAACATCTACATTACTCTGAAGGTTGATATTAATCTCATGCGTTTGCTTTCCATGTGTAATATTTTGATTACTCATGTCAGCATACATTGCTGGGGAGTGGGGAGTCATGTCTAGATGTTCTATACCATTTGGCCATCAGATTTGCCACCAATGCTCCTTATAGGACACATCACTGCACTCTATACTCCTCTGTAAACTGGTCATCTCTGTATACCTGTTGCAAGACCCACTGGTTGATGCTTTTTATAAAACCCTCTTAGGCCTCACTCCCCCCTATCTGAGATACAGTGGGGGAAAAAAGTATTTAGTCAGCCACCAATTGTGCAAGTTCTCCCACTTAAAAAGATGAGAGAGGCCTGTAATTTTCATCATAGGTACACGTCAACTATGACAGACAAATTGAGGAAAAAAAATCCAGAAAATCCCATTGTAGGGTTTTTTATGAATTTATTTGCAAATTATGGTGGAAAATAAGTATTTGGTCACCTACAAACAAGCAAGATTTCTGGCTCTCACAGACCTGTAACTTCTTCTTTCAGAGGCTCCTCTGTCCTCCACTCGTTACCTGTATTAATGGCACCTGTTTGAACTTGTTATCAGTATAAAATACACCTGTCCACAACCTCAAACAGTCACACTCCAAACTTCACAATGGCCAAGACCAAAGAGCTGTCAAAGGACACCAAAAACAAAATTGTAGACCTGCACCAGGCTGGGAAGACTGAATCTGCAATAGGTAAGCAGCTTGGTTTGAAGAAATCAACTGTGGGAGCAATTATTAGGAAATGGAAGACATACAAGACCACTGATAATCTCCCTCGATCTGGGGCTCCACGCAAGATCTCACCCCGTGGGGTCAAAATGATCACAAGAACGGTGAGCAAAAATCCCATAACCACACGGGGGGACCTAGTGAATGACCTGCAGAGAGCTGGGACCAAAGTAACAAAGCCAACCATCAGTAACACACTACGCCGCCAGGGACTCAAATCCTAGTTGCATCCAAAGAACACCATACCTACTGTGAAGCATGGGGTTGGAAACATCATGCTTTGGGGCTGTTTTTCTGCAAAGGGACCAGGACGACTGATCCGTGTAAAGGAAAGAATGAATGGGGCCATGTATTGTGAGATTTTGAGTGAAACCCTCCTTCCATCAGCAAGGGCATTGAAGATGAAACGTGGCTGGGTCTTTCAGCATGACAATGATCCCAAACACACCGCCCGGGCAACGAAGGAGTGGCTTCGTAAGAAGCATTTCAAGGTCCTGGAGTGGCCTAGCCAGTCTCCAGATCTCAACCCCATAGAAAATCTTTGGAGGGAGTTGAAAGTCTGTGTTGCCCAGCGACAGCCCCAAAACATCACTGCTCTAGAGGAGATCTGCATGGATGAATGGGCCAAAATACCAGCAACAGTGTGTGAAAACCTTGTGAAGACTTACAGAAAACGTTTGACCTGTGTCATTGCCAACAAAGGGTATATAACAAAGTATTGAGAAACTTTTGTTATTGACCAAATACTTATTTTCCACCATCATATGCCAATAAATTCATAAAAAATCCTACAATGTGATTTTCTGGAAAAAAAATGTCTCATTTTGTCTGTCATAGTTGACTTGTACCTATGATGAAAATTACAGGCCTCTCTCATCTTTTTAAGTGGGAGAACTTGCACAATTGGTGGCTGACTAAATACTTTTTTTCCCCACTGTACCTACTGCAGCCCTCATCCTCCACATACAACACCCATTCTGCCAGTCACATTCTGTTAAAGGTCCCCAAAACACACACATCCCTGTGTCGCTCCTCTTTTCAGTTCACTGCAGCTAGTGACTGGAACGAGCTGCAAAAAACACTCAAACTGGACAGATTTATCTCCATCTCTTCATTCAAAGACACTCTTACTGACAGTTGTGGCTGCTTCGCGTGATGTATTGTTGTCTCTACCTTCTTGCCCTTTGTGCTATTGTCTGTGCCCAATAATGTTTGTACCATGTTGTGCTGCTGCCATGTTGTGTTGCTACCATGTTGTTGTTATGTCGTGTTGCTACCATGCTGTGTTGTTGTCTTAGGTCTCTCTTTATGTAGTGTTGTGGTGTCTCTCTTGTCGTGATGTGTGTTTTGGCCTATATTTCGTAATTGTTTTATCCCCCGTCCCCGCAGGAGGCCTTTTGCCTTTTGGTAGGCCGTCATTGTAAATAAGAATTTGTTCTTAACTGACTTGCCTAGTTAAATAAAGGTTACATAAAAATAAAATAAATAAATATCCCAGTAATGACATTTAGCTTATGTGCTCTCTTGTACACATATGAAGGTGGAGAGAATTAAAGAAAGAGTGGAGGAGAAAGAGGGGATTCCACCTCAACAACAAAGACTAATCTACAGTGGAAAACAGATGTAAGTAATCAACCCTTCCGTCACAATCTTGTCATGAAACATCTGCTCCATTTAATCAAGTGGCGGCATTACATCTTGGATGTAACACTTGTTTTATCTGCTCCCATCCTTCTCAGGAACGATGAGAAGACCGCTGCAGACTACAAGATCCAGGGAGGCTCAGTTCTGCATCTGGTCCTAGCGCTAAGAGGAGGGCTAGTCTGCCACTGTCCCAGCATATACCTCATCTTCTAGTGGGCAGTGGGGCCGGCCTTGTGCCAACACACAAGTTTCTGTCATCGTCACTCACACCATGTTGCAACACAGAGCAGCAAATTGCCAGAATGGTGTGGCACTAAAATCCTTATGCCTCCTGGGCCTAAGCAAACAAAGGACTTTCTGCTATGTAATTCTTCTGTGTAGATTGTTTTTGTAACCACCTCTGCTTTATGTTCCAACAGTGTAAGTGGGACACACAGTGCGAGAGTGAGTTTGGACACTGGTATTTTGCTTGTGATTAAAAGATCAAGTTGACTGTTTTTGTTTTGAAGTACGTGGCTGTATGGCTGCTATTGTATGAGTGTGTGATTTAGCAGTGCATTGTAAAACTACTTTCCATATATAGGCAGTTATAGGAATTCTAAACTCATTGAGGTTTGATAACCTTTAATTGGAAATAACACATGGGAGTCGAAGACAATGCACACAACAAACCAAATTCTCTTTCCTGGTCTCCATTTCTCCCTCTGGTTCCTTGAGTAGTGGTCTGAAGGATGGATGTTTTGCTCTAATTGCACTGAATCCCATTTTCAAGAGTACCATTGTTAATATACACAAACCAGTCAATGTTCTATCAATGCAAGTTATTTTAAAATACAATTGAGTGGGCAGCCAGTAATATGGCCCAGATGTTTGGAATATTGGAAAGTTACCACATTTATTTTCTATTACTACTTTTGTAATCTTGTGGAGGCACTTCTCAAATATGCATCAGCACATGTGTGTATCAATTATTTGGTATTGCAACAAGATTTGCAATCTCATACAACCCAAGACTATCTAGTGTTAAGATCATGAGTCACCCATTGTTTGTTTTTTTAGCTGAAAGAGTTTGGGTGTTTCCCCTAGATTTACTTTCCCTGGGCATAATAACTCAATAAGCTAAAGCTAGGGGAAACACTGGTCAGGACTACCTACTGGCACTGATGCTTCACAAAGACACAGCGATCTGGGGGAGTTACATACCATTCACAGACAAAACAGCAACTCTCACCTCAACATAAAGTCAATATACACATACACCATAATACCTCAGCTCTAACAGGGGGTTCTGAGTGACAGGCACAGGGGAAGAGAGAAGCAGATGGTAAAGAGAGGTAGGGAGAAGCGCACACCAATGGAAGGCATGGAAGTATAGATAAGGCGTAGTGTTAGGGGATGCTGATCATGTGGCTCAGATAGACCAGAGAGAATTGTAACAGTGAGCCACACCAGTAGGTAGGTCAGTGGTCCTGGAGTGAAAGAAAAATTGTCAAGCTTTTACTAGTTTACAAGGTTGCATGAGCCAAGACTTCAAGCTACTCTCTTAAAATGTATCACGACAGACCCCTTTCATGTGGACAGTCATGATCTTCTGATTGGAGTCCCATTGGCTCAGGCAGACAACTGCATATTACTGTTGTTGATTGGGACACAGATGATGACCTGTAACTCTGGAAATATACACCGAAGCTAGTACCATGTTCAGTAGTGTCATTAATACCGCTACTTATCCTATGGGAAATCTAATACCAGTAGTCCGAACAGGAGCTGAAAAGGTAGAATGGTGACAATGGCTTTTAGGGTGACGTCTCTTGAGAGTTCATCTACATGAATCCCTGTCAAACTGTAGGGGGACAGTTTCCACAGTTCACGAGGGTCATTTAGAAAAATAACAGAATTAAGTGTCATTTGAAAAACATCAGCTTGGATTGACAGAGCATCAGGTTGTAGTGTAGAATAGTTGATTGACAGAGAGGATCCCCTCTGTATGATTGACAGGCAGCTGTTAGGTAGAATGGATCCCCACTCCTGGGCCTGGTCGGCTGTCGATCCTTCCATGTACATTGTCTGTGTTGATGAACAGGTTGATTGCAGCGGTCATTACCAGGCGGGGCTGGGGAAGGAGTCGATCTGCACCATGTCCTGGCAGACAGAGCCCTGGCTGGTGTAGCACACACGAACCCTAATCTTCAGACTCACCTGGGGGGGGGAAGTGAATGTTTAGTCCATTGTGGGTGTGCCTATGAGTGTGTGGTGACCATGAACTGACTGAATGAAGACCCACCTTGTTTGGGTTGTTGAGGAGCACAGTCTGGGTCACCTGACCTAAGCCATGTGCAGGGATGACGTCACCACTCGGAGCCTTCATCTGTAACTGGACGCTCTGAGGTGGATGGGAGTGCGAGACAAAGATCATGAACAGCCTATAACTAGGGCCCAGAGTTCTTCCTGGTCCGGTTACATGGTCTAAAGGACCCTACTCATGACATACAAGCTTGGAATACCAAATACAAAGGTAGTCTGACAAAGAGAGGGGGAAGCAGACCTTGGGTACTGCTGCTTGCAGGGTGAGGCCAGTGATGTCCCCATCAGTGGAGTTGGTGGCAGTGAGGGTAACGGTCATCCCTGTGTCTGTCTGTCTGTCAGTCTGTAGTTTCAGAGTCACACCGTTCTTCTCATACACTGTAACACTAGGTGGTGCTATGGAAACACAAATAAAAAATCTGTCACTGGGAATCATGGAATTCAACATCAAAAACAGATTATCATTTAATTACATTATGAAGATGTACTGTATATTTTGTATAAAGCTACAGATGTGTTCATTCCAAAACAGTTGATATTTGACTCCATCTCGCCCTCCATCTATCTCTTTGCGACCCCCTGCTCTGCCCATTGCCCTCTTTCACTCTCCCGCTCTCCCTTTCTCAGCTGTTGTGTGTCTCACCAGGTGTGACATCCAGGCCTCCCAGCAGGTCCAGTAGGTCTCCCCCAGCCGTGCTGCTAGCAGGGCCGGGTGCTGTGCTGGACAGGGACGGGCTGGGCTGGAGAGGCTCCCCAGAACCACCCAGCAGGTCCAACAGATCACACACCTTGACAAGGGGAAATGATGGTAAAGATTCCACAATGTGTAACATTCGAGAAGTTTAGCTTGAGAAAGTGCACACACAGTATACAATATTAGGTCAGTTCTATTCTTCATATCCAGATAGCTGAAATACCAAAGTGTATTGCAGTCATTTTCATCACTTACCTGATTAGAAGGTTCCTGGGACAATACTATTTCCTGTGTCAGTTTGGTTGGCTCCAACTCTTTGATAGTTGTTGATTCTCCATTGGTATGTCCCGGGGAGCTTTTGTCAATCACCGGCATTCTCTCCAGCACTGCAGCCCTGCGAGCACAGAGAGCTCTCTTAGCAGTGTATTGGGGTGGGATATCGTGGCTACCATGATAAAAAGCACCACTCACTGGCACTGTACTCATACATAAATATAATACTAAACTCAGCAAAAAAACAAACGTCCTCTGACTGTCAACTGCGTTTATTTTCAGCAAACTTAACATGTGTAAATATTTGTTTGAACATAACACGATTCAACAACTGAGACATAAACTGAACAAGTTCCACAGACATGTGACTAACAGAAATTGAATAATGTGTCCCTGATTAAAGGGGGGGTCAAAATCAAAAGTAACAGTCAGTATCTGGTGTGGCCACCAGCTGCATTAAGTACTGCAGTGCATCTCCTCCTCATGGACTGCACCAGATTTGCCAGTTCTTGCTGTGAGATGTTACCCCACTCTTCCACCAAGGCACCTGCAAGTTCCCTGACATTTCTAGGGGGAATGGTCCTAGCCCTCACCCTCCGATCCAACAGGTCCCAGACGTGCTCAATGGGATTGAGATCCGGGCTCTTCGCTTGCCATGGCAGAACACTGACATTCCTGTCTTGCAGGAAATCAATCACAGAACGAGCAGAATGGCTGGTGGCATTGTCATGCTGGAGGGTCATGTCAGGATGAGCCTGCAGGAAGGGTACCACATGAGGGTGGAGGATGTCTTCCCTGTAACGCACAGCGTTCAGATTGCCTGCAATAACAAGCTCAGTCCGATGACGCTGTGACACACCGCCCCAGACCATGACGGACCCTCCACCTCCAAATCGATCCCGCTCCAGAGTACAGGCCTAGGTGTAACGCTCATTCCTTCGACGATAAACGTGAATCTGACCATCACCCCCGGTGAGACAAAACCGTGACTCGTCAGTGAAGAGCACTTTTTGCCAGCAACGGTGGGTTTGTGCCCATAGGCGATGTTGTTGCCGGTGATGTCTGGTGAGGACCTGCCTTACAACAGGCCTACAAGCCCTCAGTCCAGCCTCTCTCAGCCTATTGCGGACAGTCTGAGCACTGATGGAGGGATTGTGCATTCCTGGTGTAACCTGGGCAGTTGTTGTTGCCATCCTGTATCTGTACCGCAGGTGTCCGTCCTGTCTCCCTGTAGTGCTGTCTTAGGCGTCTCACAGTACGGACATTGCAATTTATTGCCCTGGCCACATCTGCAGTCCTCATGCCTCCTTGCAGCATGCCTAAGGCACGTTCACGCAGATGAGCAGGGACCCTGGGCATCTTTCTTTTGGTGTTTTTCAGAGTCAGTAGAAAGGCCTCTTTAGTGTCCTAAGTTTTCATAAATGTGACCTTAATTGCCTTCTGTCGGTAAGCTGTTAGTGTCTTAACGACCGTTCCACAGGTGCAAGTTCATTAATTGTTTATGGTTCATTGAATAAGCATGGGAAACAGTGTTTAAACCCTTTACAATGAAGATCTGTGAAGATATTTGGATTTCTACTAATTATCTTTGAAAGACAGGGTCCTGAAAAAGGGACGTTTCTTTTTTTGCTGAGTTTATATGTATGATTGGCTAACATTGGAAATAGTATACGTATATTATTGGTTGTACCTCATGTGGTCGTATTTCTTGAATAGAGCGTTATATTCCACTGCCCTCTGCTGGAGTTCCACGTCGATGCAGCTGCCGTAGATGCTGACGATGCTCCTAATACGACTGCCAGAGAGGTACAGGGGAGAGAAAAACAGCAGGAAGCAAGAGCTATTTTAGTATTCTCTGGATCAGCAATGTAGAGAGTCAAGTCAAGTCCCAAGGCCCCATGCAGTGGGCAAAACTGACACAGCAGTTTTCAGTAGTTGCTGTATAGTGGTTCTAGCAGTGTACCGAGGAGTGTGTGCGAAAACTATGCTTACTCCACGTTATGTGTTATGCGTGTGCTGAGTTTCATGGTTGCCGTGAGAGCGAAGCCCCTGGTTGCCGGTGACGACATATGTGACTGTAGAACTGTTTCCAAGGCGTCCAGGACATCATCCTCTGTCACCTAAGTGCAGGACAGAAAACAACAACTACTGCCTCGGTTTTATGACAATTACTACTGTATTGTCAATTGGTATTAACCATGACTGTGTTACAACAACCAAAGCATGTACCTGAACAGGTTCTGTCTCCTCACACTCTCCTCTCAGAAGCAGGTCTCCATACTCCCCAATACACCAGCATGCCACCTGTACCAGGGATTGCTGAACACACACAAACAAACGTTGCACAGTTCCACAGCTGATAATCGAGTATAACCAGGGCCTTGAGGATTTCCTGACCAATAACACAAACACATTCATCCTAAAGCCATACCACTGAGATGTCTGTAATCAGGGCTCTGTACAGCTTGTGGACCGTGTAGCAGTGTAGTTCTGTTGCTGTTGTAATGAGCTGGATCAGGTTGGGCACCGTCTCATCCCTCACGTCACCCCCTGCCTGAAAGAGATGGTACTACAGTCAAACACAGGACTGCCTAGTAGAGGGCTTCACGGATCCACCTGTACCCGAATACCTGAGACCCGATCCGGGACCTGAGCGGGTCCGTATCCAGAATTCTAAATAATGTCACGGGTCTGGGTTGGATCTGACTGTCACGGGTCTCGGGTATGTGTAATTTTAACTGACTTGTCCGGAAGGACCCGTACAGATCCGAACGCGACTGCTGCAGTAGAGAGAGAAATTCTATAATTTATGCTGCTGCTCTTGCTTTTTACAGAGGCGCGTGTAGCTTGTTGTTGGCCAATCATAAGTCATCAAAGCGCCAACAGGCTTCAGTCATAGAGCCTCCATGTGTGGCAAAAGTGAGGAGATATCTAATCAATGGAAGATGGAAATAAATGACAGAATTGAAAGTTAAAGGAGAAGGACAGGCTACAAAGAGCCAACAGGTAGGCTGCTACTTAATATTCTGAATGGAGTTGTTGTTATTTGTAGCCAACTGTGTAGGGTGAGAAAGCACATGCAGACTCAATTACTCTAGCTAGCTTGCTTAACTAGCTTCTCCCGGTTTGATGCAGTCAAGACAGGTACGACGTAATCATACTGGATGATAAATAACCTAGCTATGGCAGCTATCTACTATAGCACGAGTCGACTTGATTGGTTGCCATCTCTCCCTCCTTCGACTTGGTTGGTTGCAGTCTCTCATCTCTCCCTAACTCCACCTCCTCCCAGTGTCACTCGCTCACACTCAGATTACAAACACTGCACAGTCCCTGCTAGAGCAGCACCTCTCTCTCCCTCTATCAGCTCTGGTTAATAAAGTATCTTATAATGTTCACTCACTCGGATCGGTCTGGATCCGACCAAATTAACTAGTTGTCCTCGGGTCCGTTCGGAACGGGTCTCTATATTTTAAAATTGTATTTATGTATATCAGGTCCGTGTGGGAAAGCCCCAGGTCCATTTCGAAACGGGTCCTACTTTCTTGACCCCTGAAGAACTCTACTGTCTAGACTAGAGTCAAACAGTGGCAATGTGGGGCGGCCTAGTTTCTACCCAGACGGCTTGAGGTATAGGCTAGTGGGGTGGTAAAAGTGTGATACATCATGGGGGTATTTACAATAGCTAGTCATAGTTAAAACAAGTTGTAGAGTAGCGGCTCTGAACCCAGGTGATTGTGGTGCAGTACAGTGTCAGTATTTACCGTGGTGAGGACATGCAGGATGGTGTCAATGTGCCAGCGCTGAGAGGGAGCATACCTGACAGAGACACAGAGACAGACTTAGTGGTCAGTGTTGCGGCTCAGACACAGATACAGACAGACAGTCACAGAGACTGACACACAGGGAGGGCAGGCTACTGGCTAGGCCTGTGTGTGTTTTGTGGTAGAACAGCCAGATAGCTGAGAGACATACAGACACTAAGAGCAAGACAGAAACACAGTAGCACATCACACAAAGAGACAGGGAAACATTCATATAGACAAAGACACAAAATGAGACATCCCAGCACACAGAAACCACAAAAAGAGACTTGGTGGCATAGAGATTTTTAAAGCCCATAGGCAGGCGAGGTCCAGCCCAGTACCTCTCTGCAGCGTTGAAGATGCCTGAGGTGGTGTGTGCTCGGAGCTCTGGGGGACAGCTGGAGAGGAAGAGGAGAAGCTCCTTCATCAGAGAGCGGATGTTGACAGCTGAAACCAGGGCCAGAGAAAGCTCCAACGCCCGGCTGAGGGATAAACATCAATAATATAACTACATACTGTTTGTTGTTCTCTGCATTACCAGACCTCCTTCCATCCTAGCTCATGAATAGGAGGCACATGGCTAGCTGGTAAGACAGGTTCAGAAATCACAACAGTACCGTTTGACAGAAGCATCCTGGTCCTTCAGGCAGTCCACTATGGTCCCCCTGTGACGCTGCACTGCATTGTGGTCCGTCTGAACAATCTTCTGAAGGGAAGTCATGGAGATGTACCTGTGCATGAATAAAAAGAAACAGACATTCAGACAAGTTATATTTGTGTGAGGGCTGTGAATTTATCAACACAATTGGTGCACGCATACATTTAATGGAACATATACTCTGCTCAACCAAGCAACATACGTTATTTTCTTCTACAACTATCATTTCCAAGATCTCCCATCTCATGTACAGTTGAAGTCGGAAGTTTACATACACCTTAGCCAAATACATTTAAACTCAGTTTTTCACAATCCCTGACATTTAATCCTAGTAAAAATGCCCTGTCTTAGTCAGTTAGGATCACCACTTTATTTTAAGAATGTGAAATGTCAGAATAATAGTAGAGAGAATGATTTATTTCAGCTTTTATTTCTTTCATCACATTACCAGTGGGTCAGAAGTTTACATACACTCAATTAGTATTTGGTAGCATTGCCTTTAAATTGTTTAACTTATGTCAAACGTGTCGGGTAGCCTTCCACAAGCTTCCCACAATAAGTTGGGTGAATTTTGGCCCATTCCTCCTGACAGAGCTGGTGTAACTGAGTCAGGTTTGTAGGCCTCCTTGCTCACACACGCTTTTTCAGTTCTGGCCACACATTTTCTATAGGATTGAGGTCAGGGCTTTGTGATGGCCATTCCAATACCTTGACTTTGTTGTCCTTAAGCCATTTCGCCACAACTTTGGAAGTATGCTTGTCCATTTGGAAGACCCATTTGCAACCAAGCTTTAAGTTCCTGATTGATGTCTTGAGATGTTGCTTCAATATATCCACATAATTTTCCTTCCTCATGATGCCATCTATTTTGTGAAGTGCACCAGTCCCTCCTGCAGCAAAGCACCCCCACAGCATGATGCTGCCACCCCCGTGCTTCACGGTTGGGATGATGTTCTTCGGCTTGCAAGCGTTCCCCTTTTTCCTCCAAACATAACGATGGTCATTATGGCCAAACAGTTCTATTCTTGTTTCATTAGACCAGAGGACATTTCTCAAAAACAGTACGATCTTTGTCCCCATGTGCAGTTGCAAACCGTAGTCTGGCTTTTTTATGGCGGTTTTGGAGCAGTGGCTTCTTCCTTGCTGAGCGGCCTTTCAGGTTATGGAAGGATGAACCAGACTTGGAGGTCTACAATTTTTTTTCTGAGGTCTTGGCTGATTTCTTTTGATTTTCCCATGATGTCAAGCAAAGAGGCACTGAGTTTGAAGGTAGGCCTTGAAATACATCCACAGGTACACCTCCAGTTGACTCAAATGATGTCAATTAGCCTATCAGAAGCTTCTAAAGCCATGACATCATTTTCTGGAATTTTCCAAGCTGTTTAAAAGGCACTGTCAACTTAGTGACCCACTGGAATTGTATACAGTGAATTATAAGTGAAATAATCTGTCTGTAAACAATTGTTGGAAAATTTACTTGTGTCATGCACAAAGTAGATGTCCTAACCGACTTGCCAAAACTATAGTTTGTTAACAAGACATTTGTGGAGTGGTTGAAAAACAAGTTTTAATGACTACAACCTAAGTGTACATCTCATTCCAAAATCATGGGCATTAATATGGAGTCGGTCCCCCCTTTGCTGCTATAACAGCCTCCACTCTTCTGGGAAGGCTTTCCACTAGATGTTGGAACATTGCTGCGGGGACTTGCTTCCATTCAGCCACAAGAGCATTAGTGCAGTCGGGCATTGATGTTGGGCGATTAGGCCTGGCTCGCAGTCAGCATTCCAATTCATCCCAAAGGTGTTCGATGGGGTTGAGGTCAGGGCTCTGTGTAGGCTAGTCAAGTTCTTCCACACCGATCTCGACAAACCATTTCTGTATGGACTTCACTTTGTGCACGGGGGCATTGTCATGCTGAAACAGGAAAGGGCCTTCCCCAAACTGTTGCCACAAAGTTGGAAGCACAGAATCATCTAGGAATGTCATTGTATGCTGTAGAGTTAAGATTTCCCTTCACTGGAACTAAGGGTCCTAGCCCGAACCACGGAAAACAGCCCCAGACAATTATTCCTCCTCCACCAAACTTTACAGTTGACACTTTGCATTGGGGCAGGTAGCGTTCTCCTGGCATCCGCCAAACCCAGATTTGTCCGTCGGCCTGCCAGATGGTGAAGCATGATTAATCACTCCAGAGAACGCGTTTCCACTGCTCCAGAGTCCAATGGCGGCAAGCTTTACACCACTCCAGCCGACGCTTGGCATTGCGCATGGTGATCTTAGGCTTGTATGCGGCTGCTCGGCCATGGAAACCCATTTCATGAAGCTCCTGCCAAACAGTTCTTGTGCTGACGTTGCTTCCAGAGGCAGTTTGGAAATCGGTAGTGAGTGTTGCAACCGAGGACAGACGATTTTTACGTGCTACGCACTTCAGCACTCGGCGGTCCCATTCTGTGAGCTTGTGTGGCCTACCACGTCGTGGCTGAGCCATTATTGCTCCTAGACATTTCCACTTCACAATAACAGCACTTACAGTTGACCGGGGAAGCTCTAGCAGGGCAGAAATTTTACGAACTGACTTGTTGGAAAGGTGGCATCCTATGATGGTGCCACGTTGAAAGCCACTGAGCTCTTCAGTACGGCCATTCTACTGCCAATGTTTGTCTATGGAGATTGCATCGCTGTGTGCTCGATTTTATACACCTGTCAGCAACAGTGTGGCTGAAATAGCCGAATCCACAAATTTGAACGGGTGTCCACATACTTTTGTATATAAAGTGTATCTGGTGAAATTATATGACTGCATTCTGAGAGAATGATCCTATCTGCTCTGAGCCAGTCTAGCAGCTCTTCAGCAGCCGTCACACTACCACAGGGACAGGAGGTTAACCCTGGGACCAGAACAAAATAGCCTGCTGGGCCAGACAGACCCTACTGGGACAATCCCAACAGAAAGTATGCCTCAGAACAAACAGATAAAAAGGAAACTGATACGTGAACGTAGCCCACGACGTACAGAGAGCCCACAACCCGGTCTGTCATTGTAAGGCCTCTAGCTAAATAATCACAGGAATAGACATTGCTGACCGTGTTTAGACTGATCAGAATCCAGACATTTGTCTGCCTCAGGCAACAATAAGCTTCTAGGCAATGGGCTAGAAACCATGAAAAAGAACCAGATGAGATCAAAGGAAGAGAGAGAGGGAAGGAGGGAGAGTGAGGGGAGACTAACCGGATGTTCCTATCATTGTTCAGAAGAAATCTCCCCAGGATGTTCACAGCCAGGACCTGTCACACACAAAAAACACATATTAGATACTGTTGTACAGAAATGTTAGCTACATTAGCCTCTATCACTTGTAGCACATTCAATAGATGTAAAATGTACAAAAACAAGAAATTACTTGACGCTATCATACGTGGCACTAACCCTCAAGCCACTTTCTGATTTGATGTCCATGACAGTGAGAACAGTTTCATACAAAACAGCACTGCCTGCAGTCTTGCTGCTGTCTGTGTTCGTAGCCACCTGAAGGTCAATAATACATAAGCTGTGATCAAAATCTAAATAGTTCATACAACAACAACCCTGCATGACTATTTACTGATTCAAATACTGTACCTGGGCCAGCAGGTCATTCATGGCATCACTGGCTGTATCATTATTGCGCCCCAAGATCCTCAGTAACCTAAGAATGCGCACCTAATGATGGAGAAAGAAGGAAGAGAGAGTAACATGTAGGTTCCTCCCCAATTTCAATCTTGTCTTATCGCCTCCCCAACAGGCTCGGGAGGCGGAGATCGGGTCATGTGTCCTCCGAAACATGACCCGCCAAATCGCGCTTCTTAACACCCGCCAGCTTAACCCGGAAGCCAACCGCACCAATGTGTCGGAGGAAACACTGTTCAACTGACGACCGAGGTCAGCCTGCAGGCGCCCTGCTCGCCACAAGGAGTCGCTAGAGCGCGATGAGCCAAGTAAAGACCCCCGGCCAAACCCTCCCCTAACCCGGACGACGCTGGGCCAATTGTGCACCACCCTATGAGACTCCCGATCACGGCTGGTTGTGGTACAGCCCGGGATCGAACCGGGGTCTGTAGTGACGCCTCTAGCACTGCGATGCAGTGCCTTAGACCGCTGCGCCACTCAGGAGGCCCCACAAATTGCTTGTTTTTACCCCGACTCCAATTCACCTGGTAAAATAAATCATTCAAAACACTGACCTGCAGGAATGGGTCACTGATCCCAGCCACGTTGTGTTCTGGAGAGTAACCCGACATCACCAGGCCTTTCATCATCTGGACCAGCTCCGGCACCGCCTGGACCAAACACACACAGGGCAGGAGTCAGGCTCACAGACCATCTAGGGTTGTGGGAGAATGTGTTCTGTTTTTGGCATTGGATGTTACAGTGTTAAACTAAATATATACATTTCAAGGGACTGAAATGTAATGTATCATGTTAGTGGATGTACTGGAATGGAGTGGGATGAGGTGGGTGTGTGTCTTACCTTACGAAACTGCTCTAGAGTGTCTGGGTTGCGCTCACACAGCTCAGTGATCAGAACCACAGCTCCATGTAACACCCCTGCAATCGGACCAAACCATTAGGACAGGGGAATAATTGCCACACTGACACCATTTACTATACTATAACATGCATAATAACAGCTCACAGTCAAAATGTATGACTACGTACTGTCCTCAAATGTAAGACTGTGAAACAGGTAGAGACGGACAGCTTGGCACAAAGGAGCAGACAGTGAACAGCTGTTTTGATTTTGTTTTTTTAAACAGATAGCTGGTAATAAAATACAAAAATGGATAGATGAAAGTGACTCACCATGGTTCTTTTCAGAGAGCAGGGATCGAGCTGCAGGGGTGAACAGCTCTCCTAGCTCTGGTACTTTTCTCACGATGTGTACTGCACAAAGAGCAGCCTGAAATGTCAATGTCATCACGATCAGCTTCATAACAAAAATAACCTTCAACATCAGTGCACATGATTGTTTACGTCAGTCTGTTGCAATGCAGTGTTTGACAGTAGTGATCAAGATGGATTGGTTTGTGTTTCTGCATTACCAAGCTCAGCCATGATGGAAGGAGTGGTGGTGTGTGTGTGTGTGGGGGGCTACACACAGTGCTCACCTTCTTCTTGATGTAGGAGTTCGAGGCTCTGAGGAGACGGTCGATCTCTGGGGCTAGGTCTCGACACATCTCAGCTGAGCCCATACAGGCCAGAGTACACAGAGCCAGAGACTGGACATATTGACTGCTGTGGGACAGGTCACTGAAACACACACAGGGAGAGAAGGATGGGGGTTTAATGTCAATTTCTCAATTGCTTTGTGCTCAAGTAGAGGCTACTAGACCACTAGTTCAATGTTTAACTAATGACTACATTGATCGTACACAGCCTAGACATGATTATGGAACTCTAGACAGATCCAGTTCCAGATGATTATCAGAGTTCCGTTTGTCTGACTGCGTCAGAGTTCTGTCTGTCTTATATTTCCAATTTCATTGTAAAATGTCAGATAAAAATTGTCCTTACTTCTTGATGGAGTTAGTGATGAGCAGGCTGGCATCCTGTTTCTCGTCTAGAAGCATCATGGCACCCAGGTACCCAACACGTTTCTCATTGTACCGAGGGCTTGCAATCAGACGCACACACTCCATCTGAGACCAGATAGGGGGTCGGAGAATTGATAGGATACAAATATACCAACTCTACAGAGTCATCCCCTGACATCTGTTATGTATACTGAACAAAAATATAAACGCAACATGTAAAGTGTTGGTCCCATGTTTCATGAGCTTAAATAAAAGATCCCCGACATTTTCCATATGCACAAAAAGCTTTTCTCTCAAATGTTGTGCAGAAATGTGGTTACATCCCTGTTAGTGAGCATGTATCCTTTGCCAATATCATCCATCCACCTGACAGGTGTGGCATATCAAGAAGCTGATTAAACAGCATGTTCATTACACAGGTGCACCTTGTGCTGGGGAAAATAAAAGGACACTTTAAAATGTGCAGTTGTGTCACACAATATAATGCCACAGATGTCGCAAGATTTGAGGGAGCGTGCAATTGGCATGTTGAATGCAGGAATGTCAACCAGAGCTGTTGCCACAGAATGTAATGTTCATTTATCTACTATAAGTCGCCTCCAATTTCGTTTTAGAGAATTTGGCAGTATGTCCAACTGGCCTCACAACCACAGACTACGTGTAACCACGCTAGCCCAGGACCTACACATCCGGCTTCTTCAACTGCGGGATCATCTGAGACCAGCCACCTGGACAGCTGATAAAACTGTGGGTTTGCATAACCAAAGAATTTCTGCACAAACTGTCAGAAATTATCTCATCTACGTGCTCGTCGTCTTCACCAGGGTCTTGACCTGACTGCATTTCGGCCTCATAACCGACTTCAGTGGGCAAATGCTCACGTTCGATGGCCACTGGCACGCTGGAGAAATGTGCTCTTCACGGGTGAATCCCGGTTTCAACTGTTCCGGGCAGATGGCAGACAGCGTGTATGGCGTAGTGTGGGCGAGCGGTTTGCTGATGTCAACGTTGTGAACAGAGTGCCCCATGGTGACGGTGGGGTTAAGGTATGAGCAGGCATAAGCAACAGACAATGAACACAATTGCATTTTATCGATGGCAATTTGAAAGCACAGAGATACCGTGACGAGATCCTACGGCTCATTATCGTGCCACTCATCCGCCATCATCACCTCATGTTTCAGCATGATAATGCACGGCCCCATGTCACGTCAAGGATCTGTACACAATTCCTGGAAGCTGAAAATGTCCCAGTTCTTCCATGGCCTGCATACTCACTAGACATGTCACCCATTGAGTATGTTGGAATGCTCTGTATCGACATGTACGACAGCGTGTTCCAGTTCCCGCCAATATCCATCAACTTCGCACAGCCATTGAAGAGGAGTGGGACAACATTCCACAGGCCAGTACCAACAGCCTGATCAAATCTAGGCAAAGTAGATGTGTTGCGCTGCATGAGGCAAATGGTGGTCACACCAGATACGGACTGGTTCTTTGATACACACCCTTACCTTTTTTTTAAAGGTATCTGTGACCAACAGATGCATATCTGTATTCCCAGTCATGTGAAATCCATAGATTAGGGCCTAATGAAATTATTTCAGTTGATTGATTTCCTTATTTATTTGTTAAAAAATGTAACCTTTATTTAACTAGGCAAGTCAGTTAAGAACAAATTCTTATTTACAATGACGGCCTACACCGGCCAAACCCGGACGACGCTGGGCCAATTGTGCGCAGCCCTATGGGACTTCCATCTGTAACTCATTAAACATTTTTGAAATTGTTGCATGTTGCGTTTATATTTTTGTTCAGTGTAGCTACATACTGTATATATTTTATATGATGCTTGTTTATTTTTTATTTAAAAATGCTTTGAGATTCTGTAATGGAAAGCGCTATAGAAGCTAAATAAATTATTCTTATTATTATTATTGTCTTAAGAGCACTGTTCACTACCTGACCGAAGTGGGCGGGGTAGCCCAGCATGTGCACATACAGCAGCTTTGCCAGGTTGTGAGAGCGAGTCCCATTGTCAGCCTGTCTAAACTGCGCCCGGATGGCAGCACACTCCCTCTGGATCACACCACGTTCCTCTCCCTGTGTACGGGCTCCTCTGATCACCCTGATCATCTCCTGCAGACGCACCGAGGGAGACATGGCTCTGCGTGTATGTGTTTGTGTGGGACAGAGAGAGAGAGAGGGAGGGTCAGGATGAGCGATGTTCAACAGTTCCAACAACATCAACAAAAGTCCTTATTACCTGCCTGGTTCACCGACACGTATGGCAAATGACATAGACATACAAGAAGACTGTAATCTGAACGGGAAAATGTATTTGAGTGTCGGTCCATGCAAGACTAATAAGAACTAATAAGATTTTCATGAGCGCCTGTAAAAGCACTCGCATTTCCTGTACAGTCATGAAGCACAACATTATTACTTCCGAGGTGCAGGTGCGGTTAATGATACACCTGAGAAGGTCTCTAATTCGTTTTTAAATAGAGCAGCCGTTCAGTCATTAATTACAGTGAAAAGTAAAATACGAAACAACAAGCCTTACATGATACAGGCTGCTGTGAAATATAAGACAGTGACGTCAATTTAATATTGATACAGTCAATGTAGCTATCGAATTCATTCACCTAACTAGCACTGCTAGACACAACACACGATGTTTTAATGCTGTGTTGCAAGCGAGGAACCACAGCTCTTGCATATAAATTCAGTTCGTTAGGCGATCTACGTTTAGAACATCTTTAATAGAGAAGAGATGTCAACCATGCATTTATTTAGCCAGCTAACTAATGCTCGAGGATAACCTCCGATTACATGGGAGCTTGATGCTAGTCGCTTACCTTCAGAAAGTGAAAACGCCCCTATAAAAATACCAAGCCGGTTTCTTTACTCAATAAACGGAGATGTGTCAACATTCATTAAACTCTTGCCTCACAAATGAATGGGCAACTAAAACTACTCAGCGGCTATCTTGGCTGGACGCCTAATGTACGACAGTACCTAAACCCATAAACTTCATCTGAAAAACATAATGGCAGCATCACTTCCGAAATCGGATCTCTGACAAGGCTTGAACTCCGCCCCTTAGGCAAGGAAGGAATTATTTTTATATATACATACACTAGATGACTGGTATGGGGCGCTGTGTTGAAGCCCCTTGCCTCCATCTTGGCATTCCCTCACCGGTGTAAAAAGAATAGCTATAGAAATGCATTTATTAATATTTACATTCATTTTAGCCAAATTTGTTCTATTACAGACACCTTGATGAATACTTCTGAATTACATTATGTGAGCTAAACACATAAAAAAAACTATATATTAAAACATCTTCCTTAAAGTATATATTTTTTTTATTACTAATATTACTGTCCCCACTACAACAAAAACATACCTAAATACATGTAATTTTGTTTTACACATTTAATTGAAATACTGTAGAATTCCATTCATTCCTATGGAGGACTGCTCCTATTGGGGGTTGCCAATATGGCCGACCGGTGGCTTCAAAGCCTCTCAATGGCCAATACATAGCATTAGCAATCCAGGGTTTATATACATCATTGCTTGGAACACTGTATATTTTTTATAACTAAACCAAGATAGACCACAGCCTGTCGTTTCCAATGGGAACAGATGAGTCATAGTGGGCAGAACAAGCAAGGGGGTGGGCAGAGCCAAGCACGAGCTACCGAGATCCTATTGGTCCGTTCTAGCATGCATCTGCATATTTCAGTGAGGGAACGTCTACTCTGGGAAATGCGCGTGTGCAATAACTCAATTCGCCTTTGCGCTCCTTCTAAACAACGCGATTTTTTACAACTTTGGCAAAGGCTAAAGTCTACAACACGTAGTCCACTCTGTTCATAACAGATTATAGTGTTGGGAACAGAAAACTGTATTGAGATCAAATGTTTCATCGATGATAACATTTGCAGAATGTAGACCAAAATCCATCTCCTTCCATCTTCTCCCACTGCCAGCCGCTGGGCTTCCTCTCACTACCATATTTGACAGTGAGTGTAAACGCCAAGCAGATGCTTCATATTTAGACATCCAGTGAAATATCTGTCTCATTGTTATATCTGTGACTGTAGGCTACGTAGAGGTCGGTGTCATTGACAACAGTATTCAAACAGTTTATCGTTTATTCTAGGAACCAAACAGAACTGAATTTGTCCAATAGAAACTCGTTTTTGTTGCAAAACGTTTTGCAACAGACGAAATGCTTTGCAACAGAAAATGACTAATGAATACACCCCAGGTGGATAAACGCTTGATGAGGCATCTACTACAAGACCATGGTGCTTGCCTACGGAGCTGTGAGGGGAACGGCACCTCCTTACCTTCAGGCTCTGATCAGACCCTACACCCAAACGAGGGCACTACGTTCATCCACCTCTGGCCTGCTAGCTCCCCTACCTCTACGGAAGCACAGTTCCCGCTCAGCCCAGTCAAAGCTATTCGCTGCTCTGGCACCCCAATGGTGGAACAAGCTCCCCCACGACGCCAGGACAGCAGAGTCACTGACCACCTTCCGGAGACACTTGAAACCCTACCTCTTTAAGGAATACCTGGAATAGTATAAAGGAATCCTTCTCCCCCCCCCCCCCCCTTCTAAATTGAATGCACCAATTTGTAAATCGCTCTGGATAAGAGCGTCTGCTAAATGATGTAAATGTAAATGTGGGGGTGCAGAGTAAACTGATGGTGCATGGCCAGATAGAGAAGCGATCACCTGAACAATTACATTGATGGTGATGGTCAGTCATAGTTTTCCATATTATAGCTACATTCCTCTCATCATCCCCATAAATGTAATTTTATAATTTTCATACATATAACATTGTGTGTGTTAAAAAGTGTGTAAGCATGCACTTTTCCCTTTCTGCCACTGCAGACACACATAATACTCAATAAACACATGTATGTGGTGTTGATGAAGAGCTGTATTACATGTTATTACAAAACAGTGGTGGCACATATATTGCATACATCTTCAAGGCGGCATTGAATATCACATGGAAAGTGAAGTAATGTCCTCTGAAGCGTACATCTGACCACATAAATGGAGCAGAGAGGTAATTGTGTTTGTGGGAGGATTTTAATGTGACAAACTAAACCACCAGCAAGGGGCTTCCCAGCACCACAAGGAGACAGTGGGAGCGTGCATGTTAATTTTCACTTCGAGAGGTAATATTGTCATGGCGCGAGCTGCCTGTTGTTGCTTTACAAACAGGGTAACAAAGCATGTAAGAAAGATGGTGGCAGTTCACAGTGAGAGGGATTGCATACATTTCAAGTGACTAGTAGTGTGTTTCATTGCTTGTTTGTATTGATATTGTAGAATATAAAATGGTAATGAAACTTGAAAGTGTAAGGAATAGAGCACTTCCGTGCTGAGCAGCACAGTAATACCAAACATTTCAATCATTGCTAAAAAGACCTGTGACTGGCATTATAGGAGTGCAGTGCATTATTATTGACAACTATACACAGCTGAGGTGTGCCCCTTTGAGCAAAACGTCATGTAAATTATATATTTTCTGTGCAGCATTTCTATATTAATCAGTTGTTTACATTATTATTACTTTCAGTGTATGGGTCATGCTAGTTCTTTTGCAAGAATTTAAAATAATATGCATTGATGTTCAAGATTTTAACAAGTTATGTGAGAGTGAGATAAGGTGACTTTAAAGTGGCTATATCACATAAAACGATCTGATCGTTCAGGAGTATGCCATACACCTGCCGCTACAGTACAGTATGTTAAAGAGCAGACTGCAGAAAACATTACACTCATGTATAACAACATAAGCCAATAAAAAAGGGGTGATAAATGAAATGCAGTAAATCAAAAACATTTAGGGAATTACACTTTTTTTAGTGTTATGTGGGAGACTATACATTAAGATCACTATTAAACAACTGCCACAACCAAAACAGAAATAAAACAGTTACCAAAATAAAAGACAATACAGTACAACATTTACCAAAAACAGATCCTACAAGAAATGATATTTACATCTGAACCTCAAAATGACTTATCTATCCACTATATTGTTATTGCAGCTCAGACTCCTGGGAATGGGCAGTAGTATTGCACTGAGGCAGATGTGTAAAGTCTTAAGGCCAGTCAACATTTAAGAGAGAAAACCCAGTGCTGTAGCATTTTTCCTTGAGTGCATCTGTCCATCTTTTGAAGTCTCCCAGTCTCTCTTGACACCCTTTAAGAGTGTGACAATGTGTTCATCCGTGTTTCTGCCTGTGCCAATGTTCATTCAGATGGGTTCAATGCATTCCCCTGTTCTTCTTTCTGTCCCTGTTCTGATCCCTGGTTTCCTACATTTTTGCTTTCACCCATGTCTGGGTACACCACCACACAGAACTTTTGGCACACGAGGGTCATCTTACCTGGGTGGGAGAAGGAAGTGAGTAACCAAGAGTGAAAGAAGAAAATAAGAGATTTCATATCAATATAATCCCAAAGGTAAAGCATTTTGCACTACAATGAATGGTACAGGTACCGTTTTTTACCACTTAACTAGAACCCAGTGTTTCCTGACCACATGACCTGACCAGGAAGAACTAGGGGTCGTAGTAATGAGCACCATCACTAGTGAATATGGTTTCCATACCGATGAAGGTGTTGAAGCATTGGGGCTTGTTGTCCCAGTAGACCCCCAGGAAGTAGACAGGGACTCCAGTCAGCATGATAGCCATGCCGAGGCCACACACCACGGGCTCAGAGTACAGCGAGAAGATGAGCAGGAAGGCCCAGAACAACAGGTAGATCACTGGCCACACCAGGCTCACCTGAAGACAGGACAGCCAACAATCTATACACAAGCAAACTACACAATCCCATACATGATCAACTTTACACAAACAATGTAATACAAACAAAGTACAGAGTAAACAAAATTGAACAATGCACAGGGGGAACACAACGCATGCTTTGAAAATGATGGCATTGTGCATGTGTCAGCTTGTAACTTGTCATAAACAAGAGTAGACTCATTACTCAATACTGTCCTGATTGCAGTCTAGCATTCTTATCAAAATCATGCTCCTCCCAAAATGTGCAAGAAAGCAATAACCTTGTCCAATAGGATCGAGTGATGGAAGGACAGACATGGAGGGTTTACCTTGATAGGCCGATACAGGTCAGGCTGTTTGATGCGCAGCACAATCTGCCCAGCAACAGTGACCCCATAGAAGAGGTAGTTTATGAAGCCCACATAGTTGATGAGGGTATACATGTCACTGGTGCACAGCATCAGTAGGGTGGATATACACTGTAAAGAAGCGGGGAGGTGGGGCAAAAATCATCCATTCATTTAAAAGTCAAATTAGGCATTAAAGTCTCCAGAGAGATCAGACTACATAGAAAGAGAGTGAACTGGGATGATATGTTTGTAGGAGTGAGAGAGGAAGAGAGATGATGATGTCGGGTAAAGTTAGGACTCACAGTGAATAGCAGGGCTGGGATTGGGGTGCAGCGTTTCACATGAATCATGGCCAGTACCCGGGGGAGATGGCCTTCCCTCGCTCCAGCAAAAAACAGCCTGAATGAGAGAGACCGTGAAGAACAACATTAACACAAAGTCAGCACTGAGATACTGGAAAAACAGTCCTCCCTGTTTTGTTGCTTTTGGACTCACAAAGAATGAGGGAAAAAAACAGTCCATTGAGGTGTAGAAAAACACAGAAACACAGGTGATAACAAATGGGACACAAAGAAATGACAAACCAAGGCAGTGATGGGTAGAGGCACACAGAGGTACAACATATGGAATAAGAAAGGGGAAGAGATGGTGCAGAAAGAACAGGCATCAGAGTGACTAGATGTGATCATTCTGTGGTCTGATATTTCCCCATGTATGAAGGACGCACTACAGACAGGAAACAGGTATGGGGAATGTAAATGACAGACAGTGTGTGTGTGTGTGAGTGTGAGAGAAAGAGAGAGAGATGGGGTGCATAAACTAACCGCGACGAGGTGAAGAGGGAGCCATTGACCCCCCCGAAGGTAGACAGAGCCACAGAGATGGGCATGATCCATGACATCACTCCAAGTAACTTCTCACCAAATGTCTGGGAGAGAGTTTGGAGTGGACAAGGGAGAGAGGAGAGAGGTTCAACAACACACACAAAATATCTACTAACAGACATTTCTGGATGACTTTGAAACTCAAGACCGGTGACTAAAAGCATTTTCTACTGATAACCAGGCTTTAGACCAAGCTGCATGATTCCCAACAACAGCTACTACACAAGGGCAGTGGAATGGGGAGAGCATCTCACCACAGCGACGGCGTTGGAGGCCAGCAGCTCCTGAGGACTCATGGCGGTGACATAGGCGATGTTGGCGAACACGTAAACAAAAGTCACCAGAGGGATGGAGATGAAGATGGCCCGAGGAAGGTTCCTGTTATACAGAAAGAACAGGGTTGAAGAGCTGGGGTTCTGGTGAGGGTGTATTTATGGTGTGAATTACCATCAGATTTGATAACACATGCCTAACAGGCACAGTCTCATCTGTAATACAGAGTTATAGGTATAGATCATGGTTGACTAGGATAACCAGTGCTTGACTTGGACTGAAATAGGTACCGGTACTCATTTTGGGTGCCGGTACAGTATATTTAGGTGCAGGAGCTCCACAATACTTTTGAGCTACTATTCTATAAGCGGTGCAGGAGCTCAAGCAGTATAACAGTTTAGGTGCCGGAACTCCACTCCGGTGAGCTCCTTCTCAAGTCGAGCACTAATGATAACCAGACATGAGACTGGCTAGATTGGGTGTGTACGTAATGCTACCCTGTTGAGACCGTATGCAACTTGTGATTTCGGTCAAGTTGGGGATCTAGCTCACTTGTAGGGGTCGACAAGCTCCTCTGTGACATAGTTGAGGAAGTTCCACCCCCCGTAGGCAAAGGAGCCTTGCAGGAAGGACAGGGCTATCTGGCCAATGTCGTAGGGCTGGAACGTCTCGAATGCATGCGCTGGCTCCAGCCAGTAATATTCCCCTGGGTACACACACACACACACACACAACACAGAGTGGGTGGTGGAATCGTGTGTGTGTGTGTGTGTGTGTGTGTGTGTGTGTGTATGTATGTATGTATGTATGTATGTGTGTGGTCCATGGACATTAAAACCAGTAGATAGTGATAGCGCTGACGTCATCCACGTATTCATATGGAAAACTCCCGATGGCGCATGAAGCCGGAAGTATTTGAATTTGAAGCGTCATATTGCTGAATGGCACCCCAAAAACAAATCACTGAGGATCATGGTGAAAGTGGCCGATACTGCAGCAAAGGATTATGGTCGATGTAGTCGTTTTCATCTGAGAGTCAACCTTAAATGCCTATGGCCTGAGGGAGCGAGCCTCCTCGTAGCCTGTTGGCCCGTGATTTGTCTGTGTCAGCACGTGGTCCTGCGTCACGACAAATGTAGTAGTCAGAATGGATAACTACACTGAACAAAAATATAAAACGCAACATGTAAGGTGTTGGTCCCATGTTTCATGAGCTGAAATAAATCCCAGAAATGTTCTATATGCACAAAAAGCTTATTTAGCTCAAATTTTGTTTACATCTCTGTTAGTGAGCAATTCTCCTTTGCCAAGCTAAACCATCCACCTGACAGGTGTGGCATATCAAGAAGCTGATCAAACAGCATGATCAGTACACAGGTGCACCTTGTGCTTGGGACAATGAAAGGACACTTTAAAATGTGCAGTTTTGTCACACAATGCCACAGTTGTCTCAAGTTGAGGGAGCATGCAATTGGCATGCTGACTGCAGGAATGTCCACCAGAGCAGTTGCCAGATAATTGAATGTTAATTTCTCTACCATAAGCTGCCTCCAACGTCGTTTTAGAGAATTACATCCAACCGGCCTCACAACCGCAGACCCAGTGTAAACACGCCAGCCCAGGACCTCCACATCCGGCTTCTACACCTGCGGGATTGTCTGAGACCAGCCACCCGGACAGCCGATGAAACTGTGGGTATGCACAACCGAAGAATTTCAGCAAAAACAGTCTCGGAAAGCTTGCCGTCCTCACCAGGGTCTCGACCTGATTGCAGTTCGGAGTCGTAACTGACTTCAGTGGGCAAATGCTCACCTTCGATGGCCACTGGCCGCTGGAGAAGTGTGCTCTTCGCGGATGAATCCCGGTTTCAACTGTACCGGGCAGAGGGCAGACAGCGTCTGGGGGGGGGGTGCCTTTAGTGGGGAAAAACGTATTCTGATTGGCTGGGCCTGGCTCCCTAGTGGGTGGGCCTGGCTGCCAAGTGAGTGGGCCTACGCCCTCCAAGGCCCACCCATGGCTGCACCCCTGCCAAGTCATGTGAAATCCATAGATTAGGGCCTAATGAGTTTATTTCAATTGACAGATTTCCTTATATGAAATGTAACTCTGTCAAATCTTTGAAAATTGTTGCATGTTGCGTTTATATTTCTGTTCAGTATAGTTAATTAAATATCCCGATTTGTAGCGAACTTTAAAATGATTACCCGTGGGGGTCGCACTTGATCATAATAAACACATTTTAGAGGCTAAAACAGCAGTCTAAAGAAGTTTTGTTTGGCCATTCTGGCGATTGTTATTTACATAGGCTTTCTAGGGCAGACCAGGGCTTTTGGAACCGCTAGGTTGCTACGCAGTAGCCGACCAGCAGAGCTCGTGACTTCACGCTCCAGACAGGACACTGGGGGCCTGGTTTGGTCAGGGATTATGAGTGGGATGAAGAGGTATGGGGACTTTAATCCCCTCTCTCACATAGGGGCAATGCAAATCCTGCGGGAAGCACAAGATAACAGTATTGTGGTGTTCTGGCACTATATGTTTATAAAGCCATAATTCCCCCTCTCACATCTTGGGGATTATTCCTGAGTGTATCAAAGGTTCTGGGTGAATAACAGAGATTAGACAAGTTTCTCAATCTTCTAGTGGCCTCAGACACTTTGTCCAGCAGGGGGAGACAGAGATTAAGACCGTAAAGTATGTGTCAGTGGGACCGATAGCAGAGTTTGTAAACCCCGAGGCGCAACATTGCAAGACTTCCGGGAACGACACGTTTTAATTTTTGTGAAAAACAACTTTGTCGAAGGAGTGCCTTTGATTTGACGGCCTGTACATGGGCAGTTCGGCACGAGACGACCGTTAGACCCGATGCCGTGTTTCTACGCATGAGTTTAGCTAGCCAAAGTCGCCATGACTTCTCCTACAAGTGTGATCAAGGATTTATATTGGAGAAGCAGTTTTAGCCTATCTCCATACTGTACTGTCTTTGCCGATAGTCTACGTACAGTAGGCCTATCCTGTAGCCATCCCTGTGACTTTGTAATGAATGATGAAACAAATCAACAGTTACAGATCAGAATCAAAATCGGAGAGACCGAGTCTACCTTTGCAGATCTGCACAAAGCCCATGATGATGATAAGACCCAGGGCCAGCAGCTTCCCAGTAGTGAAGACATCCTGAACACGAGTGGCCCAGCGCACACTGGAGCAGTTCACCCACGTCAGCAACACTGGGACAAAAGGAGGAATAGTCACATCACACATCATAGCATACAGCAACATATCACACATGGAATACAGTAACACTGTACTAGATTGGGTAATATGTAAGTGAGTAAGTGAGAACAGAAGAAAACAAAATAGACCTACAAATATACCTCAAGTCGCAAACTCAGCGAAGAGAGACAGGAGGGCCAGTAATCAGGCTGAAGTAAACAAAGCACTCCAAAAAAACTAAGTAAGGCGGCATGCATGTTCTCTGAGGCTCTCACATAGACAGACAGCAGCCAGGAAGCGGAGGCCACTCTCTGGGGGGAAGCAGGAGGGGAATAGGGGCTGCAGGACGTAGTTGGAGAAGGTGAGGGCGATGACTGCCTGGTTGGTGGGGTAGATCACCAACACCGCGATCCACAGACGCAGGAACCTGGGAGAGGTAGGTAGGGAGGGGAAGAGTCGGAGAGTCACACATCAAACACCTCACTCACGGCTATCAATGTCTACATTTCTGATGTAGCGCAAAAACCTGTCAGAATGCTTGAGATACTGTATGTGAGGAAAATAAACACCAGTGCTCATTAGAGGACAGTGGGAACACAAAGAACCAATTAGCAGACATGCCAAGCATGACAGTAGACTATTCAATAATATGGGCTGGTGAATTATGTGTACAATAAAGGGCAGACATTAACAAAACTAGGTTAATGACATGAAGAAATGGTGGGGGACAAAAGGATGGTACTGTACTGCTTTCCCTCACCCGGCAAGTCCTCCAAATATGTCCTTGACATACGAGTAGTCTCCTCCAGACTTGGGGATGGTAACGCCCAGCTCGGCATAGCAGAGTGCACCAATGGCTGTGATCACTCCGGTGACAATCCACACGATGAGAGCCAGCCCCACAGAGCTGGCATTCTCCAGAACGCCCTTTGGGCTCACAAAGATCCCTGAGCCGATGATGTTACCTGAGACCCAGACAAAGAGACGGGGAGGGTAAAGAGGAGAGTGGAAAATGCTGCATCAATCTTTCAAAAGTGGAGGGTAATATTACACAACATTGACTAGGGCCGACATGTTCTCTTTGGCTGACAAACAAGTGGAGTGCGGACTGGAACGGAAAGTGAGAGTTTCCTGTCACTTAGTCCACAGCTTCCTGTTTAGTGGCCAAGTAAGAACAACATCATGGGGCCAACTTCTCATACTGTATAACTCACTTTCCTCTACCTCTTCTCATTTACATCAGTCTCAACACACAGCAACGACATCTTCAGACTACTTGTTGTGACTCAGAAACATAAGATCAGGATGATCATTTTGGGGTCTGGGATAATACAGTAGCACAAACAGGGCAGCAGGGGAAAACAACCAACTGCTGAATGTAATCAGGCTCAGGAACAGACCGCTGACCGTCAAGTTTTCCCCCAGGCTTATCTGACCTACCCCTTCACCACAAAGTCCCCCCAGGAAGTAAGCTCCCAGTTAGACTCAGACTGCAAAAGTAATTCTAAAAAGATTAGCTCTATGTGCAGAGAAAATGTTGTTGTTTAGAAGTATCTGATTCTACAGCTATTCAGCACTGGTCTGGCTCTCGAACCCTGTTCCTGGAGAGCTATACCGTCCTGTAGGTTTTCACGTCAACCCTAATCTAGCGCACCTGATTCTAATATTAGCTGGTTGATAAGCTGAATCAGGTTAATAACAACGGAGGTTGGAGCGAAAGCCTACAGGAGGCTAGCTCAACAGGAACAGGATTGAAGAGCCCTGGGCCCGGTTACATAAAACATCTTAAGTATTTCCTTAAAGGGTGCAATGTGGATTTACCTCACTATATCACTATTGGATTAGCTAGCTGACTCTCCCTCTGAAGGCCTCTCCTTAGCTCCTCTTTGACTTTGGTCATGTAGTGTTCTGTGGGTTCCTGCCTATGCTAGACTAATTGTTCTCTGGCTTACTTCTTAGCTATGTAGACCGTGGTGGTTGGCTAGCTAGGCTAATTAGCTGGTTAGGGTAGCTAGCAGGCTAAAATAACTAACTTTAGCTGGCTGGATAAGATAACTGGATATACCGGTAACACTACAGTGGGGAAAAAAAGTATTTAGTCTGCCAACAATTGTGCAAGTTCTCCCACTTAAAAAGATGAGAGAGGCCTGTAATTTTCATCATAGGTACACGTCAACTATGACAGACAAAATGAGGGAAAAAAATTAAGAAAATCACATTGTAGGATTTTTAATGATTTTATTTGCAAATTATGGTGGAAAATAAGTATTTGGTCACCTACAAACAAGCAAGATTTCTGGCTCTCACAGACCTGTAACTTCTTCTTTAAGAGGCTCCTCTGTCCTCCACTCGTTACCTGTATTAATGGCACCTGTTTGAACTTGTTATCAGTATAAAAGACACCTGTCCACAACCTCAAACAGTCACACTCCAAACTCCACTATGGCCAAGACCAAAGAGCTGTCAAAGGACACCAGAAACAAAATTGTAGACCTGCACCAGGCTGGGAAGACTGAATCTGCAATAGGTAAGCAGCTTGGTTTGAAGAAATCAACTGTGGGAGCAATTATTAGGAAATGGAAGACCACTGATAATCTCCCTCGATCTGGGTCAATAACAAAAGTTTCTCAATACTTTGTTATATACCCTTTGTTGGCAATGACACAGGTCAAACGTTTTCTGTAAGTCTTCACAAGGTTTTCACACACTGTTGCTGGTATTTTGGCCCATTCCTCCATGCAGATCTCCTCTAGAGCAGTGATGTTTTGGGGCTGTCGCTGGGCAACACGGCCTTTCAACTCCCTCCAAAGATGTTCTATGGGGTTGAGATCTGGAGACTGGCTAGGCCACTCCAGGACCTTGAAATGCTTCTTACGAAGCCACTCCTTTGTTGCCAGGGTGGTGTGTTTGGGATCATTGTCATGCTGAAAGACCCAGCCATGTTTCATCTTCAATGCCCTTGCTGATGGAAGGAGGTTTTCACTCAAAATCTCACGATACATGGCCCCATTCATTCTTTCCTTTACACGGATCAGTCGTCCTGGTCCCTTTGCAGAAAAACAGCCCCAAAGCATGATGTTTCCACCCCCATGCTTCACAGTAGGTATGGTGTTCTTTGGATGCAACTCAGCATTCTTTGTCCTCCAAACACGACGAGATGAGTTTTTACCAAAAAGTTCTATTTTGGTTTCATCTGACCATATGACATTCTCCCAATCCTCTTCTGGATCATCCAAATGCACTCTAGCAAACTTCAGACGGGCCTGGACATGTACTGGCTTAAGCAGGGGGACACGTCTGGCACTGCAGGATTTGAGTCCCTGGCGGCGTAGTGTGTTACTGATGGTAGGCTTTGTTACTTTGGTCCCAGCTCTCTGCAGGTCATTCACTAGGTCCCCCCGTGTGGTTCTGGGATTTTTGCTCACCGTTCTTGTGATCATTTTGACCCCACGGGGTGAGATCTTGCGTGGAGCCACAGATCGAGGGAGAATATCAGTGGTCTTGTATGTCTTCCATTTCCTAATAATTGCTCCCACAGTTGATTTCTTCAAACCAAGCTGCTTACCTATTGCAGATTCAGTCTTCCCAGCCTGGTGCAGGACTACAATTTTGTTTCTGGTGTCCTTTGACAGCTCTTTGGCCTTGGCCATAGTGGAGTTTGGAGTGTGACTGTTTGAGGTTGTGGACAGGTGTCTTTTATACTGATAACAAGTTCAAACAGGTGCCATTAATACAGGTAACGAGTGGAGGACAGAGGAGCCTCTTAAAGAAGAAGTTACAGGTCTGTGAGAGCCAGAAATCTTGCTTGTTTGTAGGTGACCAAATACTTATTTTCCACCATAATTTGCAAATAAATTCATAAAAAATCCTACAATGTGATTTTCTGGAGAAAAAAAATCTAAATTTGTCTGTCATAGTTGACGTGTACCTATGATGAAATTACAGGCCTCTCTCATCTTTTTAAGTGGGAGAACTTGCTAAATTGGTGGCTGACTAAATACTTTTTTTCCACCACTGTACTTGATAACTGGTTAGACGGCATTATGCATTTCCAAAACGTTGGTTTACTTTAATGTAGCTGGAAGCTAGGTTCTGATAGTATCTGGCTGACTCACGCAGTGCTAACGTAACGTTAGCAGCTTGTAGGGCTAACATTAGCAGGCTAGTTGGCTAGCAAATTTGTAACAAAAAAATCCTAAAGTATTTGCTTGTAAGTTGGCTGAAAATTAAATTGAAACCAATAGTCATGAGTGAAATTGATTTGGTTTAATTTTTAGTTATGTTATTACTGTTGGAGTTTACATTATAGAGAATAGGCTGCCTTGCCGCATCCTCCATATTAAGTCACCCCACAAATGTTTTTTTCCGGCATGACTTCGGCATTCTTTGGAATGCTGATCAGTTTTATTTAATAACTCCAAAAATGTAAAAGGTGAGGTGTAACTTTGCATTGGGACGTTTGATGCGTATTCTAATGCAAATCCATGTTACATGTGGTTACGTTTATGCTACATACCCTTTAAGGGTTTACCTTAAAGCTGCAATATGCACGTTTTTGGGTGACCCTACCAAATTCACATAGAAATATGAGTTATAGATATGTCACTCGTTGAAAGCAAGTCTAAGAAGCAGTAGGTCTGTTCTATGTGCGCAATTTCTGCATAGTACACCTTTAAAGATGCACTACTATGCAGAAATCGCGCCTCCATTTCCAGGTTGCAGAAATTTGAATAGTTCGCCTAATATCAGTTTGTGACAAAATAAGCAAGTACAGTGCATTCAGACCCCTTGACTTTCTCCACATTTTGTTACGTTAGCCTTATTCTAAAATGGATTACATTCATTTTTTTCCTCAATCTACACACAATACCCCTTAATGACAAAGCGAAAACAGGTTTTTAGAAATGTTTGCAAATGTATTAAAAATAAAAACCAGAAATACCTTATTTACATAAGTATTCAGACCCTTTGCTATGAGACTCAAAATTGAACTCCAGTGCATCCCGTTTCCAATGAGCATCCTTGAGATGTTTCTACAACTTGGCGTCCATCTGTGGTAAATTCAATTGATTGGACATGATTTGGAAAGGTACACACCTGTCTATATAAAAAGTCCCACAGTTGACAGTGCATGTCAGAGCAAAAACCAAGCCATGAGCTCGAAGGAATTGTCTGTAGAGCTCCGAGACAGGATTGTGTCGAGGCACAGAACTGAGGAAGGGTACCAAACAGCATTGAAGGTCCCCAAGAACACAGTGGCCTCCATCATTCTTAAATGGGATAAGTTTGGAACCACCAAGACTCTTCCTAGAGTTGGCCGCCCGGCCAAACTGAGCAATCGGGGAAGAAGGGCCTTGGTCAGGGAGGTGACGAAGAACCCGATGATGGTCACTCTGACAGAGGTCTAGAGTTCCTCTGTGGAGATGGTAGAACCTTCCAGAAGGACAACCATCTCTGCAGCACTCCACCAATCAGGCCTTTATGGTAGAGTGGCCAGACGGAAGCCACTCCTCAGTAAAAGGCACATGTCAGCCTGCTTGGAGTTTGCCAAAAGGCACCTAAAGGATTCTGACCATGAGAAACAAGATTCTCTGGTCTGATGAAACCAAGATTGAACTCTTTGGCTTGAATGCCAAGCATCATGTCGGGAGGAAACCTGGCACCATTCCTACGGTGAAGCATGGTGGTGGCAGCATCATGCTGTGGGGATGTTTTTCAGCGGCAGGGACTGGGAGACTAGTCAGGATCGAGGGAAAGATGAACGGAGCAAAGTACAGAGAGATTCCTGATGAAAACCTGCTCCAGAGCGCTCAGGACCTCAGACTGGGGCGAAGGTTCACCTTCCAACAGGACAACGACCCTAAGCACACAGCCAAGACAATGCAGGAGTGGCTTCGGGATAAGTCTCTGAATGTCCTTGAGTGGCCCAGCCAGAGCCCGGACTTGAACCTGATCGAACATCTCTGGAGAGACCTGAAAATAGCTGTGCAGTGACGCTCCCCATCCAACCTGACAGAGCTTGAGAGGATCTGCAGAGAAGAAAGGGAGAAACTCCCCAAATACAGGTGTGCCAAGCTTGAAGCATCATACCTAAGTCTGAAAAATTGACTGTGCCCATAAAATGTATATAGTATGTATAAGCTGGAAGTAAAAGCCTAAGCCTTGTTGTTCACTAGTTTACTCAAATTAGGGGAGGGGTGGTTGGGTTTGAAAGTAATAAAGGATTTTTTAAAATCACATTCCCAGTGGGTCAGTAGTTTACATACCATCAATTAGTATTTGGTAGCATTGCCTTTAAATTGTTTAACTTGGGTCAAACGTGTCGGGTAGCCTTCCACAAGCTTCCCACAATAAGTTGGGTGAATTTTGGCCCAATCCTTCTGACAGAGTTGGTTTAACTGAGTCAGGTCTGTAGACCTCTTTGCTCGCACACGCTTTTTCAGTTCTGCACACACATTTTCTATAGGATTGAGGTCAGGGCTTTGTGATGGCCACTCCAATACCTTGACTTTGTTGTCCTTAAGCCATTTTGCCACAACTTTGGAAGTATGCTTGGGGTCATTGTCCATTTGTAAGACCCATTTGCGACCAAGCTTTAACTTCCTGACTGATGTCTTGACATGTTGCTTCAATATATCCACATAACTTTTCTTTCCTCATGATGCCATCTATTTTGTGAAGTGCACCAGTCCCTCCTGCAGCAAAACACCCCCACAGCATGATGCTGCCACCCCCGTTCTTCACGGTTGGGATGGTGTTCTTCGGCTTGCAAGCAGCCCCCTTTTTCCTCCAAACATAACGATGGTCATTATGGCCAAACAGTTATATTTTTGTTTCATCAGACCAGAGGACATTTCTTCAAAAAGTACGATCTTTGTCCCCATGTGCAGTTGCAAACCGTAGTCTGGCTTTTTTATGGCGGTTTTGGAGCAGTGGCTTCTTCCTTGCTGAGCGGCCTTTCAGGTTATGTCGATATAGGACTCGTTTTACTGGGGATATAGATACTTTTGTACCTGTTTCCTCCAGCATCTTCACAAGGACCTTTGCTGTTGTTCTGGGATTGATTTGCATTTTTCGCACCAAAGTACGTTAATCTCTAGGGGACACGTCTCCTTCCTGAGCGGTATGATGGCTGCGTGGTCCCATGGTGTTTATACTTGCGTACTATTGTTTGTACAGATGAACGTGGTACCTTCTGGCGTTTGGAAATTGCTCCCAAGGAGGAACCAGACTTGTGGAGGTCTAAAAAAAATGTCTGAGGTCTTGGCTGATTTCTTTTGATTTTCCCATGCTGTCACTTTTGTTGCCAGCGGTTTTTGGCTGTGTGTTGATTTATTTTGAGGGGACAGCAAATTTACACTGTTATACAAGCTGTACACTCACTACTTTACATTGTAGCAAAGTTGTCAAATGAAAAGATATACTCAAATATTTACAAAAATGTGAGGGGTGTACTCACTTTTGTGAGATACTGTATATACAGTGGGGAGAACAAGTTTTTGATACACTGCCGATTTTGCATGTTTTCCTACTTACAAAGCATGTAGAGGTCTGTAATTTTTTATCATAGGTACACTTCAACTGTGAGAGACTGAATCTAAAAACAAAAATCCTGAAAATCACATTGTATGATTTTTTAAGTAATTAATTTGCATTTTATTGCATGACATAAGTATTTGATACATCAGAAAAGCAGAACTTAATATTTGGCACAGAAACCTATGTTTGCAATTACAGAGATCATATGTTTCCTGTAGGTCTTGACCAGGTTTGCACACACTGCAGCAGGGATTTTGGCCCACTCCTCCATACAGACCTTCTCCAGGTCCTTCAGGTGTCGGGACTGTCGCTGGGCAATACAGACTTTCAGCTCCCTCCAAAGATGTTCTATTGGGTTCAGGTCTGGAGACTGGCTAGGCCACTCCAGGACCTTGAGATGCTTCTTACGGTGCCACTCCTTAGTTGCCCTGGCTGTGTGTTTCGGGTCGTTGTCATGCTGGAAGACCCAGCCACGACCCATCTTCAATGCTCTTACTGAGGGAAGGAGGTTGTTGGCCAAGATCTCGCGATACATGGCCCCATTTATCCTCCCCTCAATACGGTGCAGTCGTCCTGTGCCCTTTGCAGAAAAGCATCCCCAAAGAATGATGTTTCCACCTCCATGCTTCACGGTTGGGATGGTGTTCTTGGGGTTGTCATCCTTCTTCTTCCTCCAAACACGGCGAGTGGAGTTTAGACCAAAAAGCTCTATTTTTGTCTCATCAGACCACATGACCTTCTCCCATTCCTCCTCTGGATCATCCAGATGGTCATTGGCAAACTTCAGACAGGCCTGGACATGCGCTGGCTTGAGCAGGGGGACCTTGCGTGCGCTGCAGGATTTTAATCCATGACGGCGTAGTGTGTTACTAATGGTTTTCTTTGAGAATGTGGTCCCAGCTCTCTTCAGGTCATTGACCAGGTCCTGCCGTGTAGTTCTGGGCTGATCCCTCACCTTCCTCATGATCATTGATGCCCCACGAGGTGAGATCTTGCATGGAGCCCCAGACCGAGGGTGATTGACCGTCATCTTGAACTTCTTCCATTTTCTAATAATTGCGCCAACAGTTGTTGCCTTCTCACCAAGCTGCTTGCCTATTGTCCTGTAGCCCATCCCAGCCTTGTGTAGGTCTACAATTTTATCCCTGATGTCCTTACACAGCTCTCTGGTCTTGGCCATTGTGGAGAGGTTGGAGTCTGTTTGATTGAGTGTGTGGACAGGTGTCTTTTATACAGGTAACGAGTTCAAACAGGTGCAGTTAATACAGGTAATGAGTGGAGAACAGGAGGGCTTCTTAAAGAAAAACTAACAGGTCTGTGAGAGCCGGAATTCTTACTGGTTGGTAGGTGATCAAATACTTATGTCATGCAATAAAATGCAAATTAATTACTTAAAAATCATACAAATGTGATTTTCTGGATTTTTGTTTTAGATTCCGTCTCTCACAGTTGAAGTGTACCTATGATAAAAATTACAGACCTCTACATGCTTTGTAAGTAGGAAAACCTGCAAAATCGGCAGTGTATCAAATACTTGTTCTCCCCACTGATAGATATTAATATTTTATAGATGTTATTAGCAACTTCTGGGGTAACTAGCTAGCTTTACCTTGGTAATGTTACCTAGCTAGCACCAATGCCACTAAAATTAGCCTGAAACAAATTACCAATAGAAACTGCAGTCATTTTCAATATTCTTAGCAATGATTTAGGAATCCATGTGAGTAAGTATTAGCTAGGTAGCCACTTGAACTTCAGTTCATGAAAATAACTAGCTAGCCAGCTACTTAACCCGGTTGCCCAAAGCTAACGTTATAAGCAGCCAGTAAACTTCATCTGGCTGGTGAGGCTTGACCAGACCGGGTTATGTGTTGTGAAAATAGCTACAATAAGGATTAGCCACAATAGTGGAATTCACGGTTTGCCTTCAAAATAAAAGTATTTGATCCCCTGCTGATTTTGTACTTTTGACCACAGACAAAGACATGATCAGTCTATAATTTTAATGGTAGGTTTATTTGAACAGTGAGAGACAGAATAATAACAAAACAAATCCAGAAAAACACATGTCAAAAATGTTATAAATGTATTTGTATTTTAATGAGGGAAATAAGTAGTTGACCCCTCTGCAAAACATGACTTAGTACTTGGTGGCAATCAGAGGTCAGACGTTGGCCACCAGGTTTGCACACATCTCAGGAGGGATTTTGTCCCACTCCTCTTCTCCAAGTCATTAAGGTTGAGGCTGACGTTTGGCAACTCGGACCTTCAGCTCCCTCCACAGATTTTCTATGGGATTAAGGTCTGGAGAACTGGCTAGGCCACTCCAGGACCTTAATGTGCTTCTTCTTGAGCCACTCCTTTGTTGCCTTGGCCGTGTGTTTTGGGTCATTGTCATGCTGGAATACCCATCCACGACCCATTTTCAATGCCCTGGCTGAGGGAAGGAGGTTCTCACCCAAGATTTGACGGTACATGGCCCCGTCCATCGTCCCTTTGATGCGGTGAAGTTGTCCTGTCCCCTTAGCAGAAAAACACCCCCAAAGCATAATGTTTCCACCTCCATGTTTGACGGTGGGGATGGTGTTCTTGGGGTCATAAGCAGCATTCCTCCTCCTCCAAACACGGCGAGTTGAGTTGATGCCAAAGAGCTCGAATTTGGTCTCATCTGACCACAACACTTTCACCCAGTTCTCCTCTGAATCATTCAGATGTTCATTGGCAATCTTCAGACGGGCCAGTATATGTGCTTTCTTGAGCAGGGGGACCTTGCGGGCGCTGCAGGATTTCAGTCCTTCACGGCGTAGTGTGTTACCAATTGTTTTCTTGGTGACGATGGTCCCAGCTGCCTTGAGATCATTGACAAGATCCTCCCGTGTAGTTCTGGGCTGATTCCTCACCGTTCTCATGATCATTGCAACTCCACGAGGTGAGATCTTGCATGGAGCCCCAGGCTGAGGGAGATTGACAGTTATTTTGTGTTTCTTCCATTTGCAAATAATCGCACCAACTGTTGTCACCTTCTCACTAAGCTGCTTGGCGATGGTCTTGTAGCCCATTCCAGCCTTGTGTAGGTCTACAATCTTGTCCCTGACATCCTTGGAGAGCTCTTTGGTCTTGGCCATGGTGGAGAGTTTGGAATCTGATTGATTGATTGCTTCTGTGGACAGCTGTCTTTTATACAGGTAACAAACTGAGATTAGGAGCACTCCCTTTAAGAGTGTGCTCCTAATCTCAGCACGTTACCTGTATAAAAGACACCTGGGAGCCAGAAATCGTTCTGATTTAGAGGGTTCAAATACTTATTTCCCTCATTAAAATGCAAATCAATTTATAACATTTTTTACATGCGTTTTTCTGGATTTTTTTTTTGTTATTCTGTCTCTCACTGTTCAAATAAACCTACCATTAAAATTATAGACTGATCATTATTTTGTCAGTGGGCAAACGTACAAAATCAGGGGATCTAATACTTTTTTCCCCTCACTGTAAATGGGGTGTCAGTCTACTCAGTACCAAGAGCTTTTTTCCCCAACATCCTCCTCAGAGTTCAGACTCCAAAACTTCCAGGTTGTATTGTTTTTCCTCTGGAATTGTGTTCAATACACATAGTAGCGTGACTGGTACAATAAATGTGGCTCAATTTACAGTGGTTTCAGAGTCCCGCAATAAGAGCTACGACACTAATGTTATATGGGTGTCACTGAGAAGACTGATATCCCATGTAAATTATCCATAATCCATAGGTAAGGGTGTACAGTGAAATAAATATGCCCCCAATGCAATTCTAAAGTCTAATACATCCAGTGTGATTTCAGATTTGTCAAATTAACAAATTATTTTATTTTACATGGGAAATTAATATTATAATGTGCACATAATTAATAACTTTTGCCATTAATGCAAACTTGTGTTATTTTGTTGAGAAAGTATTTATCAAATAAATGCATGATTATTGATTTTTTTTTTATCACACAATTTAGCTCTGTCCCTCAGTCTACCCTCAACCCCGTCACACCAACCAAACTCCGCCAATAAAAATGGTCAGTCCACCCTTATGTGCCATCATTAACAGGAAGTGACATCATTCAACAATTTTGAACTGCATGGTACAGTAACAGGCAAGTAATCACATTATTTTATATCTGTATTTTGTTGTTTTTTAAAGTCAGGTGGGGATCGTCGAGCTGACCAACTCAACCCCATTACATGAAATAAAGATGGAAAACTAGTACTTATAAAATTATACTTGAACCCATAAAAATATACAATCTATTAATGTAATGCACACCATGTGGTCTCCTGTTCTTCACCACATGAGGAGCAGAGGCCATTTTGACCAAAAAAAACTCAACCCCGTCACAGGTTTCATTGTAAGGGGGTTGTAAACCTGTGACCAGGGTTGAGTTATTTACATGATTTATGAATATTGCATCTAAACAAATGAATTATTCAATATATTATACATTATATTGTTTATATTCACTTACGAAACAAGCTGTAATGTGTTCCGTGTGAACAAAAAATATATTTTAAGGCTGGTAGCCTACTGTTAGGAGAGTTGAGCAAGGCTCATAATTTCAGTTGTTCCTTTAAGTCGCTCTAGGTCCTAAATTACTCAAGGATTATAGTGTATACATGTATATATTCTAAGAATCTTTGATTTAATGTTATCCAATGAAACATCTAGGGAATGATGGCACCCACATCAGCAGCAGAAAGACAAAGGCAGTGTCGAGCACGTCAAAATGCTGACCCAGAAGAAAGGGAACAATACCTTGAGAGAGAGTGTCAGAGATGGAAAAGAAATGTTGAGGCAGGGAAAAATAAAAAGATCAGTGATTTAAGTGAGAGAGACCAGCGTCAGAAGCGTAAACAATGGAGAACAGCATACAAAAGAAGCAAGGAGAGGAAAGGAGCACTGAAGAACTTGACCACTCCTCCACAAAGTCCAGATCATGTTCCAGAGCAATCCCACAGCCAGGATTTGAGTCAAGCCATGGAAAAGGGGCTCCTGATGGTGTGGGAGAAACGTTGAAGAGAACGGCGGACAGGTTGGTGGCTAAGGGCCGTGATTTCAGTGATGCACAGGAGCTTTACAAAGCCCTCCATGAGACAAACACGTCAGTGAAGCTGTTCTTTGTAAAGAGTGGCGATGTTGAACGTGCGATGGAGATGATGCCAAGCCCGATAAAAGCGGTGCCCTCCACCTTGAGAATACACCAGGTCATCACCCTTGCTCCTGGTGAGCTGATGTCAGCTGCCTTTGTTCAACAAAGAGGGACCTAAACTGTATATGCTTTAACACACAGCACTTCAGTTTCAGGCAGAATGTCCTGGCTGCTCCAGAACAGCCAGCCAATGAGAAAAATCCACAACCTGTGGACGAAATCCAGTGGGGAAATCCAGGTCTTCTTGGGCAGTGGTGTGTAGTGGAATATGATGATGACCTTTATCCAGGCATCATCCTCGGCACGGATGAAATTAGTGTACAAGTTAAATGTATGCATCGTGTAGGACCAAACAGATTATTCTGGCCTTCGAGACGACATCCACTGGTATCAGTTTGATGAAGTCCTTGAGATGATTCCACCCCCACAGCGTGTGACATCCTGCCACGTTGAGGTTGAGAGAGATGTGTGGGCCAGACTCTCAGGAAGAAAACCATGAATGAATGAATATGGTGCTCCTGAGAAGATGATAGTCATGCTGACACTAGTGCTGTAGTTACAGCTGTTCTAGTATTCTAAATGCCCTTGGAAAATGTTCCTACAGTTTGATGACACATTGAACTTTTCTGATGAAATCTGTTAAACGTTATTTATTACCCTAATGCCTGATGTGTTTTTATTTGTTTCGATATTTACTGCAGTTTGGTTAATAAAACCCAGATTATTCTTGTCACCGTGATCTGTTTCACCTGTCTTTGTGATTGTCTCCACCCCCCTCCAGGTGTCACCCATCTTCCCCAGTGTATTTATATCTGTGTTCTCTGTTTGTCTGTTGCCAGTATGTTTTGTTTCGTCAAACCTACCAGCGGTTTTCTCCTTGCGCCTGTCTTTCTCAAGTACCTGTTTTCTAGTTTTCCCAGTTTTGACCATTCTGCCTGCTCTGAGCCTGCCTGCCTACCTTTTGGACTCTGATCTGGATTACTGACCTCTGCCTGCCCTTGACCTGTCGTTTGCCTGCCCCCTGTTTTTGTAATAAACGTTTGTTACTTCGACACTGTCTGCATCTTCTCCTGAAATGTGATAATTCTAAATATATCTAAATGTCCTTATTACATGGTTGCATGCAATGTTTTGGGGTAAGTCTTGGAGGGATTTTGATAGTATACTAAACTAATTTATATGGAAACCGATGTGTCTCTTCAACCCTGTAACCCTAGTCTCAACACCATCACATTACATGTACGTCATTTAGCAGACGCTCTTATCCAGAGCGACTTACAGTTAGTGAATAGATATATATTTTATTTTTTATACTGGCCCCCCGTGGGAATCGAACCCACAACCCTGGCGTTGCAAACGCCATGCTCTATCAACTGAGCTACATCCCTGCCGGCCATTCCCTCCCCTACCCTGGACGACGCTGGGCCAATTGTGCGCCGCCCATGAGTCTCCACATGACAATATTTGTTAAATAAAATGGCAAAAATGAATAAATATTTTTTCTGAGCTCAGTCTGAAATGTTAAGGACAATCCCAAGAAGATTAGATTTATTAAAATTCTGAATTAAAAGCATTTTTTTATTTAAATGATGAGCCCGCTGACACAATGTGTCTATTTCAGGGTTTAATATAGCAAATTTGAGATTTACATACATTTTATATGTATAATAATTGAATTGGTTTGGAGGACACATGAGCATTTGGTAAATGTTGATTTTATAACAAGTATCTTTTATAAACATCCATATTGTCTAACGAGGTTGAAGATAAATGGTGTCCATGTCAGACAAAAATTGACAATAATAAAGGGCTTTAATGCCTGAGGTGGGAAAATATGTTTTCTTGAAGGTTTAATATGTACTGGGTGTTCAGTATTGCGGGGTGTTCAGAAAATGCATGTATTCTAGTAAAAACAAAAAGGCTATTTAAAAAAATACATTACCGCAGCCCAATAATTAACTATTTACATTGATATCTGAATGAAGCAGTTAAGAGATATTATGGGCACCCTTAACTTTCACTTAATTAAGGGGGGAATTCACCTTAAATTTTGTGCAACCGATTTAAAGTTAAGGAAAATTAAGGGAAAAGATAAGGTGGAAATTAATTTAAGGTGTTTTATGCAACCGGACTCTGGTCTAGACTATCTTATAGAACTGAGTATGGGCGGCAGGTAGCTTAGTGGGTAAGAGCGTTGTGGCAGTAACCGAAAGGTCGCTGGTTCTAATCCCCGAGCCAACTAGGTGAAAAATCTGTCGATGTGCCCTTGAGCAAGGCACTTAACCCTAATTGCTCCTGTAAGTCGCTCTGGATAAGAGCGTCTGCTAAATGACGTAAATGTAACATGAGTGAGGTTATTATCTTGTCTTGTTGCAGGAGATTTGCAGCATGCTTATTGTGAATGGTGCGGCCCGGGCCACTATGCTGATGATTTTAAGTGCAGCTGGTGCACAGGCCAAGCATTATTGAGATTACTTTTTATTGACTTCCTCTGCATGTGGGTGGGATGTATGCTGCTCCGTGACAGCCATTTTTGAACAAATCCACATACCAGTTAAATAGACAACACACACAAGCACATAATGTGGATTTTCTTGCAATCACAGGAAACTTTCATAAGGAGGTAGTCTGGCCAGTAAAAAATAACGTACAGACTGAAAAACGTAAGTTTTTGAAGACTAGTTCAGATCAGCTGCAAAATTAGCACTGTTTGTGCAATCTGTTAAAGGTTATTTACTCTGCTAGGTTCTGCTAAAAAAATCCATGTGGACCATACATTTCATTTCAATCTATCAGGTTGGATTTTAGGTGGACACACCCATACCTACATTGAGGAAGACATTATACATAGCATGAACATAATAATGACTTACCCACAATAATTCCACATGCGCTGACAAGGCCAATGTCCTTCTTCAGGGTCACTCTTCCCGAGGCTTCTTTAGTGGATTCGGAGGAGGGCGTATCCCCATCTGCGGATGCATTGCCCCGCTGCCTAGGACCGTCGGTCATCTCGTCTCCAAGATTACTTTTGTTGGATGAAAAGCGCAGGTGCAGTGCAACCTAGCTCTGTTTGGTGTTACCTTTACTAACGGAGAACAAAAATAGTTAATCACAGCAAAACTATTAGTGTCAAAGTTATCTTCGATGCCGTAAAAAAAAGAAACATAGCCCGTGGCACAAAGAATGTGATCCGGGGTGGGCTCCTGGACTAGGCTAAACACACATTTCCAAAGAGTAATTGTGTGCGTGTCAGAATTTTCTCTAGTCAACTAATACAAAAATGTAAGCGCTCAGACTGATGAAGCGTGCAATATCCCGCCCAGTAGCGTTTCCCTGCCAGTCGAATAGTGTGCGGGCTACACTGAGATTACTGCTATTATTAGAAACAACTACATCGCTTCATAAATAATTCAAAGGAGCGCTGCGACCAGCCAGCCCCACCTGCGTAAAGGAGGCGCAAAATCACCAACTAGTAGTAATAGGCTTTGTAGAGGAAGTAGGCCACTGAAGATAATCTTGTAGGCCTACTATACACACCAGCTGGTCGAGCACATTGAAATAACAACGGCAAACTGGCAATGGCAAGCAATTTACAGTAGGCTATATCAGTAAACGACATATTTCCAAAAACGCATACTGTGTGACAGATTAATAAAATTCCTGTTGCCTATAACAATACTTGTTATTTTCATTTGCCCCGAAAGTTATGTCAAAAAAATGAATGCATGATATAGCCTAGCAGGGGCGGAACTTTGGTTTTAGAAGTGGGGGGGACATATTATTATTATTTTTTTTTTTATCCAGTAGGACAAACACTCCAAACAGCCTACCCCGACCGCTCTGAGGCGTCCGCATGGTCCTAAAGCACACCTTTTTTATTTTTATTTTTATTTTATTTTTTTATTTTATTTCACCTTTATTTAACCAGGTAAGCCAGTTGAGAACAAGTTCTCATTTACAACTGCGACCTGGCCAAGATAAAGCAAAGCAGTGCGATAAAAACAACACAGAGTTACATATGGGGTAAAAAATATAAAGTCAAAAATACAACAGAAAATATATATACAGTGGGGGAAAAAAGTATTTAGTCAGCCACCAATTGTGCAAGTCCTCCCACTTAAAAAGATGAGAGAGGCCTGTAATTGTCATCATAGGTACTCGTCAACTATGACAGACAAAATGAGAAAAAAAAATCCAGAATATCACATTGTAGGATTTTTAATGAATTTATTTGCAAATTATGGTGGAAAATAACTATTTGGTCAATAACAAAAGTTTCTCAATACTTTGTTATATACCCTTTGTTGGCAAAGACACAGGTCAAACGTTTTCTGTAAGTCTTCACAAGGTTTTCACACACTGTTGCTGGTATTTTTGGCCCATTCCTCCATGCAGATCTCCTCTAGAGCAGTGATGTTTTGGGGCTGTCGCTGGGCAACACAGACTTTCAACTCCCTCCAAAGATTTTCTATGGGGTTGAGATCTGGAGACTGGCTAGGCCACTCCAGGACCTTGAGATGCATCTTACGAAGCCACTCCTTTGTTGCCCGGGCGGTGTGTTTGGGATCATTGTCATGCTGAAAGACCCAGCCACGTTTCATCTTCAATGCCCTTGCTGATGGAAGGAGGTTTTCACTCAAAATCTCACGATACATGGCCCCATTCATTCTTTCCTTTACACGGATCAGTCGTCCTGGTCCCTTTGCAGAAAAACAGCCCCAAAGCATGATGTTTCCACCCCCATGCTTCACAGTAGGTATGGTGTTCTTTGGATGCAACTCAGCATTCTTTGTCCTCCAAACACGACGAGTTGAGTTTTTACCAAAAAGTTATATTTTGGTTTCATCTGACCATATGACATTCTCCCAATCCTCTTCTGGATCATCCAAATGCACTCTAGCAAACTTCAGACGGGCCTGGACATGTACTGGCTTAAGCAGGGGGACACATCTGCCACTGCAGGATTTGAGTCCCTGGCAGCGTAATGTGTTACTGATGGTAGGCTTTGTTACTTTGGTCCCAGCTCTCTGCAGGTCATTCACTAGGTCCCCCCGTGTGGTTCTGGGATTTTTGCTCACCGTTCTTGTGATCATTTTGACCCCACGGGGTGAGATCTTGCGTGGAGCCCCAGATCGAGGGAGATTATCAGTGGTCTTGCATGTCTTCCATTTCCTAATAATTGCTCCCACAGTTGATTTCTTCAAACCAAGCTGCTTACCTATTACAGATTCAGTCTTCCCAGCCTGGTGCAGGTCTACAATTTTGTTTCTGGTGTCCTTTGACAGCTCTTTGGTCTTGGCCATAGTGGAGTTTGGAGTATGACTGTTTGAGGTTGTGGACAGGTGTCTTTTATACTGATAACAAGTTCAAACAGGTGCCATTAATACAGGTAACGAGTGGAGGACAGAGGAGCCTCTTAAAGAAGAAGTTACAGGTCTGTGAGAGCCAGAAATCTTGCTTGTTTGTAGGTGACCAAATACTTATTTTCCACCATAATTTGCAAATAAATTCATTAAAAATCCTACAATGTGATTTTCTGGATTTTTTTTTCTCAATTTGTCTGTCATAGTTGACGTGTACCTATGATGAAAATTACAGGCCTCTCTCATCTTTTTAAGTGGGAGAACTTGCACAATTGGTGGCTGACTAAATACTTTTTTTCCCCACTGTACAGTGTGTGCAAATGTAGCAAGTTATGGAGGTAAGGCAATAAATAGGCTATAGTGCAAAATAATTACAATAGTATTAACACTGGAATGCTAGATGTGCAAGAGATTATGTGCAAATAGAGATACTGGGGTGCAAAAGAGCAAAATAAATAACAATATAGGGATGAGGTAGTTGGGTGGGCTAATTTCAGATGGGCTGTGTACAGGTGCAGTGATCGGTAAGGTGCTCTGACAACTGATGCTTAAAGTTAGTGAGGGAGATAAGAGTCTCCAGCTTCAGAGATTTTTGCAATTCGTTCCAGTCATTGGCAGCAGAGAACTGGAAGGAATGGCGGCCAAAGGAGGTGTTGGCTTTGGGAATGACCAGTGAGATATACCTGCTGGAGCGCAGACTACGGGTGGGTGCTGCTATGGTGACCAATGAGCTAAGATAAGGCGGGGATTTGCCTAGCAGTGATTTATAGATGGCCTGGAGCCAGTGGGTTTGACGACGAACATGTAGTGAGGACCAGCCAACAAGAGCGTACAGGTCACAGTGGTGGGTAGCGTATGGGGCTTTGGAGACAAAACGGATGGCACTGTGATAGACTACATCCAATTTGCTGAGTAGAGTGTTGGAGGCTATTTTGTAAATGACATCGCCGAAGTCAAGGATCGGTAGGATAGTCAGTTTTACGAGGGCATGTTTGGCAGCATGAGTGAAGGAGGCTTTGTTGCGAAATAGGAAGCCGATTCTAGATTTAACTTTGGATTGGAGATTCTTTATGTGAGTCTGGAAGGAGAGTTTACAGTCTAACCAGACACCTAGGTATTTGTAGTTGTCCACATACTCTAGGTCAGACCCGTCAAGAGTGGTGATTCTAGTCGGGTGGGCGGGTGCCAGCAGCGTTCGATTGAAAAGCATGCATTTAGTTTTACTAGTGTTTAAGAGCAGTTGGAGGCTACTGAAGGAGTGTTGTATGGCATTGAAGCTCGTTTGGAGGTTTGTTAACACAGTGTCCAATGAAGGGCCAGATGTATACAAAATGGTGTCGTCTGCGTAGAGGTGGATCTGAGAGTCACCAGCAGCAAGAGCGACATCATTGATATACACGGAGAAAAGTGTCGGCCCAAGAATTGAACCCTGTGGCACCCCCATAGAGACTGCCATAGGTCCAGACAACAGGCCCTCCGATTTGACACACTGAACTCTATCTGAGAAGTAGTTGGTGAACCAGGCGAGGCAGTCATTTGAGAAACCAAGGCTATTTAGTCTGCCAATAAGAATGCGGTGGTTGACAGAGTCGAAAGCCTTGGCCAGGTCGATGAAGACGGCTGCACAGTACTGTCTATTATCAATCGCGGTTATAATATCGTTTAGGACCTTGAGCGTGGCTGAAGTGCACCCATGACCAGCTCGGAAACCGGATTGCATAGCGGAGAAGGTACGGTGGTATTCGAAATGGTCGGTGATCTGTTTGTTAACTTGGCTTTCAAATACTTTCGAAAGGCAGGGCAGGATGGATATAGGTCTGTAGCAGTTTGGATCTAGAGTGTCACCCCCTTTGAAGAGGGGGATGACCGCGGCAGCTTTCCAATCTCTGGGGATCTCAGATCTTTGCCTCGTTTTGTATCACATTCCAATGATAAAAATGGGGGGGGGGGGGGACAAAAATGAAATTTCAGAATACCCCCATCCCCAGTTAAAGTTGTGCCCCTGTAGCCTAGTGTTGAGTGCGATTCAGCTTGGATGGATACAATATAGCCTATGCCATTGTAATCCTTGACACTGTTTTACAGCCTCAAATTCAAGCAATGGACAGAATGATCGACCCACCTCTTTCTCAGTAGTTGCCTTGACTTTTCAAATGAAGAATCACCAGCATCCTGTTGTCAGCACACCCGACATCAGCAAGTGAACAACATCTCTGCCTTACTGGAAAATGTAACACCATTTGCTTGAAATGCTCAACCAAGCAACATGGCCTAAATAGTGAATACAGGGTAAGCCCCTCCCCTCACCACGTTTCAGCAGGGTTGGTAATTTATTATTTGACTGTCATAATGCTTTGGTAAACTCAAATTCAATTTAAGAATGTTAGTTTGAATTAGTTTGTGAAAGGTCAAGAGGAAGTAGAATGATAGAAAGTATTCAAATACATGAAATAGGAAGGGAGTGAGTAGCCATCATATTATATATAGCATTGGTGGTCCTCTGTAGCTCAATTGGTAGAGCATGGCGCTTGTAACGCCAGGGTAGTGGGTTCGATCCCCGGGACCACCCATACGTAAAAATGTATGCGCACATGACTGTAAGTCGCTTTGGATAAAAGCGTCTGCTAAATGGCATATTATATTATTATTAACACTCTGATTTCAGTGTTATCTGTGAGTTGTCTGGAAACTAGACTGATCTGAGAGACAAAACCAGTTCCTCTAAAACAGACCACATGGGGTCAACCATGTCTTCGGGGTGGAGGCTACAAGATGTTACTCAACTTGCACTCCTTCACACCTGTGTTTACAGATAGCTATTTGTTTTCTCTTAACATGAGCCACTCAGTCATCACAAGAACTCTGGCAAAACACCTTATTAGGGTCACACAGACGGACAGACAGACATAAACACTGATTTTGAGTTGGTCAAATTCCAAGCTATACCTCAGTGAATTAGTGTTTCATTGGGGAAAAATCATCTTATACTTGTGTCACCTACTGCCATAATGACAGTTATCATGTGTGCACACATTACGTACACACACCGTACACTGCATGGGGCTTGTTGATAAGACAGCAGCCAGTGAGTGAGTGAGATAGCGTTGCTGCTGGTGTTCTCATGGTAAAATAGCATGGGACAGACAGCAACACACTCAGTGTTTTGAGAGAATGAAAACATCCATTGTAGTTAGTTAGCAGTTTGGTTTGTGATGTGGATTAAGGCCAACATTTGAGAATATTTATGTACTTGTTTTGCATTATAGTGTTTGTCCCACCCTAAAATAGCAGGGTAGCTAGATCTAGAGCAGACACTATTTACAGGAATATGAGAGGGCCTAAGTGTTCTGGTCAAGAAAGGTCACTTGGTGCCAGAGCTGGGTTGAAATACATGTATTTAATTATTTACTTAAATGCTTATTTTCTGTGTATTTGGAGTATTTTCAAACAATTTCCAATAAATAGCCTACTATTTGAAAAATATTTTCAAATACTTATTTCCAAATACATTATTACAAATACTCCTAGGACATGGGTTCAACTGCATGGGAGTATTTATTTGTATTTGAAAATATCCCTTGCATTTTTATATTTTCAAATACATACCAATACTTTCCAAGTACTTGTAATTTCCAATAAAAAAATATTTGAATATTTGCTTCGAAATGTATGTCAAAGTAATTGAAATAGTATTTGAACCCAGGTTTTCTTGGTGCCATGTTGTGGGAGTGGGTGAAAGTATTCCCCGGAAGTCTGCACTGCAGCAATAACACTCCTACCTTGTTGAAGTGGAGACCAGTTTAAGAGGAGTCTTCTTTTCCTGAAGGAAACTTGAGGTGTGTTAGAGCCGATTTGGGCATATTTTGTATAAAAGACTGAACATACTGAGCTCCATGTACATTTGTGTAAATATATTAAATATTAATGTATATGATGAAATATTAGGTACGTACCTTTATGATTTATTTACCGGATTGAGATATATTCATTTGTTATTAGTGTAACTCAGTTTTTGGCCCCCCCTCTTGCCCATTCATTGTACTGTGTTAATTGTGTTAGTATAAAGGCAGGAAGTTGGGCCTTCGGGGGGAGGAGTCCTTGCTAGATGCGGGAGCGGTATAGTTTTTTGACCATATAGACATATAGACATACAGAAATACAGACAGACAGGTCATATTATATTATGTATTTGCATTTCAAGTAATCTCTGCTTTAAGTTGATTGGAGAATACCTTTTTGTTAGATAAGAAGAATAAACATTTTTTGTTGCACTATATCCCTGGATCTCATTGAATGTTTGGCCGTTTGGAAACGTTGAGTGTGGACTGTATGCGTCAGAAACAACCCCGCTTCAGGCTAGGGCAGTGGCTATGGTAAAGAGGAAAGGAAGCCACTACAAGGTGTTTACCACAAATTCCAAGAATCTGTCTGTGATAAACTTTCCTCTCTGTTGGTATAGCTCAGTGTTCCTTCTCCATTTCTCTTGGACCTGATCCCTAAATGACAGCATGTGTGGTTTAGCTACCTACATATTGCGGGGCGGCAGGTAGCTTAGTGGTTAAGAGCGTTGTGCCAGTAACCGAAAGGTCGCTGGTTCTAATCCCCGAGCCAACTAGGTGAAAAATCTGTCGATGTGCCCTTGAGCAAGGCACTTAACCCTAATTGCTCCTGTAAGTCGCTCTGGATAAGAGCGTCTGCTAAATAATGTAAATGTAATATTGGGTGTTCTTTTGATAGGTTTGCCTCTAATGCAAATACATTTAATGCCAATATGAGATCCTATGGTGACACCTACTGGACACAATACATCACAGCAGTACATGCAATTGTACAGTCAGACATTAAAACCAGGGTGCAGTCTGTTGATCAGACACAAAAAGGAATACATATTTTATATACAATTATTTTTCTTTGGGTACAAGCTTGCATTTAAGTTTGCCATTCCAAATAGCTTTTGATATATGCATAGATTGAATTCGAAATAATTCAGTGGAATAATGACCTTAACACAGCCTGCCATTTAACCCATGAGGGGACATGCTAAATAAGTAGATGCAAGAGGCACATACACAAACAGCGCAGAGAGCAGCAAGTAGCTAGTAGTTGTCTTTATTGACAATATGGTTCAGACAAAAACAGTAAGAAAACAAAGAAATGAACAGCTGAAAAATGTACGACCTGAACAGCCCGTCTCCTACACACTGCTGTATCGGAGTTGTAACCGGGTAAGAGTGTGTTGAGTTACAATTTAGAGCCATTTCATCTGCTTATAGTATGGAATAGGTCTTTTGACCAATTACATCAGATATTTTTCATAGATCTGATTGGTCAAAAGAACAATTAGTGAAAAAAAGTCAACGCTGCCATTGAGGGTCTCTTGACTGCTGGCTAAATAAGTAACTTCAACTCAATAGGTATGTGGATGTATGTATGTGGATGATAGTCCATTCCTGAAACTGACTCCTTTACCTATACTGTAAAATAAGTATCAAATCAGTCCCATCTAAACCATTGATTGGGTTCTCATTCCCAGCTCTAAAGCCTCACTGTGACCCTGGTCTGTAGGTTTCATGGTATGAGCAGGCTCGTGATTACAGGCGAATTGGTAAAATGCTAGATCTTTTGTGAGCAAGACTACCTCAACTTCATTTGCAACTAAGTGCCTGTTTAATTGTGTCTGTATGCATGTGTGTGTGTATGTTAGTATGCATGTATGCGAGTGTGAGGTCTTCAAAGGCCAATGGTGTAGGATCGTCCTGCTGGGTTGTGGATAGCGGAGCATGAGGGCTCTGTCACGGCCCATTCGTACCACACCTTCTTCCCATTGTTACACCTCCAGAACCTCACCACGACATCATCATCCTTCGTCACGGGGATCGGTTGCTGCAGGTGGGAGAGGGGAGGAAAAGGGTAAATACACTACATTCTTCTGGGTAATACAATTTGCTAAATGTAAAGTATACATTTTACATGAACGTATGACAGTCAACTTACTTTGAGAGGGAAGAGGATGGGGAACCAGGAGAACATTCCAGGAGAGTGGGTCTCTGGCTTGATACCTTGACCAAACAGACGCACACATTGATGTTAATGATATCCAACATCTTAAAACCTCACCATCATCATCATCATCCCCACTCTTACTACTTACTGAGTGTGACATCTCCGTAGAGTGTGGTCTCGAAGTATCCAGCAAAGCCGTGCAGCACTGTGTTACACCCCACAGAGAATCTGAGGCACTGATACCGGTTGTTGTTCATATCTGAAGGAAAGGAGAGATAAGTGCATTTATTACATATCTTATGTGTGATCATTACCTGTGTTAGCTAGGGTGTGTGAGTGTTGGTGTGTAAGCATTAGCCATATAAGGGTTTGTGTTACCTGTGGTAGGGTGAATGAAGGTGAAGCAGGCCTTGGGCTCAGCCAGCTGGTGGAAGTTGTGGAGCCTGACTACATAGGGGGTCTCAAAGTGGCACTCAGGATCTTTGTCCCGCTCCCTGCACCCCCGGACCTCGTTATACAGCTTGGAGGAAGAGATGGGGGCCAGGAAGGAGGTGTAGGAACAGGGGATGCTCACCCCACCATCTGAGAGAGAGGAACAAGAGAACGGGAACACGTTTAACATGAGAAAGGGTAGAGGTGCTTGAGGCAAAATAAATGGGCATTGAAGGAACGTTACCATGTATAGTTCTAGCACATAATAAAGATTTCAATCAATCAGTGATGTGCAAAATTTCAATATCAACAAGTTGCAAATGACTGGAATTAAGAGTGACTTCCCCCCCCTACCTTTGAGGAAGTTCTGTGCTCCATCTAAACACTCTGGGGACAGCTCGTTGTCCCCGAAGGACCCGAGCAGCTCGCTGACGATGATGTCTGCCTTCTCAGGTGCCGCCCACTCCCTCATGTCACATGACACTACGGTCACCTGATCACCCCACTCCTCAAACTTCCAGTTCTCAAGCCTGGGAGAGTGTGACAGGATCAGTACAGGAGGGTGGAGGGAATTTTTAGGAGCTCAGTGGAGATTAACGTTGCCAACCTCCCATTTTCATCTGGATTTATTTACCTGCGAGAGAGTATTAAAGCTATCCGGGGAAATTACTTCTAATGCCTGAATTTAAATAATACATTTCAAAAAATGTTAGAGGACTTTAATAATCTCCTGGAATGAGTTTGATCCGTGATGGCAACTCTATTAGAGGTCAGGGTTCAAAATGAGAAAAGGTTCCACTCACGTGACGACAGCGTTGGGGTTCTTCTCCACGGCGTAGATACGGAGCTTTCTGTCAGCCTGCTTGGCAGCCCGCAGGGAGGCGTTGACCAAAGGACCTCTCCCAGCCCCCAGCACCATCAACACCCTGGGGTTACAGAGAATACATACTATTAACCACCAGATACAGAGGGGGAAGCTGATTGTCAGGAGAATAGATACGCATGAACAGAGAGGACAGACAGTTAGGTGTTGGAGCTACTCACTGTGTATTGGACTCCTTCTGCTCCTCCGGGACTCTGTCCATCAGACACTTATACACAGCCTGCAGAAAGATCAGGAGAACCCAATCAGTACTTAATGATATTACTGTGTTAAACCCTACCTTCCACATCACTAATGCTATCTGTTACAGTGTATTATACTGCGAGAACATGCATGTCAAAGGCTCCTTACCTGCTGGTACTGGGAGTATTTGATGGGATCCTTCTCAAACACTTCATATGTCTGAGACTCCAGATTGTCCATGAGGGGCTAATGGGAAGAGAACAGTTAGAGACAAAACAAAGAATCCAATGCATACAGACAATATAGGTATGCCTATTTACAAACTTAACACACACACACCTGAAGAGGAGACTGTAGGTAATCCTCATAACCCTTGGCAAACAGTTCATAGGCATTGGGGGCAGGGCGGTTCTGGTTGAGGTATTCAAGGTACTGCAAGTAGGAGCGGAAGTCCTTCTCACTGTGACGACTGGTGCCAGTGAAGATGAACTGGGCCTCAAGCTGGGAGAACAAGAGGAAATGTTTTGTAAAATACATATATTCAAGAACAGAAGACAGACAAGATAAAACGGTTGTAGTTGCTATAACAATTGACATATAGCCTCACATTTACAGTACCTTGAATAGACGGAAGATGATTTGCTGGTGGGCTTTTGAAAGGACTGGGAACCCTTTCTTATTGGTCAGAAAGATCCTGGTGGGAAGAATGGCTGCTTTAATTGGCTCTCCAAGCCACTTGTCGATCACAGCGTTGGTAGGCATGTCTGCTCCAACCTCAATGGCTTGAGGGAAAGGAAGGGAAGACAGGTCAGTATCAATTGTGACCAAAATAATTCCTTATCAGTTTGTCAACACCCCTCCAACCATGTTTCCCTGTCCTGCTTCCTTACCTAAACAGATCCTCTTGTTGTAGTCACAAAGAGTTCTGAATGAATGCCACCTGAAAAAGGAAAAGCAGAAGGTACATTTTTACAAAAAGCAAAAGACAACAAGGCTGAAAACCTTCATGCCTTAGCCATGGGGTCCTAGCCGTGACGGCAGACCCACCAGGCCCAGGTCTTCTCGTCATTACTGCCATCATCTGTGTGTTTCGTTGGCTCATTCTCGATGATGTCATCACGCATGTCATCAGAGGAAATCAGGGGGACCCGGATCCAGAACTGATATGAAACAATCCACAATTTCTTAGTTGTAGGTTTTATATAACCTCAATTTTAAGTTCACTGAATTACCATGAAATTGCCAGTCACAATACAAGCCAAGGATGAAGAATGAGTTATAGTTCTTAAATGCTACAGCTAGATAACGCTTGACTGCTGTAGCTACCACGCAGGAGTGGTGTCCAGTCTGGATGTGGTTGAGCAGCACGCGGGCCAGGTTGGCACAGTGAGGGCCCTTCAGAGGGATCATGAAGGCTGGCAGACCCAGATACGCTGAGAAGTTCAGCTCCTGGACCAGGGCCTGAGACAGGACAGAGGGATGAAAGGAGAGAGCAACAATTCAACCTGTGGCAAATATGTTTCAAAAGGTCTGCTTGAGCAGACAAAGGAGGCCAGGGTGTATTCACTAGAATTCAAACAGAACAAAATGGGCAGGGACCTACCTGAATTTGTACAATAGAAATTGTCATTTTCATAGCGAAACGTCTTCCATTGCAAAGCATTTTGCAACTGTTTTTTTACGGTGTGACTTAATGAATACACCAAGTATTTTCATGATTTCCAACTCACCGCTTCTGAATTCCTGCGCTCCGTTTCCACCTCTGAGTCTGTCTCGATCCATGGAGAAAGCTTTCCAACAACCAGAGTGTTCCAGTCTGGGTAAGGAAGAATTGAAATTCAATATCCTGATACTTAATTTTTTTTTAAATACATACTGTAGAGTCATTAGATAGTCCTGTAAGTTGATGCTCCTGTGCTCAGTGGAACTTGGGCATGAGAATGAACTGTCTAGTTTCTACCATTGAGGCCAGTATAAATACAGGTTGCCTCTGACCTCACCTCGTCCACAGAGCAGCAGGTCAGAGCGTGTATGTGCTCCAGATCGGACTTTGGCGGGGTCCAACTCAAACTCCCTCTTGAACCTCGGGTGGAAGAGGGGCATGCACAAGAAGTCAAACCTGAAAGGGAAGGGACAGATGGGACACTTTAGTTGAGTTGTCGATGATCTCAAGTTGTCTGATGTTCTTGCACAAAGTTTAATGTACGAAAATTACTTTAAACGTAGCTAACCGTTATTTAATAGGATAATAAATTCAAGTAACGTCATGGATCCAGTCAAATGTATTCAACAGATATTGAGGTCGTGGCCAGAAGGAACATTTCTTAGCCATTGTGATAGTGCACGTGCTAATATTTCACCGGCAAATTAACCTAGCTAGCTAGCTGTTCCTGCGGCGCTAAAATAGATAGCTAGTTAGCTAGCTACATCACGTGTAGAAATGAAGCCGAAGGGTAGATAGCGATAGCCTACTCCTCTCCAGTATTTGACTGCTTGGGCAAAGCAGTTTACTTACCCAAGTTTAGCGACCGCCGCAAGAGTGTCAGCAACCTCGGGCACACAATTCAAATCTCTCCCGCAGGACACCCTACCCCCTGTACTGTGGGACGCCATCATTAACGGAGTGAATTGGAAAGAAGGGAGTTGCAATTAGTATTGGGAAACTGACGCCATTTTGGCTCTGGTCAAGCGTATGCAGTCATTGCATGGCTATGGAGCTCAGAGTCAAAATGACTTCCCCCGGAATGCAGTTTCACACGTTTCAACAACTGTCGCGACACTTGCACGGCCAGTGAGATTATGGTATTTTGGGGCCACGTCATAGAGACATTTGTCAGGGACGTTTGAAAAACCTTAGGGCTCATGTTTGGTCACACTCAGACAATGTAAGTAAGTAGCTAGGTGCATATTTTTTTGGGTGCTTGTTAATTAGATTCGTCCCGCCGTTCTTGATTTATTGTTTCTTTTTATTTATATATAAAAAATATTGGCTATATATCACATTTTAATTATTTGCGTACTTGTTGGACATTTTAATGCATTGTTAGGAGCTAGTAACATGAGCATTTCGCAGCACCAGCTATAACACCTGAAAAACTGTGTACACAATCAATAAACTTTTTGTTTAACTGGCCACTAGTTCAAATGCTAACTTTTTTGCATTTGTGTCACAAATCCAATGAAGTCAATGGTACCTATATTAGCATTTTCACTCTTCATATCTAAATCAACTATAGGTAATATCATTAAGTTACACAATCCATTTTTAGATACTTTAGGATGATTTGGACATGAAAATGCTAATATAGGTACCATTTGACTTCCATTAGATTTGTGACACAAATGCTAAAAAGGTTTGCATTTGAAACAGTGGCCAGGTAAATAAAACCAAAGCATAAGTTGCTGTCATATGAGGGGCGTATTCATTACGCCGATTCTGTTGCAAAACGGAAGCAAACAAAATTGGGCGGGACCTACCTGAATTTGTCCAATAGAAACTCTCATTTTGCTCTGTTCGCTTCCGTTTGGTTCTCAAACGGTAAAAGATTGCTGTAATGAATATGCCCCTGGTCCATAGACTGCTTACAGGGTAAGAAAACCAATATGTAATTTGAGTGAACTATCCCTTAAAAAAATAATAATAATAATAGCAGGAACAGCACCATCTAGTGGTCAGAACCTGGTAATATCAGGATGTAGGATGGGGCATTAACCCAACAACTTCAATGACAAATTTCTCTCTAAAAATAATAATAATCACTGAGAATACATTACATGTGATGAAGAAACCTCTGAGCCGCAGCTCCATACTATTCGTCAAACATAGAGATCTGATACTATATACTCGTTGTTGGGGTGGGATTGGCGTGGATTGTCGGGGGTCCGTGGGTGGCTTTTACCATTTCTTTGGATTCCTCCTGTCTAACTCATTAGCTAGGTTTCCATCCAATTGGCGACAGATTTTTGTGCGAATATTCTAAAATCCGCATAAAAGCAATATATGCACTTTACCACCAGAGATGAGTTTCCATCAAATGGACTTGTTGCGGATAAAAGGCTGTGTGTGATGACATGGTGCACATAAAACACTTTTGCAGTTAAATTCCCATGAACCAAATACAAAAAAACATGTTAAATGGGTTTCCATCACATTTTCAACTCTACTGACAGTTTTGTCACAAAATGTTTTGCCTTATAGCAAATGTGCCCACTCTGGTATTGGCACGTGCGCTCTAGCTAACAGATCGCAGATACAGTGCGGGTATAGCGTACATGATGAGATTATTATGGACAGAGCAAGATTATTTTTATTTGTCAAATGGCAGCCAAGTATCGATCATCATGTCACAAAAATAAGACCCTCGATACTGTGAAGTATTCACACCCCTTGACTTTTTCACATTTTGTTGTGTTACAGTCTGAATTGAAAATGAATTACATTGAGATTTCTTTGTCACTGGCCTACACACAATACCCCATAATGTCAAAGTGGAATAATTGTTTTACAAATTAATAAAAAATGAAAAACTGAAATGTCTTGAGTCAATAAGTATTCAACCCCTGTGTTATGTCAAGCCTAAATAAGTTCAGGTGTAAAAATGAGCTTAACAAGTCACATTGACCCATAGACCCACTCTGTGTGCAATAATAGTGTTCAACATGATTTTTGAATGACTATCTAATCTCTGTACCCCACACATACAATTATCTGTAAAGTCCCTCAGTCGAGCAGTGAATTTCAAACACAGATTCAACCACAAAGATCAGGGAAGTTTTCCAGTGCCTCACAAAGAAGGGTACCTTTTGGTAGATTGGTACAAATAAAAAACGCAGACATTGAATATCCCTTTGAGCATGGTGAAGTTATTAATTACACTTTGGATGGTGTATCAATACACACAATCACTACAAAGATACTCACTTGCCAGAGAGGAAGGAAATCGCTCAGGGATTTCACCATGAGGCCAATGGTGACTTCAAATTAAATCAAATCAAATTGTATTCGTCACATGCGCCGAATACAACAGGTGTAGACCTTACCGTGAAATGCTTACTTACAAGCCCTTAACCAACAATGCAGTTCAAGAAATAGAGTTAAGAAAATATTTACTAAATAAACTAAAGTAAAGAATAAAATAAAAAGTTACACAATAAAATAACAATAACGAGGCTACAGTGGGGAAAAAAAGTATTTAGTCAGCCACCAATTGTGCAAGTTCTCCCACTTAAAAAGATGAGAGAGGCCTGTAATTTTCATCATAGGTACACGTCAACTATGACAGACAAATTGAGAAAACAAATTCCAGAAAATCACATTGTAGGATTTTTAATGAATTTATTTGCAAATTATGGTGGAAAATAAGTATTTGGTCACCTACAAACAAGCAAGATTTCTGGCTCTCACAGACCTGTAACTTCTTCTTTAAGAGGCTCTTCTGTCCTCCACTTGTTACCTGTATTAATGGCACCTGTTTGAACTTGTTATCAGTATAAAAGACACCTGTACACAACCTCAAACAGTCACACTCCAAACTCCACTATGGCCAAGACCAAAGAGCTGTCAAAGGACACCAGAAACAAAATTGTAGACCTGCACCAGGCTGGGAAGACTGAATATGCAATAGGTAAACAGCTTGGTTTGAAGAAATCAACTGTGGGAGCAAATATTAGGAAATGGAAGACATACAAGACCACTGATAATCTCCCTCGATCTGGGGCTCCACGCAAGATCTCACCCCGTGGGGTCAAAATGATCACAAGAACGGTGAGCAAAAATCCCAGAACCAAACGGGGGGACCTAGTGAATGACCTGCAGAGAGCTGGGACCAAAGTAACAAAGCCTACCATCAGTAACACACTACGCCGCCAGGGACTCAAATCATGCAGTGCCAGACGTGTCCCCCTGCTTAAGCCAGTACATGTCCAGGCCCGTCTGAAGTTTGCTAGAGTGCATTTGGATGATCCAGAAGAGGATTTGGAGAATGTCATATGAAACCAAAATAGAACTTTTTGGTAAAAACTCAACTCGTCGTGTTTGGAGGACAAAGAATGCTGAGTTGCATCCAAAGAACACCATACCTACTGTGAAGCATGGGGGTGGAAACATCATGCTTTGGGGCTGTTTTTCTGCAAAGGGACCAGGACGACTGATTCGTGTAAAGGAAAGAATGAATGGGGCCATGTATCGTGAGATTTTGAGTGAAAACCTCCTTCCATCAGCAAGGGCATTGAAGATGAAACGTGGCTGGGTCTTTCAGCATGACAATGATCCCAAACACACCGCCCGGGCAACGAAGGAGTGGCTTCGTAAGAAGCATTTCAAGGTCCTGGAGTGGCCTAGCCAGTCTCCAGATCTCAACCCCATAGAAAATCTTTGGAGGGAGTTGAAAGTCCGTGTTGCCCAGCGACAGCCCCAAAACATCACTGCTCTAGAGGAGATCTGCATGGAGGAATGGGCCAAAATACCAGCAACAGTGTATGAAAACCTTGTGAAGACTTACAGAAAACATTTGACCTGTGTCATTGCCAACAAAGGGTATATAACAAAGTATTGAGAAACTTTTGTTATTGACCAAATACTTATTTTCCACCATAATTTGCAAATAAATTCATAAAAAATCCTACAATGTGATTTTCTGGATTTTTTTTTCTTCATTTTGTCTGTCATAGTTGACGTGTACCTATGATGAAATTTACAGGCCTCTCTCATCTTTTTAAGTGGGAGAACTTGCACAATTGGTGGCTGACTAAATACTTTTTTCCCCCACTGTATATACAGGGGGTATCGGTACCGAGTCAATGTGCGGGGGTACAGGTTATTCAAGGTAATTTGTACATGTAGGTAAGGGTAAAGTGACTATGCATAGATAATAAACAGCGAGTAGCAGCAGTGTAGAAACAAAGGGGGGGGTCGTCAATGTAAATAGTCCGGGTAGCCATTTGATTAATTGTTCAGCAGTCTTATGGCTTGGGGGTAGAAGCTGTTAAGGAGCCTTTTGGACCTAGACTTGCCGCTCCGTGACCGCTTGCCGTGCGGTAGCAGAGAGAACAGTCTATGACTTGGGTGACTGGAGTCTTTGACTTTGACTATTTTTTGGGCCTTCCTCTGACACCGCCTAGTATATAGGTCCTGGATGGCAAGAGACTTGGCCCCAGTGATGTACTGGGCCGTACGCACTACCCTCTGTAGCGCCTTACGGTCGGATGCCGAGCAGTTGCCATACCAGGCGGTGATGCAACCGGTCAGGATCTGGGGACCCATGCCAAATCTTTTCATTCTCCTGAGGGGGAAAAGGTGTTGTCGTGCCCTCTTCACTGCTGTCTTGGTGTGTTTGGACCATGATAGTTTGTTGGTGATGTGGACACCAAGGAACTTGAAACTCTCAACCCACTCCACTACAGCCCCGTCGATGTTAATGGGGGCCTGTTCGGCCCTCCTTTTCCTGTGGTCCACGATCAGCTCCTTTGTCTTGCTCACATTGCGGGAGAGGTTGTTGTCCTGGCACCACACTGCCAGTGTTGAGGATTGCTCCTCCCTATAGGCTGTCTCATCGTTGTCGGTGATCAGGCCGACCACTCTTATGTCATCAGCAAACTTAATGATGGTGTTGGAGTCGTGCTTGGCCACGCAGTCGTGGGTGAACAGGGAGTACAGGAGGGGACTAAGCACGCACCTTTTAAACAGTTACAGAGTTTAATGGCTGTGAAGGATGGATCAACATTTGAGTTACTCCACAATACTAACCTAATTGACAGAATACAAATATTCCAAAACATGCATCCTGTTATGTGTCATGTTTGGGGCAAATCCAATACAACACATTACTGAGTACCCCTCTCCATATTTTCAAGCATAGTGGTGGCTGCATCATGTTATGGGTATGCTTGTAATCGTTAACGACTGGGGAGTTTTTCAGGATAAAAAAGAAATGGAATGGAGCTAAGCACAGGCAAAATCCTAGAAGAAAACCTGGTTCAGTCTGCTTACCACCAGACACTGGGAGTTGAATTCACCTTTCAGCAGGACAATAACCTAAAACACAAGGACAAATCTACACTGGAGTTGCTTACCAAGAAGACAGTGAATGTTTCTGAGTGGCCGAGTTACAGTTTTGACATAAAGCTTCTTGAAAATCTATGGCAAGACTTGAAAATGGTTGTCTAGCAATGATCAACAACCAATTTGACAGAGCTTGAAGAATTAATTACATTTGACATTTGAGTCATTTAGCAGACACTCTTTTCTAGAGCAACTTACAGTTAGTGAGTGCATACATTTTTTCATACTGGCCCCACGTGGGAATCGAACCCACAACCCTGGCGTTGCAAGCGCCATGCTCTACCAACTGAGCTACACGGGGCCACATAATGGGCAACTATTGTACAATCCAGGTGAACAAAGCTCTAAGAGACTTACCCCAAAACACTCACAGCTGTAATCGCTGCCAAAGTTGACTCGTGTGAATACTTATGTAAATGAGATATTTCTGTATTTTATTTAAAATAGATTTGTCTAAATGTCTAAAAACATGTTTTCACTGTCATTATGGGATATTGTGTGTATTTGCGTAATTAGAAAAAAACATATTTAATCCATTTTGAATTCAAGTTGTAACACAACAAAATGTGGAAAAAGTCAAGGGGTATGAATACTTTCTGAAGGCACTGTATTTATTGGAAAGGAGCATCAAGCTCATCACCGTGCACTTTCACCACCCTGTGAAGTTCATCATAATTTATTTAATCTGTAGCCTAATAACCTGCATGCTTTACCGAGCCGTAGTGGGAGGACCACACAACTAGTCATCGCGTGACTCCAAGTTTACTTCGATATGATGGTTAATATATCGATATTTGAGCATTAAAGCGTTTCCACCGCTATTTCTCACATAATGAATTGTGTAGCGTATTTTGTTTTGTCGACATTTGGAATGTTTACTGACAAGGCCTGTCGTGACGTTTTTAATGCGACGTACTTTACTCGCATAAAAAGGTTGGATGGTAAACTGGTTGGAGTTAGAAAAAAGTTTGGTCCAAATCGGATGTTAGGTACTATATTTATTTAATATTATATGAGTCCTATAAATTAAAATGGCCAATTTGGGTGCATTAAATTAGTTTAATTTCTCAGAGATTAAATTATATTTCGACAAAAGAATGTTGCAGGAATGCTAATGTTATCTGTTTCTAACAACATAAATGATTCCAGAACAATCTATTTTTCTTGTTCTTTTTGAGGTGGAACAACCCTTGTGTGACAAATAAAAATGTATTGGATTTACCTTCAAATATAACTCACAGATATAAAATGACATTAAATGTGAAACAAAAAATTTAACAAGAGGACATGTTTATGCAAGTACAAGTGTCGCTTCACTAATGTGGTCTATTGACAAGCTGCCTCAGCAGAATTTACCCTGTAGTGTTTGTAGAGTCGTTTCTCTACATCGTATCACTTACCATCACAACAGAAGCACTATCATATATCGCTAAGTCAAGCTAAATGCTTGTAAGAAACATGAGTGTGTGTGTGTGTGTGTCAGACTGCTATATAAAAACACTTCAAGTTCAGTTTCATTGTATTTGAGGAGAGAGTTGATACCAAGCAGGACTGTCATATACAAGGTCGTAAAAATGGATTCCACTGGGATAAAAATTGAACAAGCCTAAGGACAGTTTCTCTGGATTATGGATTACCCTGAGCTGTTAAATTTTACAGCCTCTCCTTATTGAGAGATTGCACTGAGCATCAACCTTTTACTCAAACTCAAGGGACAGTGAATCTGTTTTGTAGGGACATTGAGTCTGTTTTGCGATCAATGTTTATTGCATTGATATCTACCACAATCCGTCAGCCATAGACAATCACAATGGCTTTACAAGACGTCAGTGGCTTTCAGGACACCCTTATGTCTCACAGGTGGAACACTCCTGCCTCACTCTCTGGGCCTATGGGAGATACCACTCCTCTCCTGGACATGGCTGATGAAAGGAACCTTGGTTGGGGAAGGTTTAAATCATCTGAGAGAGATGGAGGGGTCCCTCTGCGCTTTTTCATACCTACCCCTCAGAGCTCTGTTCCTTTCCGCTGTGAAAATAGACACGCGTCCCTTTCTTCCCTGTCCACCTCCTCATCACCGCCCACCCGCCGCCCATTCCCTTTGTCTCATGGAACCACTACCCTGGCCTTTGTGTTCCAAGGAGGTGTTATAGCAGCGGCAGACACACGTGCCAGCTGCTCAGGGCTTGTCGCCTGTCCCTCTGCCCAGAAGATCCTGCCCATCCACTCCCATTTACTGGTCACCACTTCAGGCAGTGGTGCAGACTGCATGCTATGGGAGAGAATACTGGCCAGAGAGATCCGCCTTTACCAGCTACGCCACGGCCGCCGCTTGTCAATCACTGGCTCTGCCAAGCTCCTCTCTCATATGCTGCACCCATTTAAGGGGACTGATGTGTGTGTGGCAGCCACTCTTTGTGGCTGGGATGTAGAGGAGGTTAGGGTGGAGGAATTCAGGGGACAAAGAGTTGATAGGATGGGATCAGGGGGATCAGGCAGAGACGACAGCATCTCTCCAGCAAAACGGCCCCTTGAAGAGAAAGGAATGTCTGCAAGTGATGCTTGTAGTCAAGATGACTTGACTGACAGTGCCAGTGAGAGAACAAGACATGCAGTAACTGACGTGGCCCTGACAAGATCCCCTGCCAGTGATCGTTGTGGCCCAAAGCTGTTCTATGTGTGCAGTGACGGCACCCGGCTGCAGGGAGAGCTATTCTCGGTGGGCTCAGGTTCGCCCTATGCTTACGGAGTTCTGGATGGAGAGGTGCAGTGGAGCCTGAATGAGGAGGAGGCTATCTCATTGGCCAGAGAAGCTGTGTACAGGGCCACACACAGGGATGCATATTCAGGGAACTGTGTGGACCTTTTCCACATCACTGCCCAAGGATATTGCCGAAGAGACAGGGAGGATCTGAGAGAGGAGTACCACAGAGAGAGGGAGAGGGTGCTGAAGAGGGGAAAAGAAAGAGAGCGAGAGAAAGAGAGCGAGGAAGATAAGAAATAGGAATAGGGATTGATAAATAGGGAAGGGGGAGGGTTGGGGTTAGAGGGTACAGTGAGGGAAAAAAGTACACTGCTTAAAAAATAAAGGGAACACTTAAACAACACAATGTAACTCCAAGTCAATCACACTTCTGTGAAATCAAACTGTCCACTTAGGAAGCAACACTGATTGACAATAAATTTCACATGCTGTTGTGCAAATGGAATAGACAACAGGTGGAAATTATAGGCAATTAGCAAGACACCCCCAATAAAGGACTGGTTTTGCAGGTGGTGACCACAGACCACTTCTCAGTTCCTATGCTTCCTGGCTGATGTTTTGGTCACTTTTTAATGCTGGCGGTGCTTTCACTCTAGTGGTAGCATGAGACGGAGTCTACAACCCACACAAGTGGCTCAGGTAGTGCAGCTCATCCAGGATGGCACATCAATGCGAGCTGTGGGAAGAAGGTTTGCTGTGTCTGTCAGCGTAGTGTCCAGAGCATGGAGGCGCTACCAGGAGACAGGCCAGTACATCAGGAGACGTGGAGGAGGCCGTAGGAGGGCAACAACCCAGCAGCAGCACTGCTACCTCCACCTTTGTGCAAGGAGGAGCAGGAGGAGCACTGCCAGAGCCCTGCAAAATGACCTCCAGCAGGCCACAAATGTGCATGTGTCTGCTCAAACGGTCAGAAACAGACTCCATGAGGGTGGTATGAGGGCCCGACGTCCACAGGTGGGGGTTGTGCTTACAGCCCAATACCGTGCAGGACGTTTGGGATTTGCCAGAGAACACCAAGATTGGCAAATTCGCCACTAGCGCCCTGTGCTCTTCACAGATGAAAGCAAGTTCACAATGAGCACATGTGACAGACGTGACAGAGTCTGGAGACGCCGTGGAGAATGTTCTGCTGCCTGCAACATCCTCCAGCATGACCGGTTTGGTGGTGGGTCAGTCATGGTGTGGGGTGGCATTTCTTTGGGGGCTCGCCAGAGGTAGCCTGACTGCCATTAGGTACCGAGATGAGATCCTCAGACCCCTTGTGAGACCATATGCTGGTGCGGTTGGCCCTGGGTTCCTCCTAATGCAAGACAATGCTAGACCTCATGTGGCTGGAGTGTGTCAGCAGTTCCTGCAAGAGGAAGGCATTGATGCTATGGACTGGCCCGCCCGTTCCCCAGACCTGAATCCAATTGAGCACATCTGGGACATCATGTCTCGCTCCATCCACCAACGCCACGTTGCACCACAGACTGTCCAGGAGTTGGCGGATGCTTTAGTCCAGGTCTGGGAGGAGATCCCTCAGGAGACCATCCGCCACCTCATCAGGAGCATGCCCAGGCATTGTAGGGAGGTCATACAGGCACGTGGAGGCCACACACACTACTGAGCCTCATTTTGACTTGTTTTAAGGACATTACATCAAAGTTGGATCAGCCTGTAGTGTGGTTTTCCACTTTAATTTTGAGGGTGACTCCAAATCCAGACCTCCATGGCTTGATACATTTGATTTCCATTGATAATTTTTGTGTGATTTTGTTGTCAGCACATTCAACTATGTAAAGAAAAAAGTATTTAATAAGATTATTTCATTCATTCAGATCTAGGATGTGTTATTTTAGTGTTCCCTTTATTTTTTTGAGCAGTGTATTTGACCCCCTGCTGATTTTGTATGTTTGCCCACTGACAAAGACATAATCAGTCTATAAAAAATCCAGAAAAACGCATGTCAAAAATATTATAAATTGATTAGCATTTTAATGAGGGAAATAAGTATTTGACCCCTCTGCAAAACATGACTTAGTACTTGGTGGCAAAACCCTTGTTGGCAATCACAGAGGTCAGACGTTTCTTACATTTACATTACATTTTACATTTTAGTCATTTAGCAGACGCTCTTATCCAGAGCGACTTACAGGAGCAACTAGGGTTAAGTGCCTTGCTTAAGGGCACATCGACAGATTTTTCACCTAGTCGGCTCGGGGATTAGAACCAGCGACCTTTCGGTTACTGGCACAACACTCTTACCCACTAAGCTACCTGCCGCCAGGTTTGCACACATCTCAGGAGGGATTTTGTCCCACTCCTCTTTGCAGATCTTCTCCAAGTCATTAAGGTTTCGAGCCTGACGTTTGGCAACTCCAACCTTCAGCTCCCTCCACAGATTTTCTATGGGATTAAGGTCTGGAGACTGGCTAGGCCACTCCAGGACCTTAATGTGATTCTTCTTGAGCCACTCCTTTGTTGCCTTGGCTGTGTGTTTTGGGTCATTGTCATGCTGGAATACCCATCCACGACCCATTTTCAATGCCCTGGCTGAGGGAAGGAGGTTCTCACCCAAGATTTGATGGTACATGGCCCCGTCCATCGTCCCTTTGATGCAGTGTAGTTGTCCTGTCCCCTTAGCAGAAAAACACCCCCAAAGCATAATGTTTCCACCTCCATGTTTGATGGTGGGGATGGTGTTCTTGGGGTCATAGGCAGCATTCCTCCTCCTCCAAACACGGCGAGTTGAGTTGATGCCAAAGAGCTTGATTTTGGTCTCATCTGACTAAAACACTTTCACCCAGTTCTCCTCTGAATCATTCAGATGTTCATTGGCAAACTTCAGACGGCCCTGTATATGTGCTTTCTTGAGCAGGGGGACCTTGCGGGCGCTGCCGGATTTCAGTCCTTCACGGCGTAGTGTGTTACCAATTGTTTTCTTGGTGACTATGGTCCCAGCTGCCTTGAGATCATTGACAAGATCCTCCCGTGTAGTTCTGGGCCGATTCCTCACCGTTCTTATGATTATTGCAACTCCACGAGGTGAGATCTTGCATGGAGCCCCAGGCCGAGGGAGATTGACAGTTATTTTGTGTTTCTTCCATTTGCGAATAATCGCACCAACTGTTGTCACCTTCTCACCAAGCTGCTTGGCGATGGCCTTGTAGCCCATTTCAGCCTTGTGTAGGTCTACAATCTTGTCCCTGACATCATTGGAGAGCTCTTTGGTCTTGGCCATGGTGGAGAGTTTGGAATCTGATTGATTGATTGCTTCTGTGGACAGGTGTCTTTTATACAGGTAACAAGCTGAGATTAGGAGCACTCCCTTTAAGAGTGTGCTCCTAATCTCAGCTCGTTACCTGTATAAAAGACACCTGGGAGCCAGAAATCTTTCTGATTGAGAGGGGGTCAAATACTTATTTCCCTCATTAAAATGCAAATCAATTTATTACATTTTTGACATGCGTTTTTCTGGATTTTGTTGTTGTTATTCTGTCTCTCACTGTTCAAATAAACCTACCATTAGAATTATAGACTGATCATTTCTTTGTCAGTGGGCAAATGTACAAAATCAGCAGGGGATCAAATACTTTTTTCCCTCACTGTAGGTGTTAGAGGGTTGGGGTTAGAGGGTAGGGGTCAGAGGGTTAGAGGGTAGGGGTTAGAGGGTTAGAAGGTTAGTAGGGGTTAGAGGGTAGGGGTTAGAGGGTAGGGGTTAAAGGGTAGGGGTTAGAGGGTAGGGGTTAGAGGGTAGGGGTTAGAGGGTAGGGGTTAGAGGGTATGGGTTAGAGGGTAGGGGTTAGAGGGTAGGGGTTAGAGGGTAGGGGTTAGAGGGTAGGGGTTAAAGGGTAGGGGTTAGAGGGTAGGGGTTAGAGGTTAGGGGTTAGAGGGTAGGGGTTAGAGGGTAGGGGTTAAAGGGTAGGGGTTAGAGGGTAGGGGTTAGAGGGTAGGGGTTAGAGGGTAGGGGTTAAAGGGTAGGGGTTAGAGGGTAGGGGTTAGAGGGTAGGGGTTAAAGGGTAGGGGTTAAAGGGTAGGGGTTAGAGGGTATGGGGTAGATTTAGCCCATTCATAGACGCTAATTACAGTTATTGTCTATTCATGAAGGTATCTTTTGGCTGGGGAGTTTTGTTAAGAGCCCCGACGCTCGTGCTGAACGTTAACATTCATTGCTTGCAGTATGGTTTTGGAAACATAAGGAACGTATCTTTCATATTAGCCATATTTCCATGTTACATCGCTTGTTTACGGAAAACAGACGGAAGACAGAGGCGACTACCTGTGCTAATTAGCTATCTGTGTCTCCGAACACCTGTGTGTAAACGGAAGACTGACACCACAATCGTGTTGTCACTGAAAAATACTGTCGGTGGCAACTCTGTTAAAACTGGTTAAATCAGTGTCTTGACGTGACTTACTTTAATGTATTGACTGTTATTTGTCGAATCACCTAACTTTGTTTAATTGTCACTCGATTCAATTAATCATGTAAAAATTAACTCATATGGAATTTGGGGCACTACGGAAGAAGCTGTTTAACGAGTTACCATCTCCCGAATTAAACTCTTAGAAGATATATGTTATATATCGATAACAGTCACTTATTAAATAATTACCTCTTATCAGTCTCATTCTGAACGTCGCATAATCCTTGAACCTGCAAGAACCCTAACCTTATTGATGAATCAGCAATACACAAATTGGCTTAATTATTTATTTACTAACTAACTAGGCCCCTTACACTTCAGTGTTGTGATGCAAAAATTATAGCAAAATGTATAGCGCATAGAATTAAAAAGGTATTGTCTGACATTATTCATTCTAATCAGACAGGTTTTTTACATGGACGATACATTGGAGATAATATAAGGCAAGTACTGGAAACAATAGAACACTATGAAACATCTAGGCATCTATTCATAGCAGACTTTGAAAAGGCATTTGATAAAGTACGACTGGAGTTTATATATAATACCTGGAGCATTTCAATTTTGGAGAATCTCTTATGAAATGGGTTAAAATCATGTATAGTAACCCTAGGTGTAAAATAGTAAATAATACCAATTTCTCAGAAAGTTTTAAACTGTCAAGAGGAGTAAAACAAGGTTGTCCACTATCGGCATATCTATTTATTAGGGCCATCGAAATGTTATCTATTAAAATCAGATCCAACATTTGTGGAAAAATCACCCTGATTAACTCTTTAGTATTATCCCAGTTTACCTATTTGCTTAAGGTCTTGCCTACGCCTAGCGAACAGTTTTTTAAATTATATGAGAAAAGAATATTCAATTTTATTTGAAACAGCAAGCCAGACAAAATTAAACGGGCCTATTTATATAATTCATATGAATTCGGAGGACATAAATTATTAAATATTAAAGCATTAGACCTATCACTAAAAGCTTCAGTCATACAAAAGTTATACTTAAATCCGAACTGGTTCTCTAGCAAATTAGTAAGATTGTCTCACCCCATAGAAAGGTAAAGACCTGTCTATTTGTGGAAAAATCACCCTGATTAACTCTTTAGTATTATCCCAGTTTACCTATTTGCTTATGGTCTTGCCTACACCTAGCGAACAGCTTTTTAAATTATATGAGAAAATAATATTCCATTTTATTTGGAACGGCAAGCCAGACAAAATTAAACTGGCCTATTTATATAATTAATATGAATTCGGAGGACAGAAATTCTAAAATATTAAAGCATTAGACCTATCACTAAAAGCTTCAGTCATACAAAAGTTATACATCAATCCGAAGTGGTTCTCTAGCAAATTAGTAAGATTGTCTCACCCCATGTTCAAGAATGGCCTTTTCCCCTTTATTCAGATTACAACCTCTCATTTTCAGTTATTTGAAAAGGAAATAATCTCCCAAATATCACTATTTCTAAAACAAGATATAGAAAGTTGGTTGCAATTTCAATGTAATCCTCCAGAAACGACAGAACAAATAATGCAACAAATATTGTGGTTAAACTCAAATATACTAATTGATAAAAAAAACTTTTTTTTTTATTCTTTTGGATTTTCTTCGTAAATTATATCAGAGGTAGGACTGGTGGAGTTATGTTGCACATGCAGCTAACAAAAACATTTGGAAATGTCTGCTCTACCCAAAATTACAACCAAATAATTGCAGCATTACCGCAAAAATGGAAGAGGAAGAGGAAAGTGGAAGGGGGGAAAAGTAAGGAACTTGTCTGTCGGCCCTGCATTAAAGAACATAATTGGTTAAAGAAAATTGTGATAAATAAAAAAGTATACCAGTTTCATTTAAGGACCAAAGGATTGACAGCCATTCCATATAGTTGGGAAGAGATTTTTGACGTACCGATTCCATGGCATGTTTATGAACTGATATGCAAAATGATGCCGGATTCAAAACTTAGAATTTTTCAATTTAAATTATTATACAAAATTCTTGCTACCAATAGAATGTTATTTATATGGGGGATACAATCTTCCCAGCTCTGCAGATTTTGCTGCGAAGAGACAGAATCATTAGATCATTTGTTTTGGTACTGTCCATTTGTAGCTTGTTTTTTGTCACAGGTCCAGGAATGACTGAAGGATTGCAATATTTACCTGGAGCGAACCCTGCAGATAGCACTACTGGGTGATCTGAAAAGTCATAGTCAATCAAGCAATAATATAATGATACTTTTAGCAAAAATGTTTATTTTCTATTTATAATCTGTAGAAACAATGAGAATAGAAGGGTTCAGAACTTTTGTGAAACATCACAGTACAGTTGAAAAATATATGGCAAATAGAAATCCAATATGGATGGTGTTAAGATATAGATGGGAGGTGTTGAATGGAGCTGAAGGATTGTACTAATAACAACTAATAACAACAAGATAACTAATGTAAAGCATACTCTGTCCATAATAAGTATATAGGTTATAGGTTGAGAGCTTTTGTGAAAGAGCACAGTTAGAAAGATATGGCATATAGAAGCAAACCGGATGGACATCATGAAAATGATCGGAGAGGTTGAGGGTAGAGGAAGTTCAGGAGTAAAAACAAACGAAATAGAATTATTGTAAAATTGACTGTGTCCATAAAATGTATATAGTATGTATAAGCTGGAAGTAGAGGCCTAAGCGTTGTTGTTCACTAGTTTACTCCTATTAGGGAAGAATGGTGGGGTTGGAAAGTAATAAAGGGAAATATTTTTTTTTTAAAGGATATGTGTATATATATATATATATATATATATATATATATATATATATATATATATATATATATATATATATATATATATGTATATGTATGTATATGTATTTATATGTTTGTATGTATGTGTATATGTATGTGTATGTATGTATGTATATATATATATATATATATATATATATATATATATATATATTTGCGAGAAAAAAACACATATGGGTGATTGGAAGTGATGCAGACAGGTTGATGGAAGTTACAATCTGTCTGCAATATTTAAGCTGATCGACCCCACCCCCCAAAATAAATAAAATAAAAATAAAAACGAACTAAATAATAACACAATACAAACACACGCACACATAGGTTATTGATTACTAATGTAATGAAAACAGGTCCCTAGTGGACTGGACTAACAATAGCACGAATGCTTGGGTAGAAGGAGGGTTGGCTGATTCAGAGAGAGTGGGGGGAAGGAAGAGACAAAGGAATTCACCTATCGGACATTTGTAAACTACGCTCACTGAAAAACAAATGCTTAGCACCCGCTCATTCGGATTAGAAATGCAACATGTATTTACGTGTAGCTGTCCTCGATAGTTGAGTCAAAGATGTAGGACTCTGGTTTGCCCACCAGAGATCCCAATGTCCTTGGTAGAGTTTCTGGTCGTAGTGGTGGTTAGGATGGGTACTTCAGTGTGCCCTGTAGTTCGTAGAGTTGATCTGTTTGGATAGGTACTTCAGATGTACCACCGGTTGTCGGAGAGGGATTGTCCTTCCCAGCTCGTGTCTTTAGTGAAAGTTCTCTAGACGACTATACATGCCAGCTGCAGACTGAGATGATAAGGTCTAGTGCATTGTCTTCTTCGTCACCTCGTGTAGAGGTTGAGAGTTTCAGAGTTTCTCCATTTCAAACGTGTGGACTAACAGCTTCACGCTTCCTGGTCTGGTAGAAATTCAACCATTTGCAACATCCATCTTATACCGTAATCTGCTTGGTCTTCCTTTGGTAATTGAGTTCTAGTTTTAAACCATTTTGTAACGTTTAGCTCACGCTTCACGTCTGAGGTGAATTTCATCACGAGGGGTTTTATACTTGAGTAGAAAAGGGGGCGTTTCATCATGTTTGTGCTCATCTGGGCGTGGCCACTGACTGAGAACAAATCAATATGGAAACAACCATCTCATCTAGAATGCTAAAATCCCATTGTTATCTTCACAGAAGTATTATTATACTTAATCATTCATTTTATACAACAATTAGATGCAAACCTCATAACTGGGAAGTGTACACTCCCAGAGATACAGTTATGTTGTTCCACCTTCTTTAATGACATCACAACATAGTAAAGAATTTGACATGATTGTTCTTTAAGTCACCACAGACCATTTCCCACATTCTTTTAAGTAGGAATATTGTTTAATTTTCCACTTTTGGATGTTGGAGTCTTGGCTGGAAGACTTCCTTTGTCTCAATACTGCATGGCACGGAAAATATAGTTTCTGCAAGGAATTTACAGTAAGTGTAGCCTATATTATTTTGATGTGATATGTAAGTAGAGGGCTTTATGTTTCTAGAACCGTACCGCAATTGAGAATTGATTTACGTTTAGATGGAGTATCTGGCTGTTTGGACTACTAGAGCCAATTCGCCTAGAAACAGAACATGTAAGTTCCTTGGACTATAAGGAGTAATGTTATGCTCCTTTAGTTCATTCTTGGGCTAGGGTAGATTAGGGAAAACATAAAGTAAATAGAATCAGAGGGTTGAAAAGAAGGATGAAGACTGGCCACTTTTTACAGAATTAAGGGAAATGCATGCAGAGATGGTGGGGCAGAAACAGGGTGTGGTTGGAAAGGGAGAGAATGAAGAGGAAAGGTTGGCAACAAGTAAGGTAGAAATTAGATGAGGGCTGCCACAGTCTGCCAGTGAGATACTACTTCTTCTTAGATTAGGTTTAATGGCGGTTGGCATTCTGCCAGTGCGAGAGTGGGTGCTCTAAGCATTTGGTGTCTTCCATTCAAAGAAGACAGAAAATAAAGATGCTGGGAGTCATCCACCATCTTTGGTCTGGAGTCTAGGTGTGGGGGAGAGGAGAGCGGTAGAGCGAGAGAAAAAAGCAGAGAGGTGTAAAATGGCAGAAGTGGATCTGCTGAGGCTGCTAAGGGGAGGACGGCTCATAATAATGTCTGGAATGGAGTAAATGGAAGGGTATCAAAAACATGGTTTTCATCTGTTTGATACCATTCCATTCACTCCATTCCATCCATTGAACTCCATTCCAGCCATTATCATGAGCTGTCCTCCCCTCAGCAGCCTCCACTGAAGTGGAAGCTGAGTTCGAATCAAGCAGAGCATCAATCAAAGTTGGTGAAGATGAAAGTCCTGAATGGACAACAGTAGTGTCAAAAACTGGAACAAAAAGGAAATTGTCTAATCTTTGGAGTGAGGGATACATCCATGAATGATAATGATTCACTTCTTGTTGGGATGCGTTTGTTGAGTGACCAGGAGTGGTCTTATTTTGATTGATTGTATTTCTGAAGAACAGAGGAAGATTGCAGTGGGCCTCAAAAGAATCCGGACAACAGAAGTTTCCTGCTTTGAACTTTGGAGTAGAGCACCCGTCAAAGGAGTCATCTCAGGGGTGACGACGGATGTTCAGGTTGAATACCTAAAGAGAATTCCTGGTGTGGTTGGTGCCCGGCTTCTGACTCGCTGGGTGAACGAAAAAAAAAAAAAGAATGTCTGTTGGTCCTGTTGTTTTTTGACAAAGAGCATCTACCTATGCATGTGATGCTTGGTTATGTAAGATACACTGTTAGAGCTTTTGTTCCCAAACCACTGCAGTGTAAGAACTGTAAAAGATTGTTGTTTCAAGTGTGTGCAGACGGACGGAGTATACTGAAGAACGGTGTGTAGAAGGACGACGGTGTTGCAATTGTGGTGGGGATCATGATCCCGAGTTCCTGGAGTGAAGGAGATTGAGGTGGCAAAAGTTAGAGCGACCAATCGAATCTCCTATGCGGAGGCGATTAAAAGAATTGACAAAACAAGTGATGCTAGTGATTTTATGGTAGTGGATGCACCACAGCCTGTATTAAAGTTTGCTGCCAGTCAAACAATACCATGTGTGTTAAAAATGTGGATTTTGTGGCGTTCATTGCCACAGCTATAAACTGTACGACTCAAGTCTCAAAGAAGTCTATGATACTGGACATTGTGGCTGCGGCAGAACGGTTTTTGGGACATAAGGATTTTACATCTGAAGACTTGCAAGGGGTACTGGCGCCAGAAGAAGGCCTGCCCTCAGAGGTTCCCGTTGAGCCTGTGTAAGGATCAGATCTGTTTATTTTTTAACAGTAAAGTTGTTTGATTTATTTTATTTTAGGTATTATTATTATTTTTAAGATGTTTGTTCCATTTTTGGGGGGGAATCCTGTTTCCATCCTGCACGGTAGGTGGCGGGATTCACATTCAATTGTGCAATCGCCAATATACCATAGAAGAAGAAGAATCCGGGTGTCGGTTGATCTCCAAAACACTTTCAAAGATGGCGCTGTCTAGTGGCTTGCAGAGTGAGTCTGCGGATTTTTCATTTAATAATGACCGGTCTTTTTCATTTGGTTGTGGACTTGGTCAGACCGACTTGGGCTTTGGGGCTGCACCGGGTGACAGACTTAATTTCTCCATAAAAGCTTCGCTCGGCCCCGACGACGAGGACGGCCCGGAGAGGAAAATAGAATTTCTCCATGGGACCACCACCTTGGCTTTCAAAGTAAATTGAGATTGCTAGTTAAAGCCTCTGTTTTAATGTAAAATAAGTCACACATTAACTCAAATTATATCCTTGAGATTTTATTTGATATTAGCTATAGCTAGCTATATTGGTGAAGTGGTCTTGAGTTCCATGCTGTGTCTGTTTTAGTTTTCTTGATGGCTAACTAGCTAGCTTATGTTAGCCAGCCAGTTATCTAGCGGGCTAATTGTGCTTGCTCATTGCTAACGTTAGCCAAGCTTGCTAGCTAGTTATCTAAATAACTACCTACAGTAGTTTGACAACACTGACAGTTCATCAGCTAGTTTACAAGTTTGTTTTATCTAAATGTGTCACATACTAGCTAGTAGCCACAGTAGCTTGTTTGCTTGGCATTTGGCAGTAATTCCAATTGCACATAGCTAGTTACATAGTCCTATCCAGGGCTAAAGTTACTAGTTAAGTATACATTACATACTGGCCTAAACTTTGTTAATGAGAATTAGTATTCTTCTAAAAGTGTTGGATCAAACTCTCTGTAGCAGAAACAAACCATCAGCTGACAGCCAGTAAGGCCACCAATCTCTCAAGTCAAGTGCAGCTGGCCCTCCCTAACTAACCTCAAATCCCATTTGTCATCATTCCACAGTTCCAACATGGCGTCATCGTGGCGGTGGACTCTCGGGCCACAGCTGGTGCCTACATCGCCTCCCAGACTGTAAAGAAGGTGATAGAGATAAACCCGTACCTGCTGGGCACCATGGCTGGAGGTGCAGCTGACTGCAGCTTCTGGGAGCGCCTGCTGGCCCGCCAGTGTCGCGTCTATGAGCTCCGCAACAAGGAGCGCATCTCTGTGGCAGCTGCCTCCAAGCTTCTGGCCAATATGGTGTACCAGTACAAGGGCATGGGCCTCAGCATGGGCACCATGGTGTGTGGCTGGGACAAGAGGGGGCCAGGTAAATAGCACTCCTACACTCTGAGCACACGTGTTACCCCAATTGACGTATCTATGTTACAGTGGAACCCCAGTCATACATGTATTTGTTTACCCCATGATCTGGTGAACTTGCTAACTATGTAAACACTGTTTTCCCGCTAGCTAGTATGCTGCTACTCTCTGTTTATTATCTATGCAGTCACTTTAACTATACCACATTTGCATATTACCTCAATTATCTCGACTAACCGGTGCCCCCGCACATTGACTCTATACCGGTACCCCCTGTATATAGCCTCGCTGCTGTTATTTTACTGCTTTTATTTTCTACTTATCTATTGTTTACTTAACACTTATTTTTCTGCATTGTTGGTTAAGGCCTTGTAAGTAAGCATTTCACTATAAGGTCTACATCTGTTGTATTCAGTGCGTGTGACAAATAAGATTTAGTAGCTGCTAAGAGTATGGGATGTATTATTTATTAAATTATTTTTTATTTTTTTACATTGGTTCATAATAGCAATAGTTAGCAGGGATTGAGTGAACCTCTCCTGTCTCTGCTGCTTGTGAAAATGTTTACAACACATCAGCTGTCAACAGTTACCAACACAGTTCAGAAAGTAGGCTAAGTACCGGGTTGAGTGAATTTTGGTTGTCTGCAACTAGATGGCATTGCTGTCACACTCTTTCTTACTATTGTGGATTTTACTTGTGCTTTTGGATGCTGTGCAGTAAGAGGCAGTAGCCTACATTACATGAGGTGTGCTTAAAGAGGACTGCACCGTGACGCTCTAATGGGAGATTGATAGGGCTGGGACTGTGGGCCAGGGAGAGCCGGCGTGGTGATGGACGCAAGGTCTCGGCCCGGACAATTGGGTCGCGTGCATAATGTGGTTCTGCTTGATCGATGAGCTTTGTTCACAGAGTGGGGAGAATGTGTGGACAATAACAGGCTTCCAGACTGCCTGGGACCTAGGTGACTTGTGTTAAATCCTGCAATCAATCGGGATAATAATGATCCCAGTATAAGTGCAATAGGAATGGTGGCAGCTACAATGCCAGTGATTGAATGGAGAGGAAAATGTCATGTAAATTAAATCAATCTCGATTAAGAGAAAGCTCATTAGCGGCTACAATGATGTCAAGCACTGTTATTCTGTTGATTAAGTGTCTTAAGTGGCACAAGAAATATATCTAATAAAGTATGTTTAAGAACACTTCAAAAACAAAAGGCAAGAATATTTTTTATGACACATTCTGTTGTTGGGGTACTCCCACACCATTCCAACACATTAACATTTACAATTTTGGGGGGAAGGACAGTTACTTTTAATGGGTGAACATCATAAAATGGAGAGAGACTAGATAGTACATTGACGGCCAAATTACTGCACTGTAATACCAAACCACATAGGATCCAGAAGTGAGTGAGTCAGTGAATTTGCACAGGTAGCAGACGCTGCACAGTATAGGTAAGCTGCTGTTCCCTTGTGTGTGTGAGGCTGAGCATCTGTTTTTGAAGCCCCTGGCCTCCTTTAGCTCAGAGCGGAGCCAGTGATTTGTTTTAGTGAGATCGACAGATGTGACAGACCCATTCAGACAGACAGACGCTGCTCGTCCGTCTGATGCCAGCCCCTGCTCTTCTGAAGGCTGTCACTCTGACGTTCCTCAGCGCTGACATGAAAAAGAGTTAGAGCTTAACCGCCTGTCACCTAGCTGGTGGAGTGGAAGGCGAGGCGCTATGCCGGAACGTTCCGCCGTTCGCAGCTCGCCGCCTTCCTGCAGGTTTATGTGGGCTCATGAATTTAAGCCCTTTTGTTCTGCCACGATGAGCGTCACCCTCCTCTCCCCTCCTTATCTTCTGTGCCGCTTCTCAGTGACGCACTCTCCCTCCCCCTCCGCCCCCCCATCCTACATTCCTGTGTTCTCTATATAGATCCCAGGTGTGTTATGGATGTGGAGGTGTTGGTGCTTTTATCCCTGCCTGGCCCCGAAGAGCCACCCTCCTCCTTCCTCCCTGCCTCTGCATGAGTGGCTGCCTTTAGAAAAGTCTCCTCTATTACATTTTTAACCAGTCCTCCTCAGTCTTCAGAGTCGCTGCTCCAAAATTGCAAATTATCCTGGCGCATAGGCAGGAGCTTAGTGATTATCAGAGGGAGCTAACGACGCGTATAGAAGGTGCAATTTGCCAGTTGAAAGCAATTGTGACTTCTTAGCGACCAATTTCTTAAAGAAGGCTGTCCTTAACTGGCCTGGGAGCTGTGGCCTATCATTGGGAGGATTTGTGTGAGCTATACAGTTGAAGTCGGACCTTAGCCAAATACATTTAAACTCAGTTTTTCACAATTCCTGACATTTAATCCTAGTAAAAATTCCCTGTCTTAGGTCAGTTAGGATCACCACTTTATTTTAAGAATGTGAAATGTCAGAATAATAGTAGAGTGATTTATTTCAGCTTTTATTTCTTTTTTCACATTACCAGTGGGTCAGAAGTTTACATACACTCAATTAGTATTTGGTAGCATTGCCTTTAAATTGTTTAACTTGGGTCAAACGTTTCAGGTAGCCTTCCACAAGCTTCCCACAATAACCGGGAGACTCATGGGTGGCGCACAATTGGCCCAGCGTCGTCCAGGGTAGGGGAGGGAATGGCCGGCAGGGATGTAGCTCAGTTGATAGAGCATGGCGTTTGCAACGCCAGGGTTGTGGGTTCGATTCCCACGGGGGGCCAGAATAAAAAAAAAAAATGTATTCACTAACTGTAAGTCGCTCTGGATAAGAGCGTCTGCTAAATGACTAAAATGTAAATGTAATGTAAAATAAGTTGGGTGAATTTTGGCCCATTCCTCCTGACAGAGCTGGTGTAACTGAGTCAGGTTTGTAGGCCTCCTTGCTCGCACACGCTTTTTCAGTTCTGCCCACACATTTTCTATAGGATTGAGGTCAGGGCTTTGTGATGGCCACTGCAATACCTTGACTTTGTTGTCCTTAAGCCATTTTGCCACAACTTCGGAAGTATGCTTGGGGTCATTGTCCATTTGGAAGACCAATTTGTGACCAAGCTTTAACTTCCTGACTGATGTCTTGAGATGTTGCTTCAATATATCCACATAATTATCCTTCCTCATGATGCCATCTATTTTGTGAAGTGCACCAGTCCCTGCTGCAGCAAAGCACCCCCACAGCATGATGCTGCCACCCCCGTGCTTCACAGTTGGGATGGTGTTCTTCGGCTTGCAAGGTACCACCTTTTTCCTCCAAACATAACGATGGTCATTATGGCCAAACAGTTCTATTTTTGTTTCATCAGACCAGAGGACATTTCTCCAAAAAGTAAGATCTTTGTCCCCATGTGCAGTTGCAAACCGTAGTCTGGCTTTTTTATGGCGGTTTTGGAGCAGTGGCTTCTTCCTTGCTGAGCAGCCTTTCAGGTTATGTTGATATAGGACTTGTTTTACTGTGGATATATATACTTTTGTACCTGTTTCCTCCAACATCTTCACAAGGTCCTTTGTTGTTGTTCTGGGATTGATTTGCAGTTTCCGCACCAAAGTACGTTCATCTCTAGGAGACAGAACGCATCTCCTTCCTGAGCGGTATGACGGTGCGTGGTCCCATGGTGTTTATACTTGCGTACTATTGTTTGTACAGATGAACCTGGTGCCTTCAGGCGTTTGGAAATTGCTCCCAAGGATGAACCAGACTTGTGGAGGTCTACCATTTTTTTTTCTGAGGTCTTGGCTGATTTCTTTTGATTTTCCTATGACGTCAAGCAAAGAGGCACTGAGTCTGAAGGTAGGCCTTGAAATACATCCACAGGTACACCTCAAATTAACTCAAATGATGTCAATTAGCCTATCAGAAGCTTCTAACGCCATGACATAATTTTCTGGAATTTTCCAAGCTGTTTAAAGGCACAGTCAACTTAGTGTATGTAAACCTCTGACCCACTGGAATTGTGATACAGTGAATTATAAGTGAAATAATCTGTCTGTAAACAATTGTTGTCATGCACAAAGTAAATGTCCTAACTGACTAGCCAAAACTATAGTTTGTTAACAAGAATTTTGTGGAGTGGTTGAAAAACAAGTTTTAATGACTCCAACCTAAGTTTATGTGAACTTCCGACTTCAACTGTAGGTATATAAGGTTGTTCTTTGAGATGTGTGTGTGATTCACAATTATCACAGGTTCACGCTTTGATGGTGTTGAGAGAAACAGGCTTTTTCCCTCCCTGATTCACCATCTGTAGGTTGGCTCTCTGGTGGAACAGCACAGGCTGGTGGTGCTAGTCACTGCCGCTGCGTCACTGTGATCAAGCCCTCTGCCTGTGTCACGTTGGGGAACAAACTGTCTCACAAGTCATCCTTGCAAATACACCAGCCTGCATTTTGTGTGTGTGCTTGCATTATCAAGTGTAGCTTGTGCGTGTGTACATGAATATGGTTGTTATTTTGTGGATTTTGTTCTTTCGTTTTTCCATCTTTTCTCTGAGTTCGGGTCACCTGCTTGGCCCAGTATGGGTCGATAGTTAATTTGGGTGTGTTGGAAGGGATCAATAAGGCCTAGAGCAGCGCCCCGGGGAGGACAGACAGGCAGGCAGTGTGTCAGGATGTGCCTCGTCAGCAGGTTCTGCTGGGCTTGGTTTACTCTGAGAGGATGTAGCTGTTCACATTCCCTCTGGAGGGCACCACACGGTGTGTGTAGTTGGATCTATTACGTGTTTGTGTGTGTTAGAGAAGTGTGTGGGTGGTAGGGCTGTCCCCGACAAAAAAAATATCTTGTTATTTCGACCAATCGATTGGTATAATTATTTTTACGTGTTTTTCCATATGTGTGTTAAGGCTGAACGATTTTGGAAAATAATCTAATTGCGATTTTTTGCCCCCAATATTGCGATTGCGATTTAATATGCGATTTAATTTATTTATCCTTTTTCCCCTACAAAACATAATGAATGATTTAAATATGACCAACACAATAGTATATACATTTAGTGTGAAATGTTCTTTCCCATAGGCTGGGTCTATTTGTTAGAATTAAATTCAAACATGTATGACTTGAAATAAATGACATTTTTATTGAACTGCTCATTACAGAAACATCTGTGGCTTTGCCACTGTGCATTTAAATAATTTAAACAAAGGCATGAACTTTGTAAACACTGTGTGCAAAAGGTACAGTCTTAAGAAAAAAATAATTTTAAATTGTATGTATCTTACTGCTCCCAAGTCAGTAACATTTCACACAACTGAAACAAGGAATTTGCTTTGAAAATATTTTGTAAAATCAAAGTAAATAAAGTTATAAATAAAAAATGAGAAATGCACTTTTAATTTAGACAAACTATTTTTTATAAACGATTTGAATATTATAATATAAAATAGATGAGCCTCACTTATCTCAAGTACACAACAATAACACACCACACAGACTAAAGTTCACTACGAGTATGGCACTGCCAGCCATACTTATCCAACAGTTCTGTTCTCAGTGGCTCACAGGTTTTTTGCTAAGAAAACCAGAATATTGACTTTTTCTGGCTTCAAGGCTGAGCGAGTGCAAGTCACAATATTCCCTCCTGTGCTAAAAAGACGCTCTGAGGGAGCGCTTGTAGCAGGTACACAAAGATACTTGCGTGCCATGGTGCACAACTGTGGGTAGCTGATCTTGTGCACCCTCCACCAAGCCAATGGATCATCTTCTCCATCAATGGTAGGAGTCATCAGGTAATTGTTTATCTCTGCCTCTGCGACATCTTCAAGATTTACAGGCAAAGAAGGAGAGGCTGAACTGGTCTTGAAAAAACTGCCAAGAGACCTCTTCGTCTTTTCCCCCAAGGACTGTGCACTTTGAGGCATCTGAACAGTTTCAGTACGAGACCTCTTCTCCTATTAGATGAAAACAACAGCCATTAGTTTTCCAGTTAGATTTTACAGAAAATTTTTGTTTTTGTGAAATACATAATTATTTACCCAATGATATGTACGTTGTGCCAAGTCTACTATCTCTGTCTTCAGACGAGTCTTGATAGCAGGGATGTTGTCTGTACTGATGTACTGTATTTTGAACCTAGGGTCCAGGAAACAGGCAACATCCAAAAGCTCCTGGATGTTTGGGTCTCCATATTTGTTATTGAGGTATGCTAGGACTTTGGTTTTTATTGATTTAGTCAGGTCAGTGTCCTCAGCATCTTCAGCCAGGACTGATGTGGCAAAAAGGTGGAGAACTGGCTTGAGGTAGGAGATGCTTACATACTCCTCTCCAGAAAGAGCATCAGTAAACTCCAGTAGAGGATGCAGTGCCTTGTGAATCGACTCCAACACGTCAATATCCTGCCAGGTTGGGATAAGGGAGCGTGCATATCGATCTCCAGACAATACCTGAGAAATGGCTTTGGCCTGTTCAAGCACTCTGGCAATCATCATTTCTTTAGAACCCCATCTTGTTGGGCACTCCGTTATGAGGTTGTGCTCAGGGAGTTTGAGCTCTCTCTGTGCCTCCGTCAGGGCTGCTTTCTTCTTCCAACTGTGGGAAAAGTGCCCCACCAGCTTCCTGCACAGTGCTGTTGCCCTTGACACTCTGTCATCTTTGAGTGCATTTTCTAAAAGAAATAAAAAGTAGTGTATTACACACAATTTGAGTTTTGATACAAGGCTCTCACTATTACACACTCAAATTAGCTGTAATTCTGAAATACACACATCCACAACACATCCTCTCTCTCTCTCTCAATTCAAAGGGTCTTTATTTGCATGTCAATTCTCTCTCTCTTTCTCTCTCTCTCTCTCTCATAAACACTAAAAAAACATGTAAAAAACAAAAACAAGAAAAGAAAAAAAATGCAGGTGGGCATTCCACCACAGACAGACATATGATATAAGCAAGTAAAATGAATTTACATATTAGAAAAGGAGTGGAAGTATGAATTTATTTAATCCCATCCGATTTATATAATATCATTTATATATATTTGTATATTCAGCTTTACTAATCGACGCATCTCTCTCTCTCGCACTCGCGCACACACACACACACACACACACACAAACACACACACACACACACACACACACACACACACACGATAACTTACCAATGGCAAGATGTAATCTGTGGCCAAAACATTGGAGCCTCGTCCATTCATTAAGCCGCGCAGCAAGCACCATATTCGACGCGTTGTCCGTCGTGATGCAGACGTGATTCTCCTCGTGGAGATCCCAGCTGACAAGCCCTTCTCTCAGGCCGGCTGCAATATTTTCCCCTGTGTGATCGTCTGGGAAGTAGGTAGTTTGTAGGCAGCGAGCTCGGAGGTTGAAATCTTCATCAATAAAATGGACTGTAAGACTCTGGTACGGCTCAGCTGTGCGGCTTGACCACATATCAGTAGTGCTAGCAAAAAACTCCACCGTTTTAAGTTCCGCGGCGACTTTCTCTTTGCACTTTTTGTACAGCTCCGGTATGGCAGTCTGACTGAAGTATGTGCGGGAGGGTATACTGTAACGTTTATCAAGCGTATGTATTAATGCCATGAACCCAGGCTTGGTCACCGTGCTGAGAGGCATCATATCTTTGGCTATGAACTCGGTTATTGTCCGAGTGATTTCTCCGTGCCGTTTTGAATTACGTTCATACGGAGTGACACTTTCGAACATTTCTGTCAGTGATCCCTGTCTTGAGGTATTTGGCTTGTCTCGCGCACTGATGCTCGGCATTTTGGTCATACAACTGTCATGCATTGATTTGTGGTATTTTTTTAAGTGCTGAAACAGGTTTGTAGTGTTACCCCGTGAAGTAGCAATCGGAGCACGGCATGCTCTGCACAACACCTGACGCTGCTCAGCATCTTCTTTTTTAAAACCAAAATAGTTCCACACCACCGACGTGCTGTTCCTCTTCGATATTAAAGTATCAGCTGTGTCAGTTTCTGACTGTTCCGTCGAGCAAGAGGCCATTGCGCTGGACAGCATGAAAAGTCGCGTCACGTGACCACCTCAAATCGCGCACGTTGCGATTAGAAAATCGCAACGTGCCCCCTTTCATGCTGAGTGGTTATCGAAAGGGAGAGAGCTTGAAATATTTTTCAAATAGGCTAAATTGAGGAACTATTGTCATTCTCAATGGATGTAAAAACAGACTTTGTTTACTTGCTGTATGAGGTGAATCATTTTTTTAATTTAGAAGCTCCACAGTGATGGTGAGTTAATACAATCAGAAATAGTATCAGATCCCCAAATGGGCACATTTATAGGCCTACATTTGCACGCAGGCCAGGTAGCCTAGGCCTACTTCTATGCGTGATCAGGTGTGTGTCCTTACTCAAGAAACAAAAGACAATTAATAAATTGACAACTCGTAAATGGAATGAAATTAAGTAAAACTTGTTTCTCACAAGTGTAGCCTAGGTTGTGTGCTCTGCAAACAACCTGTCCACTCCTACAATGAGAATGGTAAGACTGTAATAATAATATATTGAATGCATTAACAAAAATTACCATAACCAAACAAAGATTGTAGATTAGAAATTATGGGAATTACGGGTAGATGTACTACTGGTGATACTGGTGTGCTTCTACAATGGATTAGTCCACTCAGACAGGTGTCTTGTGTGCCATTAAAAATTATAATTATATAGTGCATTCGGAAAGTATTCAGACCCCTTGACTTTTTCAACATTTTGTTACGTTACAGCCTTATTCTTAAATGGATTAAATCGTTTTTCCCCCTCATCAATCTACACACTACCCCATAATGACAAAGCAAAAACAGGTTTTTATATCACATTTACATAAGTATTCAGACCCTTTACTCAGTACTTTGTTGAAGCACCATTGGCAGCGATTACAGCCTCGAGCCTTCTTGGGTATGACGCTCCAAGCTTGGCACACCTGTATTTGGGGAGTTTCTCCCATTCTTCTCTGCAGATCCTCTCAAGCTCTGTCAGGTTGGATGGGGAGCGTCGCTGCACAGCTATTTTCAGGTCTCTCCAGAGATGCTTGATTAGGTTCAAGTCCGGGCTCTGGCTGGGCCACTCAAGGATGTTCTGAGACTTGTCCCGAAGCCGCTCCTGCGTTGTCTTGTCTGTGTGCTTAGGTTCATTGTCCTGTTGGAAGGTGAACCTTCGCCCCAGTCTGAGGTCCTGAGCGCTCTGGAGCAGGTTTTCATCAAGGATCTCTCTGCGCTTTGCGCTGTTAGTTTTTCCCTTGATCCTGACAAGTCTCCCAGTCCCTGCCGCTGAAAAACATCCCCACAGCATGATGCTGCCACCACCATGCTTCTCCATAGGGATGGTGCCAGGTTTCCTCCGGACATAACGCTTGGCATTCAGGCCAAAGAGTTCAATCTTGGTTTCATCAGACCAGATAATCTTGTTTCTCATGGTCTGAGTCCTTTAGGTGCCTTTTGGTAAACTCCAAGCGGGCTGTCATGTGCCTTTTACTGAGGAGTGGCTTCCGTCTGGCCACTCTACCAAAAAGGCCTGATTGGTGGAGTGCTGCAGAGATGGTTGTCCTTCTGGAAGGTTCTCCCTTCTCCACAGAGGAACTCTGGAGCTCTGTCAGAGTAGATCAAGGCCCTTCTCCCCCAATTGCTCAGTTTGGCCGGGCGGCCAGCTCTAGGAAGTGTCTTGGTGGTTCCAAACTTCTTCCATTTAAGAATGATGGAGGCCACTGTGTTTTTGGGGACCTTCGATGCAGCAGAAATGTTTTGGTACCCTTCCCCAGTTCTGTGCCTCGACACAATCCTGTCACGGAGCTCTACGGACAATTCCTTCGACCTCATGGCTTGGTTTTTGCTCTGACATGCACTGTCAACTGTGGGAGTTTATATAGACAGGTGTGTGACATTTTAGAATAAGGCTGTAACGTAACAAAATGTGGAAAAAGTAAAGGGGTCTGAATACTTTCCGAATGCACTGTGTGTGTGTGTGTGTATGTATGTATGTATATACAGTTGAAGTCGGAAGTTTACATACACTTAGGTTAGAGTCATTAAAACTCGTTTTTCAACCACTCCACAAATTTCTTGTTAAGAAATTAGAGTTTTGGCAAGTCGGTTAGGACATCTACTTTGTTCATGACACAAGTAATTTTTCCAACAATTGTTTACAGACAGATTATTTCACTTATAATTCACTGTATCACAATTCCAGTGGGTCAGAAGTTTACATACACTAAGTTGACTGTAACTTTAAACAGCTTGGACATTTTCAAAAAATTATGTCATGCTTTAGAAGCTTCTAATAGGCTAATTGACATCATTTGAGTTAACTGGAGGTGTACCTGTGGATGTATTTCAAGGCCTACCTTCAAACTCAGTGCCTCTTTGCTTGACATCATGGGAAAATCAAAAGAAATCAGCCAAGACCTCAGAAAAAATCTGTAGACCTCCACAAGTCTGGTTCATCCTTGGGAGCAATTTCCAAACGCCTGAAGGTACCACGTTCATCTGTACAAACAGTAGTACGCAAGTATAAACACCATGGGACCACGCAGCCGTCATACCGCTCAGGAAGGAGACGTGTTCTTTCTCCTAGAGAATAACGTACTTTGGTGTGGAAAGTGCAAATCAATCCCAGAACAACAGCAAAGGACCTTGTGAAGATGCTGGAGGAAACGGGTACAAAAGTATCTACAGTGGGGAAAAAAAGTTTTTAGGCAGCCACCAATTGTGCAAGTTCTCCCACTTAAAAAGATGAGAGAGGCCTGTAATTTTCATCATAGGTACACGTCAACTATGACAGACAAATTGAGGAGAAAAAATCCAGAAAATCACATTGTAGGATTTTTAATGAATTTTTTTGCAAATTATGGTGGAAAATAAGTATTTGGTCACCTACAAACAAGCAATATTTCTGGCTCTCACAGACCTGTAACTTCTTCTTTAAGAGGCTCCTCTGTCCTCCACTTGTTACCTGTATTAATGGCACCTATTTGAACTTGTTATCAGTATAAAAGACACCTGTACACAACCTCAAACAGTCACACTCCAAACTCCACTATGGCCAAGACCAAAGAGCTGTCAAAGGACACCAGAAACAAAATTGTAGACCTGCACCAGGCTGGGAAGACTGAATCTGCAATAGGTAAGCAGCTTGGTTTGAAGAAATCAACTGTGGGAGCAATTATTAGGAAATGGAAGACATACAAGACCATTGATAATCTCCCTCGATCTGGGGCTCCACGCAAGGTCTCACCCCGTGGGGTCAAAATGATCACAAGAACGGTGAGCAAAAATCCCAGAACCACACGGGGGGACCTAGTGAATGACCTGCAGAGAGCTGGGACCAAAGTAACAAAGCCTACCATCAGTAACACACTACGCCGCCAGGGACTCAAATCCTGCAGTGCCAGACATGTCCCCCTGCTTAAGCCAGTACATGTCCAGGCCCGTCTGAAAAACAGCCCCAAAGCATGATGTTTCCACCCCCATGCTTCACAGTAGGTATGGTGTTCTTTGGATGCAACACAGCATTCTTTGTCCTCCAAACACGACGAGTTGAGTTTTTACCAAAAAGTTATATTTTGGTTTCATCTGACCATATGACATTCTCCCAATCCTCTTCTGGATCATCCAAATGCACTCTAGCAAACTTCAGACGGGCCTGGACATCCAAAGTTGACCCACTGGGAATGTGATGAAATAAATAAAAGCTGAAATAAATCATTCTCTCTACTATTATTCTGACATTTCACATTCTTAAAATAAAGTGGTGATCCTAACTGACCTAAGACAGGGAATTTTTACTAGGATTAAATGTCTGGAATTGTGAAAAACTGAGTTTAAATGTATTTGGCTAAGGTGTATGTACACTTCCGACTTCAACTGTGTGTGTGTGTATATATATATATATATATATGCCACTGCTCGACTAAAAAATTATCGGTCGACTAAATGGGGGCAGCCCTAGTCTGTAGCCTACACCTCAATTTCCCTGACACAGTTCCACACCTGTGAAATGAACCCACTTTACCTTGCTCTCCTCCTACCCCTCCCTGAATGTCAGATGGTACAGACTGACTCCTGTCTCTCTGCCTCCTCAGGGTTATACTACGTGGACTCGGAGGGGAACCGTGTGTGCGGGGACCTGTTTGCAGTGGGCTCTGGGTCCATGTATGCGTACGGTGTGGTGGACAGCGGGCTGAGACAGGATCTGTCTGTGGAGGAGGCCTGTGAGCTTGGCCGCAGGGCTATCTACCAGGCCACGTATCGAGACGCCTACAGCGGAGGACAGGTCAACCTGTACCACGTCCACAGTGAGGGCTGGACCAGAGTGTCCCAGGAAGATGTATTGAAGCTGCACCACCAGTACCAAGAACAGAAGAAATAGAGAGGGGTAGGAGGAATGGTCGAAGGAGGGAGGCGATGGAGGGAGGGCGTTTTAGTTTCTCTGTCAAGAGCTTTTTAGAATGGTCAAAATTAGGGATGGTTGATAAGGATATAGCAATCATTTTCTTCTGTTTGGATTCATTTCACTTACACGTCCGTTATGGTTTACTTTCAGATATGCTCCTAGCTAATTGAAATGTTTGAACATTTTTACCAAACAATGGGCTGCACTTCCCCAACGTAGTGTTTGATATGACACAGTGCGCGCTGTGTCCTAGTGAAGAGGCTGGTAAGTCAAATACGGCTCACTCAGTCTTGGAGTAGTCTCTCTCTTACACCGTTATAGATCTACCTTGTAACCACAACTGGGAAAGCAATAAACCCTGAGATGTTTTTTCAGCTTGAAATGTGTGTTTCTTTTTATTTATGTCCTCTTGTGTTTGCTCTGGTGTTTACTGTAGATGTGTCTGTTATTCATGTACACAACACATTCTCACCTGTCATTTCATGTTTTTCCTTTCTTCTCCATTCCTTGATATTGCTCCTTTCCCCAGAATTTTCATTTTCTGTTAATATTTTGTCATCTGCATCTGAGATCCTGATGTATTCTGTTCCTCTACCTACAAGCGACCCCTCGAACCCTGCTCTGTGATCATTGGGGAGTAGCTGCAGTGTTTACCTTTAAACCATAGGAGTTGCTAATTACATATCTATCACTAATTGTGCTTCCTGTGTGGAAAACAGAGTATTTTCCCCTCACGTGTAACTTCCCCTCATCCACTGTTTTAGCAACAGTTTATTTATTTAATTGGAAGGGAAATGTATTGTTTAATTTCTCTCCGACACACTTAGCTTCTCAATGCTAATGTTATGTGCAACTCTGTCACTGTGCTTTACAATGTAATGATCTGCGTTGGGCTGTGAGGCCCTTCAGCGGTTTTACGGGCGGGAAATAAACACTAATAAAGGCGATGGGTAGACGTCTATGCCCCTGCACCTTCCAGCCATGGTTTGAATCTAGTTTCACAGGTGGATAGTTGGCAGATGCAATAATAAATACATGGGATTTCAATAAATGTAAACGAGCCTTCCTTTCCAGCGCTCTGCTCTGAGTAAAATGAAGAGATGAGTATTACACACTCATGGTGGACCCTCACAATGGCACTGTGTGTCGAGCTGGAATCATACAGAGCATTTGACTTACTGGTTAGAAAACCACTTTAATGAGATGACAGCAAGTTAATGTAAGTGAGCAAAGACTATTTTAAGGATGAGCGCAATAATTATAATTAAAATATTCAACTAATCTTGGTCTTCTCTTTCAAGCATGATGAACTTGAGTGTGTGGAAGAACTGGAATGGAACAAAAGCTGGTACAACCTGAGGGCCTGCGGCCAGTCATGACCAGTGGTCTCCACCAGTGGAGGCTCCTCAGAGGAGGAAGGGGAGGACCATCCTCAGTGAATTTCATTTCATTATTGAAATTGTTATGCTTTTAAGATAAAACTATACTAAATATATTAATGTCACCAAATAATTCATTAAAACATACTGTTTTGCAAGGAAGGTCTACAGTAGCCTCAACAGCACTTTTGTTGGGCAGCACGGAGGACAGTTAGTTTCCGTCCTCCTCTGGGTGCATTGACTTCAATACAAAACCTAGGAGGCTCATGGTTCTCACCCCTTTCTGTAGACTTACACAGTAATTATGACAACTTCCAGAGGAAGTCCTCCAACCTATCAGAGCTCTTGCAGCATGAACTGACATGTTGTCCACCCAATCAAAGGATCAGAGAATGAATCTGGTACTGAAAGCATAAGCTACAGCTAGCTAGCACTGCAGTGCATAAAATGTGGTGAGTAGTTGACTCAAAGAGAGAGAAATATAATTGTTGAATAGTTTTGAACAAATTCATTATTTCAAAAATGAAGGACCAAGCGAGAACCACTTTCACGTAGCTAGCGAATGCAGCTAGCTAGTTTAGCCTCTCAAACATCCGGATTAAACAGAGGCATGCAATGTTAGCTACCTGGCTATGGCTATCCAACACTGGAACTCTTCCAAGTCAAGGTAAGCTTTTGATTTTATGAATGTATTGCCACCGGGGTCCAACGGTGTAACTGCTAACCTGCTTGCTGACTGTACACTGTACTGCATGATTGTAGCGGGTTTATTAATGTGTTAGCAACTAAAACTATGTTGACTATGACGTTAGCTAATATGGTGACAACGATGCAGGCTGTGCGTAGCGGTTAGCAGTTATGATATGAAGGTTTGGCTTGGAAAGGTTTTTTCACCTGGTCACAGCTAATATGTTGTGCGCTGAAGTCCACAAGTGAGGGGAAAAGGTGAGAGGAGGAGAGCTCGTAGATGCTAGAAGGAATTATACAATGAACAAATGACCATGCTTTTTGTATGTGGCTGCTATGAAAATGAACTGTGTTTGTGTGTGATCAGGGATGTATTAATTCCTCCGATTCTTTTGAAAAACGTTTCTTAAATGGAACGAAATGGGAATAAACATACTACCTGAATTTGAAACTCTTGTTTGCAGCTGTTGGACTAATGATTACACCCTAGATCAGCTAGATGCAGGCAATGTGCAAGGCAGTATTGAATGTCACTGTCACCTTGATTACTCAAATTTCTCTTGACCTACGTTATAAACTTTCATTCATAGGCTAGGTTGTTGCAACCTCATGATGGGTATAGGGAACATTTGAGTGTCATGTAGTAGCCTAAACCTATTGATGTTACATTGAGCTGGGTGAATGAAATATGAATGACAGTCATCCAATATATTGTAATAGAAATAAGGCCATGCTCATGAAAAATGTATCGTCTTACCTCATCTTAAACGGCACAGACTGCCACTGGTCTCCACCGGTGGTATAGGGCCATTTAGCTGTCAATGTGAGGGACATTTTTCAGTTTCACCATCTCATGATTTGCTCTCTCCGCTCTCATAATACTTTAAAATCAACTACTGGATGGTGACACGGGGACGGTGTGACAAATGGTGAAAATAACATTGTGTTTGAACCTAAATAAGAGAGCATTTAGAAAAAGACCAGCTGGTGAATGGCGATATTGGAAGGTGCCAGCACAATGATTTTCAGTGTCAGAAAATAACCTCTATGCCCACGTTATGCCATCTGTCAGGTGGTCCTATGTAATTTTGGTCTCAGCTACCAGATCTGATTAGGGGCGAGGCTCCTGGGGGAGGCCAGTCTGTTAGATGAACACAGATCCACTTCAAACTGGATAGCTCTTGTGGATGGTCCTGGATGGTCCTGTGTAGCTCAGTCGGTAGAGCATGGCACTTGCATTGCCAAGGATTGTGGGTTGGATTTCCACTGGGGCCACCCATATGTAAAATGTATGCACGCATGACTGTAAGTCATTTTGGATAAAAGTGCTAATTGTGTTACAGCCTGAATTTGTAGATTACATTAAGATTTAGTGTCACACAATACCCCATAATGTCAAAGTGGAATTATATTTTTAGAAGTATTTACACATTTTTAGAAGTATTTACAAATTAATTAAAAATGAAAAGCTGAAATGTCTTGAGTCAATCAGTATTCAACCCCTTTGTTATGGCAAGCCTAAATAAGTTTGTGAGTAAAAATTACCTTAAGTCACATAATAAGTTGCATACACTTTGGATGGTGTATCAATAAAGGCGTCCTTCCTAACTCAGTTGCCGGAGAGGAAAGGAACCTTGCAGGGGTTTCACCATGAGGCCAATGGTGACTTTAAAACAGTTACAGTTTAATGGCTGTGATAGGAGAAAACTGAGGATGGATCAACAACATTGTAGTTACTCCATAATTCTAACCTAAATTACATAGTGAAAAGAAGGAAGCTTGTACAGAACAAAACATATTCCAAACCATGCATTCTGTTCGTAATAAGGCACTAAAGTAAAACTGCAAAAAATGTGCCAAAGAAATTAACTTTATGTCCTGAATACAAAGCGTTATGTTTGGGCCAAATCCAACACATCACTGAGTACCACTCTTCATATTTTCAAGCATGGTGGTAGCTGCATCATGTTATGGGTATGCTTGTCATCAATGAGGACTAGGGAGTTTTGTAGGATAAGAAGAAATGGAATAGAGCTAAGCACAGGCAAAATCCTAGAGGAAAACGTGGTTCAGTCTGCTTTCCAACAGACACTCAGAGACAAATTCACCTTTCAGCATGACAATAACTGAAAACACAAGGCCAAATATACACTGGAGTTGCTTACCAAGACGACATTGATTGTTGCTGAGTGGCTTATTTACAGTTTTGACTTAAAACGGCTTGAAGATCTATGGCAAGACTTGAAAATGGCTGTCTAGCAATGATCAACAACCAACTTGACAGAACGTAAAGAATAAAAAAAGAAATAATGTGCAAATATTGTACAATCCAGGTGTACAAAGCTCTTATAGACTTACCCAGAAAGACTCACAGCTGTAATCGCTGCCAAAGGTGATTCTAACATGTATTGACTCAGGGGTGTGAATACTTATGTAAATGAGATATTTCTGTATTTCATTTTCAATAGATTAGCAAAAATGTATAAAAACATGGTTTCACTTTGTCATTATGGGGTATTGTGTGTAGATAGGTGAGGGGGGAAAAAACAATTTAATCAGTTTTGTATTCAGGCTGTAACACAACAAAATGTGGAATAAGTCAAGCGGTATGAATACTTTCTGAAGGCACTGTATTATTATTATTATTGTTACATAACTGTAGGTTGATCTAAAACACTTATCCATGTGAAGGTAGGAGCTCAGAGATCAAAGAGAAAAACACACAGATAAGCATGTGTGCCTTTGGTAATGATTGAGTGTACCAGAGTAAAAACGTGTTATTATTTATTTCTCTCTCATCCTGGATGCTGAACCAGGATCGACAAAAGAAATGAGAAGTCTATTTGGCTGACGTAATGACTCTGGGCGCGCTGTCTTGTGTCCACCCTGAAGGCTCTTGGGGCATCGGGTAAGCCTAATCAGCATGCTCAGGTCCTTAAACGCGCGCCAGTTTCTGACAAACAGCAGAGCTGGCACGAGGGATAATTGTGTTTGTGCTTCTTGCGCATCCCTATACTCGGTCGTGCAACAGGCTGCTGCTCCCTCGCCTCATTTGAGAGGTGCCATTTTTCATTTCTCTGCGGCTCTGAGGCAGCGCTCTTGTCATTCCTGTCACGTGCTGCCGGTCTCCTCGAGCCTGTTTTTCCTCTCCACAACATTGTTTTTGACAATGGCTTTTCTGTCAAATAATTCAGCAGCAGGAATGAATAACTCCTCACTGAGAAAACATTGCCAGCCTTTAAGTGTGGTCTAACAGGTCTGGTCCATTCCGAGTCAGTCCTTGTCATTTTCAGAGGCAGGTTTGTAGGCACTTTTAGTGTGCTGCTGCCCCACTGCTGTGTGTGTTGTTCTGATGATGGTGATGGTGACAATGATAGCCCCACTAATAGCACAGTGTGTCCCAGAGGACACCTGACTGCATAAATGTGGCATGTCTGTTTGTTTCATCGTCAGCAGCAGAGGTTCCTGGCCTCCCAGGCAAACAGACACGGGGTCAAGAAAAGTGCTAAAGACATGGCAGTAAGAGCGATGGTCTCTGCCATGTTCAGTCCACTTACTCCTGTGTGGCGCTTGTTTTTATTGCTGCGTCCTTTATGGGTGGTCACTAGTTACCACAGTCACAAAGTCATAATTATGGCTAAACCCCGCCTATTTCTACTATTTCTCTTCGTAAAATCTGATTTTAAACCTTATGCCTAACCCTAACCTTAAATTAAGACCAAAAATAAAAAGTTTGTTTTCATGATTTTTTAACAATATAGGCTATTTGGAATTTGAGGCTGTGGTAACTAGTGACAACCTTTATTATGCGGTGACCATCATGCCCTGTAGGACTGGGAGTGGATTGCTCTTCGTTGATGCTTGTTTTTTCAGGGTATCAAAATGATTTTGAGAGCCTGCATGGGTTTAGTTCATACAAACAATACCAAGCACTAACATTTGTCAGGATGACACACCATTTAAGTTGTTGTGTGTTTGACCTTGTGTGTGTGTGGGGGTGTGCACCAAATGCAAAACTATTTTTGTAATCTTTACATGGCAGTGTGGTGGAGGGAGCAAACGCTGATAATATTAATGTATCCAACATCAAATGACCAGTTTAGATTCATCACATTATCGGCTGTACTTATGGAAATAGGCTAGCTCTCTGCCTGCCTGTCTGCCTGCCTGTGGGAAGGGGGAAGTAAAGTACAGTGTTTTTGGAGGTTTGAAGTGTCTCGGAGGACTGCAGGGTTTTTGACATTCATCGGCAGGCCTCTGCAGGCCCATCTCAGCCAGGGCCAGACTCTGCAGCGAGGCGTGAAGTTGTCTTTCTTCTCCTGGATTTCCACTGAATCTCCCCCGGGGCGACCTCAGCCCATCATCTACCTTCCCCTTCACCTCCCCAGGCCCATCCAGGCCCGGTCCGATCAATGCCATCTATCCCCTGGCCGGAACGCCCACCCGGTACGCCAGGGGAAGGGGAGGCATTAATTAAACATCCCAGAGCTCGTTACTCAGGCCCAGCCCCTCGGCTTCCTGCCTCTTTTTACTGAGTCTGCAATTGTAATTCAGGCTGGAAGTGGACGTGAGGGTAATGAGAGAGGATACGGAGACGAGGGGAGGACGCCATTGACAGATTATCCGGAGGGATGGACATGACAGTGGCACTGACACGGGCTCTAGTGGCTCGGACGACCTGATTGACAGAGGTTCTAGTGCAGGGGTCGGCAACAGGTGGCCCATGGGCGAAAACCGTCCCGAAAATCCCCAGGAATTCAGCAAAAAATGTGTTTCATATAGGAAATCTGTTCACCAAGTATTCCCATGACTAAAGAGACGTCGCATATGTCTCAATGTAATCAAGATATGAAATGATTGTTATTTTCAAATATAATCTATTTTTGGGCAAATTATTATAATTATGTTCTGGCCCCCCGACCATCAGCTCCGACAAAAATCGTCCCGCGGCTGAATCTAGTTACCTTCCCCTGTTCTTGTGGTTTTTGTTTAATTCCCCTCTCACACAGAAAGTCATGTATGGTGATGTATGGCACCCTATTCCCTATATAGTGCACTACTTCTGGTCAAAAGTAGTGCACTATATAGGAATGTGGTGCCATTTGAGACACAGTCTATGACTGTTCTCCGACACGGACAGGAGTTAACTTATAGAAGGACCAGGTCAGCAGATCATGGGAGCTTAGATTGCAGTATGAGTCACATCGACTCTGTGTCTGGACACTGTAATGGTAGGAATAGTGACACTTACTGCAAAGACTATTATGGAAATTATTGAAGAGGGTGATATAGATTGTGAGACTGCGTTGGTATTGAATGGATTGTATAATGAATATCATAATTACAATGTGTGATTGTAAAAACCTGAGAATAAAGTATCAATTACAATGTAATAATAAGTTCAGAAGGTAATCAGGGTTTCAGTGGTATGAGTGAACAGTGTTATGGAGAGGTATTTCTGTTGTTTATAACAGACAGGTGTAATAAAAGTGTAGTGGTGTATACATTTTTTCAGCATCCTTTTCTGATCTAACTGTCTTTGCCTTCCACAGCTCTCTGCCCTTCTTGCTTTCTCGCTGTCACAACAGCAGCACCTCTCTTTCAGCCTCCCCTCTCCTAGCCGCTTTATAGCTGACATAAGTCACTGAGTCAATGTGTCTTGTCTATCCACAAATGGCTACCCTTCCTCTCTCTCTCTCTCTCTCTCTCTCTCTCTCTCTCTCTCTCTCTCTCTCTCTCTCTCTCTCTCTCTCTCTCTCTCTCTCTCTCTCTCTCTCTCTCTCTCTCTCTCTCTCTCTCTCTCTCTCTCTCCCTCCCCTCCCTCTCCTCTCTCTCTCTCTCTCTCTCTCTCTCTCTCTCTCTCTCTCTCTCTCTCTCTCTCTCTCTCTCTCTCTCTCTCTCTCTCTCTCTCTCTCTCTCTCTCTCTCTCTCTCTCTCTCTCTCTCTCTCTCTCCCTCTCTCTTCTTGCCCTTTTCTGGCCCTTGCTCTCTGTCCTCTAATTCTCAGTCTTTATCTCTCTCGCAATCTCTCTCTTCTTGCCCTTTCCTGGGCCTTTGCTCTCTCTTCTTGTCTCGTCTCTTCCTTTTGACAGCTGGAGTGCCACAACCTCAAACACCCAGCAGTCTGGCCCTTCAATGGTATTCAGCCTCTGATCTTAAGCTCCCTCGTCAGCATTGCAGCAGAAAGCAGAACAAATATTTATCCGCTGTCTCCCCCCTCTCTCACTTTTCATTTCTGTCACAGTACCCAAATCCATCTTATTCTCTATCCCTCTCTCAGCTCTTTCTCTCTTTTTTTCTCTCTCATGCCCTCTCAGAATCCCAATCTCCCTTTTCCTTCCCTCTCTCAATCCCTCCGCCCTCCTGTTCTCTCTGCCCCTGTGTCCCTCCCTCCCCCTCTCTCTCTTTCCCCTGTCTCTCCCCCCCTCCCCCCTCCTCTCTATCTCCTCTCTCAGGACAGATCTCCTCTCATTACGTTGATGGTGGTGATGATTCAGTTCACTGGCTCTCTGCTCTCTTCTCTTCCCAGCGCCTCTCCAAGGCCTTTTTCAGAAGTCTGCTCATGCAGCCCTTTTCTCTTCAAGGGCACAGTGGCAGCATGGTGCCTGGTCCTCTGCCCTTCTGCCCTGTGGATCTAATGTTGGCACCACATATCACTTGACCATTAACCCTAGTAAGCATTGCTACCTATCCACCTACAACCGCATTCAATAATTTTAACTATGTGAACTATAACACATGCAATACATTAGCATGGGATCCTTCTTGTTCCTCCATGATAATGTTGTTTGAGTCTGTTTAATCTCTACGTGTATTTCCCTCTTATTGTCATGACATACATTTCTCTGTGTGAGGGATTAATGTTGCCAATATCTGCTGTGTCTTACCTGTGATCCTCATGGTTGCTCATTACCGATGTTACCTTGATCTAACGGCTCGTATGGCTGATCCTTATGAGAGCCTTATTATGGTCCCTAATGAGTAGAGTACTGCCTCTCTGCCTGGCTGGCTGCTGTCCCTCTCTCTCTATTGTTCTAAAGCACTGCCTTGTAAAGCTGCTCTGCTCGGGTGTTTTTACTGCGGCTCCGTGTTGTCAGTCCTTCACCAGCGTCGTCCCCTAACATGAAACATTAAAGGCTTTTTCTCACCTCCTCCTGTTCTTTTTGTCTCGTTTGCTGCTTTCATCTGTTTATCGGTTTACTGCAATCAGTTCCAGGACCTCTCGTATTACTCCCACAAAGACCCTTAGACACAGACACAATGTACACACACACACACACACGCTTCATCTGTTCTCGATCTCTCTCCCTTTTCACACACATACACATGTGTCTGGTTGATTGGTGGGATTAATTAATTAATTAATTAATTGGTTTGTTTGTTTCACCTGAGTTTTGAAATGTCTAGCTCTGATCCGGCTGATGTAGCCTTGGCTTTCATCACACTAATTGGCATATCTGAGCTCAGCTGGGATCCCACCAGAGGGCTGTGTGATTTTGCGAGGCAGGCAGGGCTCAGCCAGCGAGGAGTTAAATGCTGAGTGTGTTTAATGAAGGGTTAAAGCAGCAGATGAGAGGACAGGGCAGGAGGTCCTCGTCTCTACACTTCTCCTCGTCCGTCTGCTCCGAGACAGCTAGGGAGAGCTGGGCCATCCAGGTGGTGGTGGGGGGGGGGAATTGGTGATGTGGTGTGTGTGTTTAGTGGCAAGACTGCTCTTGGTTGCAAGGATGTTATCCTTGTATCTCTTTTGTAATGTTTTATTTGGTTAGGTCACAGTTACACAGGGTTTTAAATGGTTTTGTTCATTCCACACGAATACAGCCGACCCTGTACCCACGTTGACCCCTGACCCCTCCATCTTTCTCCAAACCTCTATCCCGCCATCTCTCCGTACTTCCTCTGGAAATAGGTCTGCTGTAGCCACACCTGAGGTCTCAGGTCCCACGCTGCTCTGTCCAGGTGTGTCCCTGGTAGCAGCTGTGACACACACACACACACACACACACACACACACACACACACACACACCACATCAGAGTATGTTCTTTTTCTACACATACAGTACACCCACTTTCTGTTCTTTGTTCAATATTTCAACAACAACTATAGCATCAGAAAAGCATTTCTGTCAGATTTTTTTCAATTTCTCCACCTCCTTGTTATTCTCTTGTTAAGAGTAGGCTGCACTTTAGTAAAACTACTCAATCCCTTAAAATCTCTCTCTCTCTCTCTCTCTCTCAAGATGGCGCAGATGGCATGTTATTACTTACATTATTAGCCCAGAACGTTTTTTGTGTTACATTACATTTACATTTTAGTCATTTAGCAGACGCTCTTATCCAGAGCGACTTACAGTTAGTTAGTGAGTGCATACATACAATATATATAGATATTTTTTCATACTGGCTCCCCGTGGGAAACGAACCCACAACCCTGGCGTTGCAAACGCCATGCTCTACCAACTGAGCTACATCCCTGCCGGCCATTCCCTCCCCTACCCTGGATGACACTGAACCAGGATCTCTAGTGGCACAGCTAGCACTGCGATGCAGTGCCTTAGACCACTGCGCCACTTGGGAGTTACATTACATACAGACGGAAATAACTTTTGGATATCAGAGCGGCGGTAATTCACCAGCATTCTGACCATAAATACGACTTTCCTGAATTTGATCCTTTGTTCGTACCCCCCAAGGCAATTGAACGTATTCCAGAGGCTTCTCCAAGGTGACGCCGGCGGAGAAAAGGTATTCGGAGTGGACTTCTAGTCCGACTCAGGAGGCGTGCACATCATCCACCGCTTCCGAGTATATTTACTCGCTAATGTTTACTCTCTGGACAATAAAATAGACAAGCTCAGGACGAGGATCTCCTTCCAGAGAGACATCAGTGACTGTAACATACTCTGTTTCACGGAATCATGGCTCTCTCCAGATATACTGTCCCCGTCCATACAGCCAGCTGGGTTCTCAGTACATTGAACAGACAGGAATAAAAAACTGTTTGTTTCATTATTAACTACTCATGGTGTGATTGTGATAAAGTACAGGAACTCAAGTCCTTTTGTTCACCCAACCTAGAATACCTCACAATCAAATGCCAGCCGTATTACCTCCCAATAGAATTCTCTTTGGTTATAGTCACAGACGTGTATATTCCCCCTCAACCCGATACCACGACGGCCCTCAAGGAACTACACTGGACTTTGTGCAAACTGGAAACCACATATCCTTAGGCCGCATTTATTGTAGCTCGGGACTTTAACAAAGCAAATATGAGGAAAACGCTACCAAAGTTCTGTCAACACATGCCTGTAGTACTTGCACCTCAAAAACTCTCGACCATTGTTACTCTCCCTCCCGGGATGGCTACAAGGCCCTCCTCAGCCCTCCCTTCAGCAAATCAGATCACGACTCCATTCTGCTCCTCCCTTCCTATAGGCAGAAACTCAAACAGGAAGTACCCATGCTAAGGTCTATTCAACGCTGGTTTGACCAATTGGAATCCATGCTTCAAGATTGTTTTGATCACGCGGACTGGGATATGTTTCTGGTTGGCTCTGAGAATAACATTGACGTATACACTGACACAATAACTGAGCTCATCAGGAAGTGGATACAGTGAGGGAAAAAAACATTTGATCCCCTGCTGATTTTGTACGTTTGCCCACTGACAAAGAAATGATCAGTCTATAATTTTAATGGTAGGTTTATTTGAACAGTGAGAGACAGAATAACAACAAAAAAATCCAGAAAAATGCATGACAAAAATGTTATGAATTGATTTGCATTTTAATGAGGGAAATAAGTATTTGACCCCCTCTCAATCAGAAAGATTTCCAGGCTCCCAGGTGTCTTTTATACAGGTAACGAGCTGAGATTAGGAGCACACTCTTAAAGGGAGTGCTCCTAATCTCAGATTGTTGCCTGTATAAAAGACACCTGTCCACAGAAGCAATCAATCAATCAGATTCCAAACTCTCCACCATGGCCAAGACCAAAGAGCTCTCCAAGGATGTCAGGGACAAGATTATAGACCTACACAAGGCTGGAATGGGCTACAAGACCATCGCCAAGCAGCTTGGTGAGAAGGTGACAACAGTGTGTGTGATTATTCGCAAATGGAAGAAACACAAAATAACTGTCAATCTCCCTCGGCCTGGGGCTCCATGCAAGAACTCACCTCGTGGAGTTGCAATGATCATGAGAACGGTGAGGAATCAGCCCAGAACTACACGGGAGGATCTTGTCAATGATCTCAAGGCAGCTGGGACCGTAGTCACCAAGAAAACAATTGGTAACACACTACGCCGTGAAGGACTGAAATCCTGCAGCGCCTGCAAGGTCCCCCTGCTCAAGAAAGCACATATACAGGCCCGTCTGAAGTTTGCCAATGAACATCTGAATGATTCAGAGGAGAACTGGGTGAAAGTGTTGTGGTCAGATGAGACCAAAATCGAGCTCTTTGGCATCAACTCAACTCGCCGTGTTTGGAGGAGGAGGAATGCTGCCTATGATCCCAAGAACACCATCCCCACCGTCAAACATGGAGTTGGAAACATTATGCTTTGGGGGTGTTTTTCTGCTAAGAGGACAGGACAACTTCACCCCATCAAAGGGACGATGGACGGGGCCATGTACCGTCAAATCTTGGGTGAGAACCTTCTTCCCTCAGCCAGGGCATTGAAAATGGGTCGTGGATGGGTATTCCAGCATGACAATGACCCAAAACACACGGCCAAGGCAACAAAGGAGTGGCTCAAGAAGAAGCACATTAAGGTCCTGGAGTGGCCTAGCCAATCTCAAGACCTTAATCCCATAGAAAATCTGTGGAGGCAGCTGAAGGTTTGAGTTGCCAAACGTCAGCCTCGAAACCTTAATGACTTGGAGAAGATCTGCAAAGAGGAGTGGGACAAAATCCCTCCTGAGATGTGTGCAAACCTGGTGGCCAACTATAAGAAACGTCTGACCTCTGTGATTGCCAACAAGGGGTTTGCCACCAAGTACTAAGTCATGTTTTGCAGAGGGGTCAAATACTTATTTCCCTCATTAAAATGCAAATCAATTTATAACATTTTTGACGTGCGTTTTTCTGGATTTGTTTTGTTATTTTTCTGTCTCTCACTGTTCAAATAAACCTACCATTAAAATTATAGACTGATCATATCTTTGTCAGTGGGCAAATGTACAAAATCAGCAGGGGATCAAATACTTTTTTCCCTCACTGTAGGGCAGGGGTGTCAAACTCATTCCATGGAGGGCCTAGTGTCTGCAGGTTTTTGGTTTTTCCTTTCAATTAAGACCTAGACAACCAGGTGTGGGGAGTTCCTTACTAATTAGTGACCTTAATTCATCAATCAAGGACAAGGGAGGAGTGAAAACCCGCAGCCACTAGGCCCTCCGTGGAATGAGTTTGACACATGTGCTGTAGGGGATGTTGTTCCCACTGTGACTATTAAAACTACCAACACCAAAAACCATGGATAGATGGCAGCATTCGCGCAAAACTGAAAGTGCAAACCACTGCATTTAACCACAGCAAGGTGACTGGGAATATGTCAGTACAGAGACAAAGTGGAGTTGCAATTCAACAACTCAGACACGAGATGTATGTAGGGACTCAAAACAATCACAGATTACAAAGGGAAAACCAGCCATGTCGCGGACACTGATGTCTTGCTCCTGGACAAGCTAAACACCTTCTTCGCCCGCTTTGAGGATAACACAGTGCCACCAACGCGGGCCGCTCCCGAGAACTGTTGGTTCTCCGTGGCCAAAGTGAGTAAGACGTTTAAGCGTGTTAACCCTCGCAAGGCTGCCGCCGGCCCAGACGGCATCCCTAGCCGCGTCCTCAGAGCATGCACAGACCAGCTGGCTGGAGTGTTTACGGACATATTCAATCTCTCCCTATCCCAGTCTGCTGTCCCCACTTGCTTCAAGATGTCCACCATTGTTCCTGTACCCAAGCAAGCAAAGGTAACTGAACTAAATGAATATCGCCCCATAGCACTCACTTCTGTCATCATGAAGTGCTTTGATAGGCTAGTTAAGGATCATATCACCGCCACCTTACCTGACACCCTAGACCCACTTCAATTTGCATACCGCCCCAATAGTTCCACAGACGATGCAATCGCCATCGCACTGCACACTGCTCTATCCCATCTGGACAAGAGGAATACCTATGTAAGAATGCTGTTCATTGACTACAGCTCAGCCTTCAACTCCATAGTACCCTCCAAGCTCATCATTAGCTTGGGGCCCTGGGTCTATACCCCGCCCTGGGCAACTGGGTCCTGGACTTCCTGACGGGCCGCCCCCCAGGTGGTGAAGATAGGAAACAACACCTCCACTACGCTGATTCTCAACACAGGGGCCCCACAAAGGTGCGTGCTCAGCCCCCTCATGTACACCCTGTTCACCTATGACTGCATGGCCATGCACGCCTCCAACTCAATCATCAAGTTTGCAGACGACACAACAGTAGTAGGCCTGATTACCAACAATGACGAGACAGCCTACAGGGAGGAGGTGAGGGACCTGGCGGAGTGGTGCCAGGAAAATAACCTCTCCCTCAACATCAACAAAACGAAGGAGCTGATCATGGACTTCAGGAAACAGCAGAAGGAGCACGCCCCCATCCACATCGACGGGGCCGCAGTGGAAAAGGTGAAAAGCTTAAAGTTCCTCAGTGTACACATCACTGACAATCTGAAATAGTCCACCCACACAGACAGTGTGGTGAAGAAGGCGCAACAGCGCCTCTTCAACCTTAGGAGGCTGAAGAAATTTGGCTTGGCCACTAGACCCTCACAAACTTTTACAGATGCACCATTGAGAGCATCCTGTCTGGCTGTATCACGGCTTGGTACGGCAACTGCACCGCCCGCAACCGCAGGGATCTCCAGAGGGTGGTGTGGTCTGCCCAACGCATCACCGGGGGGACGCTGCTTGCCCTCCAGGACACCTACAGCACCCGATGTCTCAGGAAGGCCAAAAGGATCATCAAGGACATCAACCACCTGAGCCACGGCCTGTTCACCCCACTATCATCCAGAAGACGAGGTCAGTAAAGGCGCATCAAAGCTGGGACCGAGAGACAGCTTCTATCTCAAGGCCATCAGACTGTTAATTAGCCATCACGTGCCGGCCTCCACCCAGTACTCTGCCCTGAACTTAGTCACTGTCACTAGCCGGCTACCACCTGGTTACTTAACCCTGCACCTTAGAGGCTGCTGCCCTATGTACAGTTGAAGTCGGAAGTTTACATACACCTAGGTTGGAGTCATTAAAACTTGTTTTTCAACCACTCCACAAATTTCTTGTTAACAAACTATAGTTTTGGCAAGTCGGTTAGGACATCTACTTTGTGCATGACACAAGTAATTTTCCAACAATTGTTTACAGACAGATTATTTCACTTATAATTCACTATATCACAATTCCAGTGGGTCAGAAGTTTACATACACTAAGTTGACTGTGCCTTTAAACTTCCAGAAAATGATGTCATGGCTTTAGAAGCTTCTGATAGGCTAATTGACATCATTTGAGTCAATTTGAGGTGTACCTGTGGATGTATTTCAAGGCCTACCTTCAAATTCAGTGCCTCTTTGCTTGACATCATGGGAAAATCAAAAGAAATCAGCCAAGACCTCAGAAAAAATGTTGTCGACCTCCACAAGTCTGGTTCATCCTTGGGAGCAATTTCCAAATGCCTGAAGGTACCACATTCATCTGTACAAACAATAGTACGCAAGTATAAACACCATGGAACCATGTCATACCGCTCAGGAAGGAGACGCGTTCTGTCTCCTAAAGATGAACGTACTTTGGTGCGAAAAGTGCAAATCAATCCCAGAACAACAGCAAAGGACCTTGTGAAGATGCTGGAGGAAACAGGAACAAAAGTATCCATATCTACAGTAAAACGAGTCCTATGTTGACATAACCTGAAAGGCCGCTCAGCAAGGAAGAAGCCACTGCTCCAAAACCGCCATAAAAAAGCCAGACTATGGTTTGCAACTGCACATGGGGACAAAGATCGTACTTTTTGGAGAAATGTCCACTGGTCTGATTAAACAAAAAAATAACTGTTTGGCCATAATGACCATCGTTAAGTTTGGAGGAAAAAGGGGGGTAAATACAAGCCGAAGAATACCATCCCAAACCGTGAAGCACGGGGGTGGCAGCATCATGCTGTGGTGGTGCTTTGCTGCAGGAGGGACTGGTGCACTTCACAAAATAGATGGCATCATGAGGAAGGAAAATTATGTGGATATATTGAAGCAACACCTCAAGACATCAGTCAGGAAGTTAAAGCTTGGTCGCAAATGGGTCTTCCAAATCAACAATGACCCCAAGCATACTTCCAGAGTTGTGGCAAAATGGCTTAAGGACAACAAAGTCAAGGCTGGCCATCACAAAGCCCAGGTCTCAATCCTATAGAACATTTGTGGGCTGAACTGAAAACGTGTGTGCCTACAAACCTGACTCAGTTACACCAGCTCTGTCAGGAGGAATGGGCCAAAATTCACCCAACTTATTGTGGAAGGCTACCCGAAACGTTTGACCTAAGTTAAACAATTTAAAGGCAATGCTACCAAATACTAATTGAGTGCATGTAAACTTCTGACCCACTGGGAATGTGATGAAATAAATAAAAGCTGAAATAAATCATTCTCTCTACTATTATTCTGACATTTCACATTCTTAAAATAAAGTGGTGATCCTAACTGACTAAGACAGGGAATTCTTACTAGGATTAAATGTCTGGAATTGTGAAAAACTGAGTTTAAATGTATTTGGCTAAGGTGTATGTAAACTTCCGACTTCAACTGTACATAGACATGGAATCACTGGTCACTTTAATAATGGAACACTGTTCACTTTAAAAATGTATTCAGACCCCTTTACTTTTTCCAAATGTTGTTACGTTACAGCCTTATTCTAAAATGGATTAAATATACACACAATACCCCATAATGACAGAGCAAAAACAGGTAAAAAACCCCGGAAATATCACATTTACTTAAGTACTTTATTAAAGCACCTTTGGCAGTTATTACAGCCTCGAGTCTTCTTGGGTATGACGCTCCAAGCTTGGCACACCTGTATTTGGGGAGTTTCTCCCATTCTTCTTTGCAGATCCTCTCAAGCTCTGTCAGGTTGGATGGGGAGCGTCGCTGCACAGCTATTTTCAGGTCTCTCCAGAGATGTTCGATCCGGTTCAAGTCTGGGCTCTGGCTGGGCCACTCAAGGACATTCAAAGACTTGTCTCGAAATCACTCCTGCGTTGTCTTGGCTGTGTGCTTAGGGTCGTTGTCCTGTTGGAAGGTGAACCTTCGCCCCAGTCTGAGGTCCTGAGCACTCTGGAGCAGGTTTGCATCAAGGATCTCTCTGGACTTTGCTCCGTTCATCTTTCCCTCGATCCTGACTAGTCTCCCAGTCCCTGCCGCTGAAAAACATCCCCACAACATGATGCTGCCACCACCATGCTTCACCATAGGGATGGTGCCAGGTTTCCTCCAGACGTGATGCTTGGCATTCAGGCCAAAGAGTTCAAACTTGGTTTCATCAGACCAGAGAATCTTGTTTCTCATGGTCTGAGAGTCCTTTAGGTGCCTTTTGGCAAACTCCAAGCGGGCTATCATGTGCCTTTTACTGAGGAGTGGCTTCCGCCTGGCGACTCTACCATAAAGGCCTGATTGATGAAAAATATATATATATTTAATACATTTTAGAATAAGGCTGTAATGTAACAAAATGTGGAAAAAGTCAAGGGGTCCGAATACTTAATGAATGCACTGTATATATATTTACACTACCGTTCAAAAGTTTGGGGTCACTTAGAAATGTCCTTGTTTTCTAAAGAAAAGCAACTGGCAGCTTCATTAAATAGTACCCGCAAAACACCAGTCTCAACGTCAATAGTGAAGAGGCGACTCTGGGATGCTGACCTTCTAGGCAGAGTTGCAAAGAAAAAGCCATATCTCATACTGGCCAATAAAAAGAAAAGATTAAGATGGGCAGTCCGTATATCTCATACTGGCCAATAAAAAGAAAAGATTAAGATGGGCAGTCTGAGATATGGCGTTTTCTTTGCAACTCTGCCTAGAAGGTCAGCATCCCGGAGTCGCCTCTTCACTGTTGACGTTGAGACTGGTGTTTTGTGGGTACTATTTAATGAAGCTGCCAGTTGAGGACCTGTGAGGCGTCTGTTTCTCAAACTAGACACTCTAATGTATTTGTCCTCTTGCTCAGTTGTGCACCGGGGCCTCCCATTCCTCTTTCTATTCTGGTTAGAGACAGTTTGCGCTGTTCTGTGAAGGGAGTAGTACACAGCGTTGTACGAGATCTTCAGTTTCTTGGTAATTTCTCGCATGGAATGGCCTTCATTTCTCAGAACAAGAATAAACTGACGAGTTTCATAAGAAAGTTCTTTGTTTCTGGCTATTTTGAGCCTGTAATCGAACCCACAATTGCTGATGCTCCAGATACTCTAGTAGTCTCAAGAAGGCCAGTTTTATTGCTTCTTTAATCAGCACAACAGTTTTCAGCTGTGCTAACATAATTGCAAAAGGGTTTTCCAATGATCAATTAGCCTTTAAAAATTATAAACTTGGATTTGCAAACACAACGTGCCATTGGAACACAGGACTGATGGTTGCTGATATTGGGCCTCTGTACACCTGTGTAGATACAGTGAGGGAATTAAGTATTTGATCCCCTGCTGATTTTGTATGTTTGCCCACTGACAAAGACATGATCAGTCTATAATTTTAATGGTAGGTTTATTTGAACCGTGAGAGACAGAATAACAACAAAAAAATCCAGAAAAACACATGTCAAAAATGTTATAAATTGATTTGCATTTTAATGAGGGAATAAGTATTTGACCCCTCTGCAAAACATGATTTAGTACTTTGTGGCAAAACCCTTGTTGGCAATCGCAGAGGTCAGATGTTTCTTGTAGTTGGCCACCAGGTTTACACACATCTCAGGAGGGATTCTGTCCCACTCCTCTTTGCAGATCTTCTCCAAGTCATTAAGGTTTCGAGGCTGACGTTTGGCAACTCGAACCTTCAGCTCCCTCCAGAAGATTTTCTATGGGATTAAGTTCTGGAGACTGGCTAGGCCTCTCCAGGACCTTAATGTGCTTCTTCTTGAGCCACTCCTTTGTTGCCTTGGCTGTGTGTTTTGGGTCATTGTCATGCTGGAATACCCATCCACGACCCATTTTCAATGCCCTGGCTGAGGGAAGGAGGTTTTCACCCAAGATTTGACGGTACATGGCCCTGTCCATCGTCCCTTTGATGCGGTGAAGTTGTCCTGTCCCCTTAACAGAAAAACACCCCCAAAGCATAATCTTTCCACCTCCATGTTTGACGGTGGGTATGATGTTCTTGCGGTCATAGGCAGCATTCCTCCTCCTCCAAACACGGCGAGTTGAGTTGATGCCAAAGAGCTCAATTTTGGTCTCATCTGACCACAACACTTTCACCCAGTTCTCCTCTGAATCATTCAGATGTTCATTGGCAAACTTCAGACGGCCCTGTATATGTGCTTTCTTGAGTAGGGGGACCTTGCAGGCGCTGCAGGATTTCAGTCCTTCACGGCATAGTGTGTTACCAATTGTTTTCTTGGTGACTATAGTCCCAGCTGCCTTGAGATCATTGACAAGATCCTCCGTGTAGTTCTGGGCTGATTCCTCACCGTTCTCATGATCATTGCAACTCCACGAGGTGAGATCTTGCATGGAGCCCCAGGCCGAGGGAGATTGACAGTTCTTTTGTGTTTCTTCCATTTGCGAATAATCGCAACAACTGTTGTCACCTTCTCACCAAGCTGCATGGCGATGGTCTTGTAGCCCATTACAGCCTTGTGTAGGTCTACAATCTTGTCCCTGACATCCTTGGAGAGCTCTTTGGTCTTGGCCATGGTGGAGAGTTTGGAATCTGATTGATTGATTGCTTCTGTGGACAGGTGTCTTTTATACAGGTAACAATCTGAGATTAGGAGCATTCCCTTTAATAGTGTGCTCCTAATCTCAGCTCGTTACCTGTATAAAAGACACCTGGGAGCCAGAAATCTTTCTGATTGAGAGGGGGTCAAATACTTATTTCCCTCATTAAAATGCTAATCAATTTATAACATTTTTGACATGCGTTTTTCTGGATTTTTTTGTTGTTATTCTGTCTCTCACTGTTCTAATAAACCTACCATTAAAATTATAGACTGATCATGTCTTTGTCAGTGGGCAAACGTACAAAATCAGCAGGGGTTCAAATACTTTTTTCCCTCACTGTATGTTTGTGACCAGATCGTATAAGCAAAGGTATAGAGTAAATATTTGTTCAAGTGCTATACTGTCTCTGGCTGCGTGGATAGTAATCCACGGAGACTCTGTGCCACAAAATGAGTGACAAAACGTAACAAAACCTGGCCAGATAATTTCAAGTCATCAGTCTCAAGTCAAAGTCGAGTCCCGAGTCTTGAGGCTCCAAATCAAGTCTCAAGTTATTTTATTTTATATCAAGTTAAGTCTCAAGTAATCAAATTTGTGACTCGAGTCCACACCTCAAAACAAATAAAATAAAATACAATTGTAGACCTTACCGTGAAATGCTTACTTACGAGCCCTTAACCAACAATGCAGAGTTTTAAAAAAGTAAATAAGAAACATTTGCTAAATAAACTAAACGAAAAATTGTATCACAATAAAATAACAATAGCGAGGCTATATACAAGCGGTACCGGTACCGAGTCAATGTGCAGGGGTACAGGTTAGTCAAGGTAATAGATAACAAACGTATGTGAAGAGTGTGAAGGAATGTGAATATATGTGTGTGTGTGTGTGTGTTTTGTTTGTGTGTGTCCTTGTGTGTGTGTGTATGTGGTTAGAGTCCAGTGAGTTTGAGCTTGTGCAAGAGAGTTAGTGCAAAAAATAAGAATAAATAACAATAAAATAAGGCGGTCAATGCAAATAGTCCAGGTAGCCATTTGATTATCTGTTCAACAGTCTTATGGCTTGGGGGTAGAAGCTGTTAAGGATCCTTTTGGTCCCAGACTTGGTGCTCCAGTATCGCTTGCAGTGCGGTAGCAGAGAGAACAGTCTATGAATTGGGGGGCTGGAGTCTTTGACAATTTGGTATAGAGGTCCTGGTATAGAGGTCCTGGAGGCAGGAAGCTCGGCCACAGTGATGTACTGGGCCGTACGCACTACCCTCTGTAGCACCTTGCGGTCGAATGCCGAGCAGTTGCTATACCAAGCAGTGCTATTTACTGGTGTGAGAGTGTGTGGGTGTGTGTGATGAGTGGTTTTATAATTATGTGTCTGTCTGTGTTTTGTATGTCTGTGTTGGTGCTCGGCTTGTGTATTGATGTATGTGTATTGATGTATGTATATTGATGTATGTGTATTGTTTTATGTTTATTGATGTCTGTTTATTGATGTCTTTGAATGGGAGTATTTGTATGTTCTCTCCATGCCTGTCTGTCTGTCTCTCTCTGTCCTCCTGTCTGTCTGTGTTCCTGTCCGTCTCTCTGTCTAAATGGCATATTATTATTATATTATTATTCATGTCTGTCTGTCTGTCTGTCTGTCTGTCTGTCTGTCTGTCTGTCTGTCTGTCTGTCTGTCTGTCTGTCTGTCTGTCTGTCTGTCTGTCTGTCTGTCTGTCTGTCTGTCTGTCTGTCTGTCTGTCTGTCTGTCTGTCTGTCTGTCTGTCTGTCTGTCTGTCTGTCTGTCTGTCTCTCTTCTTGTCTGCCTCTCTCTAGCTGTCTGTCTGTCTCTCTCTCTCTCTCTCTCTCTCTCTCTCTCGCTTGCTCTCGCTCTCTCTCTCTCGCTCTCTCGCGCTCTCTCTCTTGCGCTCTCTCTCTTGCGCTCTCTCTCTTGCACTCTCTCTCTTGCGCTCTCTCTCTCGCGCTCGCGCTCTCTCTCTCGTATCCTGTACCTCCCTTCACCTCGGGCTAATTGTGTGTGTATTTCTGTATCTGAGTGTGTGTGTGTATGGCTGTATCCGAATGTGTGTGTGTCTGTATCCGTGTGAGTGTCTATGTGTGTGTCTGCATTCGTGTGTGTGTGTCTGTATCCGTGTGTGTGTGTCTGCATTTGTGTGTGTGTGTGTACTTGTGGGTATCTGGTGCCTTTTGCTCACCTGTCAGTCAGAAACCTCTCAGTAGGCCTTTAGCTATGTATAAAAGGAAGGTGACAGAGCCTCAAAGACAGAGATGAGCTAGGACTCCACTGCCTTATGATTACAGCACAATAGCCCTGAGGTGAATAGCCCAAGATAAGCCAACCCCACTGGTCCAAGATAAGCCAAGTTGGAGCAAGTAAATGACTCCAGACAGTGATGGAGGATCCTGTGTACAGGAGAGCTTGGATCTCTATCATATGAAACATGGAGTTATGGGAAAAAGAGATGGAGGTGGAGAGAGAGGGAAAGAGAGAGGGAGCAGATGGGTCAGCCATCTGGTGGATGGTGGAAAAGAGAGGGAGATGAAAAGAAGAGGGAGGGAGCGCTGGAGACGGGGGAGATAAGGGAGAGATGCATGGGAATTATCCATGTGTACAAGTGTGAGTGTGTCAGTGTTTGCATAGTCAGAGGAGACTCAGGCGTGAGCATTCAGCCAAGTTCATAACACACACTGTTGAGTGCACTAACATACCACACCCAACAACATGCTTGAGGCAGGAGCACCCACCCCACACACGTGTGCACACACAGCTCCACACTAAAACAGACATGGGCAAACCACACATAAATAAACCCTACATGCACAGCAACAAGGGCAGCCATGCTTTATGAACTGTCTACACGAGAGAGAGAGAGAGAGAGAGAGAGAGAGAGAGAGAGAGAGAGAGAGAGAGAGAGAGAGCGAGAGAGAGAGAGAGAGAGAGAGAGAGAGAGAGAGAGAGAGAGAGAGAGAGAGAGAGAGAGAGAGAGAGAGAGAGAGAGAGAGAGAGAGAGAGAGAGAGAGAGAGAGAGAGAGAGAGAGAGAGAGAGAGAGAGAGAGAGAGAGAGAGAGAGAGAGAGAGAGAGAGAGAGAGAGAGAGAGAGAGAGAGAGAGAGAGAAAATAAGATACTGGTAGATAAAAAATGGGACAGGCAGAGAAAGACAGATGATGATGAAAGAGTAAGAAAGGGGGACAAAAAAAAGAAACAAAAAGAAAGGGGGACAGACAGGGAAGAAAACAGGGAGATGGACGAGAGAGAGAGGGGGGAGAGAAAGGGGGAGAGGAAGACAGATGAGGATGGATGAGCAGACAGACTAACATAACTAACTAGTGGTAAAGCTAAAAAATATCAAATAAATTATCTTTGTAAAAGGCCAGATGTCAAGGAAATAGAGACCAATTTATTTGCAGTAGCAGGACTCAGGAGCCTTGAATACCCCTTAAATTGCACCGTCCCTGTGGTGATGTGAGAGAGCATTAGTGAACTGATGCAACTGACAGGGAGATGCAGCTCTGGGGGAGGACTACAAATCACTAACATGGTGGCGCAATAAAGGGATGGTAAAAGGAAGGTTAGAAATGTATTTTCACACAACACTTACTGTAGATACCAGACCTGGTTTCAAATACTATTTCAGGTATTTCAATTACTTATCAAACATTTCAAAACAAGTATTCAGATAACCTTTATTTGAAAAAAATAAATGTAGTTGAATAGTGGAATGTATTTGGAAATACACTTGGAAAGTATTTGAAAATACTAAAATACACTTACTCAAGTACACTCCCATGTGTTTAACCCAGGTATTTGAAAATAGTATTTGAAATAAGTATTTGAACTTTCAAATACAATTTGGTCGACTATTTGTTTAAAAAAAATAACCATTCAAATACTCAAATAAAAGTACTTGTTTTGGGTTGTGGATTTTAATATACTCAAATACACAGAAAAAATTATTGAAATAAAAAATACTCAAATACATATGTATTTGAACGCAGGTCTGGTACAGTGCCTTGAAATAGTATTCATACCCCTTGACCTATTCCACATGTTGTTGTGTTACAGACTAAATTCAAAATTGATTAAATCTATTTTTTCTCTCACCCATCTACACACAATACCCCATAATGATGAAATAAAAACAGATTTTAAGAAATGTTTCTAAAAATCTCATTTACACACAGTGCCTTCAGAAAGTATTCACACCCCTTGGCTTTTTCCACATTTTGTTGTGTTACAGCCTGCATTTAAAATGGCTTCAATTGAGATTGTTTGTCACTGGCCTACACACAAAACCCCTTTATGTCAAAGTGGAATTATGTTTTTTGAAATGTTTACAAATTAATTACAAATTAAAAGGGGAAATGTCTTGAGTCAGTAAGTATTCAACACCTTTGTTATGGTAAGCCTAAATAAGTTCAGGAGTAAAAAAAAATGTAACATGATTTTTGAATGATTACCTCATCAATTATCTGTAAGGTCCCTCAGTCGAGCAGTTATTTTCAAACACAGATTTAACCACAAAGACCAGGGAGGTTTTCCAATGCCTCGCAAAGAAGGACACCTTTTGGTAAAAAAAAAGCAGTCATTGAATCTCTTTGAGCATGGTAAAGTTCTTAATTACACTTTGGATGGTGTATCAATACACCCAGTGGTGTAAAGTACTTAAGTAAAAACCGTTTTTTTGGGTATCTGTGCTATACAGTACTATTTATACACTGCTCAAAAAAATAAAGGGAACACTTAAACAACACCCTAGATCTGAATGAATGAAATAATGTTATTAAATACTTTTTTCTTTACATAGTTGAATGTGCTGACAACAAAATCACACAAAAATTATCAATGGAAATCAAATTTATCAACCCATGGAGGTCTGGATTTGGAGTCACCCTCAAAATTAAAGTGGAAAACCACACTACAGGCTGATCCAACTTTGATGTAATGTCCTTAAAACAAGTCAAAATGAGGCTCAGTAGTGTGTGTGGCCTCCACGTGCCTGTATGACCTCCCTACAATGCCTGGGCATGCTCCTGATGAGGTGGTGGATGGTCTCCTGAGGGATCTCCTCCCAGACCTGGACTAAAGCATCCGCCAACTCCTGGACAGTCTGTGGTGCAACGTGGCGTTGGTGGATGGAGCGAGACATGATGTCCCAGATGTGCTCAATTGGATTCAGGTCTGGGGAACGGGCGAGCCAGTCCATAGCATCAATGCCTTCCTCTTGCAGGAACTGCTGACACACTCCAGCCACATGAGGTCTAGCATTGTCTTGCATTAGGAGGAACCCAGGGCCAACCGCACCAGCATATGGTCTCACAAGGGGTCTGAGGATCTCATCTCGGTACCTAATGGCAGTCAGGCTACCTCTGGCGAGCACATGGAGGGCTGTGCGGCCCCCCAAAGAAATGCCACCCCACACCATGACTGACCCACCGCCAAACCAGTCATGCTGGAGGATGTTGCAGGCTGCAGAACGTTCTCCACGGCGTCTCCAGACTCTGTCACATCTGTCACGTGCTCAGTGTGAACCTGCTTTCATCTGTGAAGAGCACATGGCGCCAGTGGCGAATTTGCCAATCTTGGTGTTCTCTGGCAAATGCCAAACGTCCTGCACGGTGTTGGGCTGTAAGCACAACCCCCACCTGTGGACGTCGGGCCCTCATACCACCCTCATGGAGTCTGTTTCTGACCGTTTGAGCAGACACATGCACATTTGTGGCCTGCTGGAGGTCATTTTGCAGGGCTCTGGCAGTGCTCCTCCTGCTCCTCCTTGCACAAAGGCGGAGGTAGCGGTCCTGCTGCTGGGTTGTTGCCCTCCTATGGCCTCCTCCACGTCTCCTGATGTACTGGCCTGTGTCCTGGTAGCGCCTCCATGCTCTGGACACTACGCTGACAGACACAGCAAACCTTCTTCCCACAGCTCGCATTGATGTGCCATCCTGGATGAGCTGCACTACCTGAGCCACTTGTGTGGGTTGTAGACTCCGTCTCATGCTACCACTAGAGTGAAAGCACCACCAGCATTCAAAAGTGACCAAAACATCAGCCAGGAAGCATAGGAACTGAGAAGTGGTCTGTGGTCACCCCCTGCAGAACCACTTCTTTATTGGGGGTGTCTTGCTAATTGCCTATAATTTCCACCTGTTGTCTATTCCATTTGCACAACAGCATGTGACATTTATTGTCAATCAGTGTTGCTTCCTAAGTGGACAGTTTGATTTCACAGAAGTGTGATTGACTTGGAGTTACATTGTGTTGTTTAAGTGTTCCCTTTATTTTTTTTGAGCAGTGTATTTTTGACAACTTTTACTTCACTACATTCCAAAAGAAAATATTAAGAAAGTACTTGTTGCATTTTTAATGCTTAGCAGGACAGGAAAATAGTCAAATTCACGCACTTTTCAAAATAATATCCTTGGTCATCCCCTACTGCCTCTGATCTGGCAGACTTACTAAACAGACATGCTTCATTTGTAAATGATGTCTCACTGTTGGAGTGTACCCCTGGCTATCCGTAAATAAAAAGAAAAAAAAGAAAATGGTGCTGTCTGGTTTGCTTAATATAAGGACCTTATAATGATTTCTACTTTTACTTTTGATACTTAAGTATATTTTAGCAATTACATATACTTTTGATACTTAAGTATATTTAAAACCAAATACTTTCAGACTTTTACTGAAGTAGTATTTTACTGTGTGACTTTCGCTTTCTATTAAGGTATCTATACTTTTACTCAAGTATGACAATTGGGTACTTTTTCCACCACTGAATACACCATCACTACAGAGATACAAGCATCCTTCCTAACTCAGTTGCCGGAGAGGAAGGAAACCACTCAGGGATTTCACCATGAGGCCAATTGGGACTTTAAAACAGTTACAGAGTTTAATGGCTGTGATAGGAGACAACTGAGGGTGGATCAATAACATTGTAGTTACTCCACAATACTAACCTAATTGAGAAGAGTGAAACGAAGGAACCCTGTACAGAATAAAGATACTCCAAAACATGCATTCTAAAGTAATACTGAAAAAAATGTGGCAAAGCAATTCACTTTTTTGTCTTGAATACAAAGTGTTATGTTTGGAGCAAATCCAATAAAACACATTACTGAGTTCCACTCTCCATATTTTCAAGCATAGTGGTGGCTACTTTATGTTATGGGTATGCTTGTAATCGTTAAGGACTGGGGAGTTTTTCAGGATTAAAAAATAAACGGAATGGAGCTAAGCACAGGCAAAATCCTAGAGGAAAACCTGGTTCAGTCTGCGTTCCACCAGACACTGGGAGATGAATTCACCTTTCACCAGGACAATAACCTAAAACACCAGGCCAAATCTACGCTGGAGTGTCTTACCAAGAAGATGGTGAATGTTCCAGAGTGGCCGAGTTACAGTTTTGACTTAAATCTGCTTGAAAATCTATGGCAAGCAGTGGCGATTTTAGCATGTAAACTTGGAGGGGCAAAATGTTTTATGTATGTTTTAGATGTATGCCAGCAAAGCCACTACACAACACAACACTAAACAATACATTAATTGCACTATAACGGTGACAAACAGTGCCCACAAACTGTTAGGGTCTACATAAAGCTGTCCCAACAGCAGAGTCCCAAAAGCAGTCCCAACACCTTACCACTGCTACACCTGGCTATCAGCGGAGACTTGTCTGGCAGCGAAACAGTTCATTCAGCCTCATTTACTGCCTTTAAAAAAAACATAGCTGATGTGGCTGACTTACTTAAACAAATGTGGTTTCTACTGACAATTGAGATGTACAAACTACGGCATAAGGGGACGATGAGTGGATAAGAGGCAATCCGTAATTTCGATGAAGACATTAATGAGCGAGCTAGGACGGACGTAGTCAATATAGCTATTTGTTCAGCACTTTTGACATGTACAGCGAATTTAGAAAATGGGCCGTTCTTACAGTATTCTCCCTGTACACCAAGTCAGAACTGTAGGATAAATAAAGGGGGCATAAAAGCAGACAGAGAAAGCTCTTACAATATTTGATTATTACATTCCTCTAAAACAGGCTATAGTGCACCACCAAATCAGAACAGTAGGTGAAATTATGAGGGGAAAATAGACCAAATTATTAGGGTGAGGCACATGGGCTACGAACAGCTTACTACACAACATACACTTAGTATTACTTTCTTAGCTACAGTATACATATCTCCCTGGCATATTACATAATTTATGTAGCAGCATACAATACATTTTTGGACTCACCTTGTTGTGCTGTGGTCACTTGAACAGGAAGGTGGCACGGCGGTCCTTCGTGGGCATATTTTGTCATCAAACTTTGTCATCAAAGTCTTACATTCTCTGGATTTATGGTGCTTTCAAGACAACTGGGAACTCTGAAAAAAAAACAAGGTCGAATCATGATGACATCAGTGATCTTCAGGTCGGAGCTGTAGAAAGAGGCCCGAGTTCCCGACTTCCAATTCCGAGTTGGATGACCGTTCAAAATGTATTTTTTCAGAGTTCCCAGTTGTCTTGAACTCACTGAAGTCAGATTTCCTAGTTACGAGTTTCCAGTTGTTTTGAGCGCGGCAGAAGTCATGCTGGATTGACAGCATGGCCAATGTTGAATGTTTATCATTTTAAGCTTGGAAAAGAGACCCTTAAACCCAGACTTGGGATCACACACCACTGAATAGCCGGCTAGTGATTGAGCCTTCTTGGATGGGCACTTCTAATGTAACTCTAAGGCAGCACCCAAGGGGCTTGAATTTTCGAGCTCTACCCTTAGATTTTGCGGTGACGTAGTGTCCCCATGAGTGACAGAACACTGAGCCAATCACAGCGCAACTAGAGAACATTACCAACCCCTACGCTCCGTATTTTCCGCTGGCTGCCCCACCACCACAGAAAGCACTGGGTTAGGCTGAAACACTTGCATTTTGGAGCTGCCTTACTCAAGAAAGCAAAAAAGAGACCAAGTTTGTATGCAGCTTTATAAACTCAATGATTTGTTTTTTTTTTTAACATTGTTTACAAACTGATATGTGACACATATTAATGCCAATCTAACATGCAAAAAAGGCAAAGAAAAAAAGGATATATTTTTTGCTAAACAGGTGGGGCTCTGCCACTGATGGCAAGACCTGAAAATGGTTTTCTAAAAATGATCAACAACAAATTAGACAGAGCTTGAAGAATTTTGAAAAGAATAATGGGCAAATGTTGTACAGTCCAGGTGTGGAAAACTGTTAGCAACTTATTCAGAAAGGCTCACAGCTGTAATCGCTGCTAAAGGTGGTTCTAACACCTATTGACTCGTGGGGTTGAATACTTATGTAATTAAGATATATTAGTGTTTAAATTTTTATGTTTTACAAATGTTCGAATTTTTCTTCCACTTTGATATTACAGAGTATTTTGTGTAGATCGTTGACTAAATATTGCATGTGCATGTCAGAGCAAAAACCAAGCCGTGAGGTCGAAGGAAATGTCCATAGAGCTCCGAGACAGGATTGTTTCAAGGCACAGATCTGGGGAAGGGTACCAAAAAATGTCTGCAGCGTTGAAGGTCCCCAAGAACACAGTGGCCTCCATCATTCTTAAATGGAAGAAGTTTGTCCCTACCAAGACTCTTCCTAGAGCTGGCCGCCGGGCCAAACTGAACAATCGGCGGAGAAGGGCCTTGGTCAGGGAGGTGACCAAGAACCCAATGGTCACTCTGACAGAGCTCCAGAGTTCCTCTGTGGAGATGGGAGAACCTTCCAGAAGGACAACCATCCCTGCAGCACTCCACCAATCAAGCCTTTATGGTAGTGGCCAGACGGAAGCCAATCCTCAGTAAAAGGCACATGACAGCCCGCTTGGAGTTTGCCAAAAGACACCTAAAGGACTCTAAAGATCCCCAAAAACTGCCCAAATACAGGTGTGCCTGTCGGGGGTGCTGAAGGTGGGTGTGGTGCCGAAACCTGCCCGAACAAGGAGGAGGAGCAGCCTCGGCCGAAACCGTGACAGTGCCAAGCTTGTAGCATCATACCCAAGAAGACTCGAGGCTGTAATCGCTGCTAAAGGTGCTTCAACAAAGTACTGAGTAAAGGGTCTGAATACTTATGTAAATGTGATATTTCCATTATTTATTTTTGATACGTTTGCAAAAGAGGGGTCATATTAGTGTCTAGTCCAAACTGTTGTGTTTGTGAGCGTCTAATCTTTCCATAGAGGGGTCATAATAATTCGGACGCTACAGACGATTTTGTGAGAAGACTGATCTTTGGGATGTCTCATGGTCTGACAAACACCGCTCTAGCTCTGTCACCTTTCACCGCAGATGCGGAAGTGTTACATAGGCGGATGCAGTGGATTGAGACCCATCCAATGCAAAAAAAAAAAGATTTCTCTAGTTGAAATGTATGGATTTGTAAGTATTTGTTATGCTAATTAGATTTCCGTGTGCGGGCACGGACATCGACCTTAGGGGTTTTAACAGGGTAAAATGATGAGATGGCAAAATGTTAGTAATGTTCAGTAGTAGGCATTCTCCAAGATTTATAAAAATATTGTTCTTTTGTTAATTTTTTTCTATCTTTTCGATGTCAAAATCAATTACACATTACAATTGCATTGTAGTATTGCTTCTTCACATTCCATATTTCAGAATCGAAAATAAATGTCACAAGTTCAAAAACTATTGCCATACATCTACACATTCAAACACATTCACATACTACCTTTCACTAATGGTCAAATCAATAGTGCATATAATCTGAGGCTATTCAATCAGTAGTATTTAGCATCTAGCAACAAAACCTATTTGGCATGTAAAACCATCACATTGTACCATAACAGGCTACATTACATTATACATAACTCACTTATTGTGTATTTCATATTTCCTATTCTTATTTCTCATGTTTTTTTCAAGTAATACATTGTTATTGATTATTGTTTTGTTGGGTTTTGTCAGGATAAACGTGTATGCGGTGAACGAAGTCAAGCGCAGGACACCGAGAGACTGGCAGATGTACTTTACTAATAAACGTAATGAAAAGTACAAAACAACAAAACCTCCAAAACAGGGAGGAACAATAATCGCAATACACAGTCCTGCCGAAAACAAACGGAGAACAATCACACACAACAAACGAATGACAGACAGGGGTTATAAAGGGAAACCATCAACACTAATGGGAAACAGGTGTACACAAAGCAGACCAATCTAGATGATTGCTGAAACCTAGATCGGTGGCAGCTAGTACTCCGGGGCCGACGAACGCCGAAGCCTGCCCGAGCAAGGAGGAGGAGCAGCCTCGGCTAAATCCGTGACAGGTTTTCAGTTTGCAAGAAAGGCATTTCACTGTACTTGTGCATGTGACATTCAAACTTGAAACTTGAAACTGTGCTAGTAGTGTCAATTTCCAAATGCTACAAATGACTGGAGGCCTGTGCTAAAAAATGCTACAACCATTACCTTCTAAACCATTAACAAGTAAGCTAACAATAGCTGAAACCCACTAACTTAGAGCTAGCTTGCAAAGCTAGAGTGCTTAGCAAAGCTACATTTGGACAGCATAAAGCTAGCAAACTGTAAAATGCTATTTTCTTACAATTATTAACACAACACATTTTATCATGACATCACATATTTACATTTTAGTCATTTAGCAGACGCTCTGGAGCGACTTACAGGAGCAATTAGAGTTAAGTGCCTTGCTCAAGGGCACATCGACAGATTTTTCACCTAGTCGGCTCGGGGATTAGAACCAGTGACCTTTCGGTTACTGGCACAATGCTCTTAACCACTAAGCTACCTGCCGCCCTATATATTTACATATATTACCTGGACTAAACTGAGCCTTTGTTCATAGAAAATTTAACAAATAGGATCTAAAACATTGTTGAAAAAAAGTACAAAAGGTTTGGACGCCATCTTAATCCCTTCTCTTTCATGTAAACCTTTAGCAACCTAGCAAACCTCCATTACTTACAATGGAGAAAATACCAACCAGTTTTTCACTCGGTTAGAACTCACTTCAATTGCCTTCAAACATCACCAAACTCATGGACTATGCAGTTAACCATGTTATCTCAATATTTCGTGAATCATATTGCGCTTTTGCACATTACATACCTGAATTAACAGGGTGAAATGATGAGACAGAGAAAAGTTAGGACCATTCAGTAGTAGGCATTCTCCAAGATTGAAGAAGCAACATCCAAGACCTCACGATCCCACTAATGCTCCCCATTGACGTCACAAGTCCCCCTAGCGGCAGTAATCATATATATTACTTTAAATGCAAATACTTGGGAGGCCTAGAAAATGATTCAAGGGATGGCTCCATAAAATAACAAACGAAGTAAAACATCAAAAATATGACCATACATATTTGTGTACGTCACATAAGTATTTGTATTTGTATTTATTATGAATCCCTATTAGCTTCTGCCAAGGCAGCAGCTACTCTTCCTGGGGTCCAGCAAAATTAAGGCAGTTATACATTTGTAAAAACATTCCAATACATTCACAACAGATTTCATAACATATTAAGTGTGTTCCCTCAGGCCCCTACTCTACTACCACATATCTACAACACAAAATCCATGTGTACGTGTGTGTATAGTGCGTATGTTATCGTGTCTTTGTATGCATGTGTCTGTGCCTATGTTTGTGTTGCTTCACAGTCCCCGCTGTTCCAGAAGGTGTATTTTTTATCTGTTTTTTAAATCTAATTTTATTGCTTGCATGAGTTACTTGATGTGGAATAGAGTTCCATGTAGTCATGGCTCTATGTAGTACTGTGCGCCATCCATAGTCTGTTCTGGACTTGGGGACTGTGAAGAGACCTCTGGTGGCATGTCTTGTGGGGTATGCATGGGTATCCGAGCTGTGTGCCAGTAGTTCAAACAGACAGCTTGGTGCATTCAACATGTCAATACCTCTCACAAATACAAGTAGTGATGAAGTCAATCTCTCCTCCACTTTGAGCCAGGAGAGATTGACATGCATATTATTAATGTTAGCTCTCTGTGTACATCCAAGGGCCAGCCGTGCTGCCCTGTTCTGAGCCAATTGCAATTTTCCTAAGTACCTCTTTGTGGCACCTGACCACACGACTGAACAATAGTCCAGGTGCGACAAAACTAGGGCCTGTAGGACCTGCCTTGTTGATAGTGCTGTTAAGAAGGCAGAGCAGCGCTTTATTATAGACAGACTTCTCCCCGTCCTAGCTACTGTTGTATCAATATGTTTTGACCATGACAGTTTACAATCCAGGGTTACTCCAAGCAGTTTAGTCTCCTCAACTTGCTCAATTGCCACATTATTCATTACAAGATTTAGTTGAGGTTTAGGGTTTAGTGAATGATTTGTCCCAAATACAATGCTTTTAGTTTTTGAAATATTTAGGACTAACTTATTCCTTGCCACCCATTCTGAAACTAACTGCAGCTCTTTGTTAAGTGTTGCAGTCATTTCAGTCGCTGTGGTAGCTGACGTGTATAGTGTTGAGTCATCCGCATACATAGACACACTGGCTTTACTTAAAGCCAGTGGCATATCATTAGTAAAGATCGAAAAAAGTAAGGGGCCTAGACAGCTGCCCTGGGGAATTCCTGATTCTTCCTGGATTTGTTTTGGAGAGGCTTCCATTAAAGAACACCCTCTGTGTTCTGTTAGACAGGTAACTCTTTATCCACAATATAGCAGCGGGTGTAAACAAGTTTTTCCAGCAACAGACTATGATCGATAATGTCAAAAGCCGCACTGAAGTCTAACAAAACAGCCCCCACAATCTTTTTTAATTTCTGTCAGCCAATCATCAGTAATTTGTGTAAGTGCTGTGCTTGTTGAATGTCCTTCCCTATAAGCGTGCTTAAAGTCTGTTGTCAATTTGTTTACTGTAAAATAGCACTGTATCCGGTCAAAAGTCATTTTTCATCCAAGTTGTCAGACCCCAGTGGCTTGTCATTGTTGAAAGACAACAATCATTTTTTCACCTCTTCCACACTTACTTTACGGAATTCAAAAGTACAATGCTTGTCTTTCATAATTTGGTCAGATATACTTTGATGTGTAGTGTCAGTGTTTGTTGCTGGCATGTCATGCCTAAGTTTACTAATCTTGCCAATGACAAAATCATTAAAGTAGTTGGCAATATCTGCAGCATTAGTTTCTGCAGCATTAGTAAAGATGTGATCAATACATGTTGATGATTTTCATTCCTGTGCTGTTTGTAACTACCCTGGTAGGTTGATTGATAACCTGAACGAGGTTGCTGGCACTAGTTACAATTTGAAGCTTTCTCTTGAGTGGGCAGCCTGATGAAAGCCAGTCAATATTTAAATCACCCAGAAAGTATAGCTCTCTATTGATACCACATATATTATCCAGATACTGACTGTTAGCACTTGGTGGTCTATAGCATCTTCCCACCAGAATGGGCTTTAGGTGAGGCAGATGAACCTGTAGCCATATTACTTCAACAGTATTTAACATGAGACCCTCTCTAAGCTTTACAGGAATGTGGTTCTGAATATAAACAGCCACACCTCCACCTTTGGCATTTTCTGTATTTTCTGTAGATCTTATAACCATGTATTGCTTCCACTGTATCATCAATGGTATTATCTAATTGAGTTTCAGAGATTGTCAGAATATGAATGTCATCTGTTACTAGCAAATTATTGATTTCATGAACCTTGTTTCTTATGCTACATATGTTAACGTGGGCTATTTTTAACACTTTTCTGGGATGCTTGATTGTTTTTCTTGCTTTAATGGAAAGCTTAGCAGAGGTAGACATGCTCGAGTTATTTATGTTAGTGCAGGGTGAGCTGCACACAGTGGACTTCCTGCTAGGGCACACCACCTCAGTGCTAATAGTATAACTCTGTTTCATAGGCATATGATTACTGCATACAATAGCTGTAGGATCAGCAGAGGCATTCAGGGCAGTAAGAGGGACATCAATTAGATTACTTACATTGTGTCTTCCAACGCCCCTGGGATGATGTACATTTGCTGAAGCATTATGACAACTCAGCAACACAATGGTAGGGATTAAATGAGCTGGACTTGGGTCATTGATAAGTCATTGTCTCAACGCAGCCTTATAATGCTGTGAAAGGATCCAGGAATCCAAATTATTTCCAGAAGGTATCAAAATTGTCAATAAATGTTACACCCACAGAGCTGCAATAGTCTCGTAGCCAGTTATGGAGGGCTAAAAGTCTGCTGAACCGTTCAATGTCACGATTTAGGGAGGGCAGAGGCCAGATATTATGGGGCGTTTGTTGGTGTCAAGTAGTGACCCAATCAGTTCTTTAAAATCCATCTTCAGCTGTTCTGAGCTGCCCTTCATAATGTCATTCGACCCCACATGAACAATGACAGTATCAGCCCCTGGTGACTGACGCACAGCCTCGGGAAGCAACTGGTGATATCCTGAACTTTTGCCCCAGGAAAACACAAAGTCTTTGCCCCAGGTACAGATATATGCCTCACCATCGAACTCCCTATCACAATAGCTGGAATGATGCGGCCTCTGCCGTGTCTCGAAGCTGATTGCGAGGCCAGAGCCACAGAGCTCACCTGAGAAGAGAGAATGGCCCAGCGGAGGGGGGCTGCAGTGATCCAGGCTGTGCCCAGGCAGTTAAGTATTCACACCCCTGAGTCAATACATGTTAGAATCATCTTTGGCAGCGATTACATCTGTGGGTCTTTCTGAGTAAGTCTTTAAGAGCTTTGCACACCTGGATTATACAATATTTGCCCATTATTCTTTTCAAAATTCTTCAAGCTCTGTCAAATTGTTGTTGATCATTGCTAGACAACCATTTTCAAGTCTTGCCATAGATTTTCAAGTAGATATAAGTCAAAACTGTAACTCGGCAACTCAGGAACATTCACTGTCTTCTTGGTAAGACACTCCAGTGCAGATTTGGCCTGGTGTTTTATGTTATTGTCCCGCTGAAAGGTGAATTAATCTCCCAGTGTCTGCTGGAAAGCAGACTGAACCAGGTTTTCTGCTCGAATTTTGCCTGTGCTTAGCTCCATTCTGTTTCTTTTTTAATCCTGAAAAACTCCCCAGTCCTGAACGATTACAAGCATACCCATAACATGATGCAGCCACCACTATGCTTGAAAATATGGAGAGTGGTACTCAGTAATGTTTTGTATTGGATTTGCCCCAAACATAGCACTTTGTATTCAGGACACAAAGTGAATTGCTAACTACAATGTTGTTGATCCATCCTTAGTTTTCTCCTATCACAGCCATTAATCTCTGTAACTGTTTTAAAGTCCCCATTGGCCTCATGGTGAAATCCTTGAGCGATTTCCTTCCTCTCCGGCAACTGAGTTAGGAAGGATGCCTGTATCTTTGTAGTGATTGGGTGTATTGATACACCATCCAAAGTGTAATTAATAACTTACTTCACCATGCTCAAAGGGATATTCAATGACTGCTTTTTACCCATCTACCAATAGGTGCCCTTCTTTGCAAGGCATTGGAAAACCTCCCTGGTCTTTGTGGTATAATCTGTGTTTGAAATTAACTGCTCGACTGAGGGACCTTACAGATATGTGTGGGTAACAGAGATGAGGTAGTGATTCAAAAATAATGTTAAACACTATCATTGCACACAGAGTGAGTCCATGCAACTTATTATTTGACTTGTTAAGGACATTTTTACTATTGAACTTATTTTGGCTTGCCATAAAAAAAGGGGTTGAATACTTATTGAATCAAGACATTCCAGCTTTAAATTTGTAATTAATTTGTACAAATTTCGAAAAACATAATTCCACCTTGACATTATGGGGTATTTTGTGTAGGCCAATCTCAATTTAATCCCTTTTAAATTCAGGCTGTAACACAACAAATTGTGGAATAAGTCAAGGGGTGTGAATACTTTCTGAAGGCACTGTAGATACATAGTGACCCGCTACTGTAGATACATAATGACATTACTTAATGATCTATAATATTGTTATATAGTTATACAGTGAACTCCAACAGTGACAAGTTTGTTTTTGTTTTGGCTCCGTATGCCAGCACATTGGATTTGAAATGATACAATGACTATGAGGTTAAAGTGCAGACTGTCAGCTTTAATTTTAGGTTATTTTTTATCCATATCAGCTTAACCACACTTTTGGTCCCCTAAAATGGGGGATACTATGTACAAAAAGTGTGATAATTTCTAAGCGGTTCACCTGATATGGTTGAAAATACCATCAAATGAAAGCCGAGTCTGCACTTTAACCTGATAGTAATTGTATAATTTCAAATCCAAAATGCTGGAGTACAAAGCAAAAACAACAACAAAATTGTGACTGTCCCAATACCAGCCATGTTAGTCATAAAATGGTGAACGCCTATCATACAATTCACATTCACTTCACACATAATGATGCAATTATTTGTAATTCAGTTACAGGTGTAAATTAATTTATCGGTTTAAATACACGGCAGCGTCGCCAACTCGGTGCTCTGCATGTCGTGGACACAAAGTTGGCAAAGAAAGCCACCAAATAATTTGTTGAAACTTTGTTATTTTCTCTCTGCTTGGATGATAATGATGATTATCGTCATTAATAATCATTAATTTGGCTGTTGTTTTGATCGTTAGCGCTTCGTTCTTCACTCGACACACATCTGCTTCACAAGTGACCTACAGTGGGGAAAAAAGTATTTAGTCAGCCACCAATTGTGCAAGTTCTCCCACTTAAAAAGATGAGAGAGGCCTGTAATTTTCATCATAGGTACACGTCAACTATGACAGACAAAATGAGAAAAAAAAAATCCAGAAAATCACATTGTAGGATTTTTTATGAATTTATTTGCAGATTATGTTGGAAAATAAGTATTTGGTCAATAACAAAAGTTTCTCAATACTTTGTTATATACCCTTTGTTGGCAATGACACAGGTCAAATGTTTTCTGTAAGTCTTCACAAGGTTTTCACACACTGTTGCTGGTATTTTGGCCCATTCCTCCATGCAGATCTCCTCTAGAGCAGTGATGTTTTGGGGCTGTCGCTGGGCAACACAGACTTTCAACTCCCTCCATAGATTTTCTATGGGGTTGAGATCTGGAGACTGGCTAGGCCACTCCAGGACCTTGAAATGCTTCTTACGAAGCCACTCCTTCGTTGCCCGGGCGGTGTGTTTGGGATCATTGTCATGCTGAAAGACCCAGCCACGTTTCATCTTCAATGCCCTTGCTGATGGAAGGAGGTTTTCACTCAAAATCTCACGATACATGGCCCCATTCATTCTTTCCTTTACACGGATCAGTCGTCCTGGTCCCTTTGCAGAAAAACAGCCCCAAAGCATGATGTTTCCACCCCCATGCTTCACAGTAGGTATGGTGTTCTTTGGATGCAACTCAGCATTCTTTGTCCTCCAAACACGACGAGTTGAGTTTTTACCAAAAAGTTATATTTTGGTTTCATCTGACCATATGACATTCTCCCAATCCTCTTCTGGATCATCCAAATGCACTCTAGCAAACTTCAGACGGACCTGGACATGTACTGGCTTAAGCAGGGGGACACGTCTGGCACTGCAGGATTTGAGTCCCTGGCGGCGTAGTGTGTTACTGATGGTAGGCTTTGTTACTTTGGTCACAGCTCTCTGCAGGTCATTCACTAGGTCCCCCCGTATGGTTCTGGGATTTTTGCTCACCGTTCTTGTGATCATTTTGACCCCACGGGGTGAGATCTTGCGTGGAGCCCCAGATCGAGGGAGATTATCAGTGGTCTTGTATGTCTTCCATTTCCTAATAATTGCTCCCACAGTTGATTTCTTCAAACCAAGCTGCTTACCTTTTGCAGATTCAGTCTTCCCAGCCTGGTGCAGGTCTACAATTTTGTTTCTGGTGTCCTTTGACAGCTCTTTGGTATTGGCCATAGTGGAGTTTGGAGTGTGACTGTTTGAGGTTGTGGACAGGTGTCTTTTATACTGATAACAAGTTCAAACAGGTGCCATTAATACAGGTAACGAGTGGAGGACAGAGGAGCCTCTTAAAGAAGAAGTTACAGGTCTGTGAGAGCCAGAACTCTTGCTTGTTTGTAGGTGACCAAATACTTATTTTCCACCATAATTTGCAAATAAATAAATTTAAAATCCTACAATGTGATTTTCTGGATTTTTTTTCTCAATTTGTCTGTCATAATTGACGTGTACCTATGATGAAAATTACAGGCCTCTCTCATCTTTTTAAGTGGGAGAACTTGCACAATTGGTGGCTGACTAAATACTTTTTTCCCCCACTGTATATATTGTGAATGTTCCTGTACATATTATCTATTTGTGTAAAGGATAATGTGCCCAGGTATAGTATATATGTATCCTTTTTATGTCTAAGCAGATCTGCTGCGGTGGAGTACCTTTGGGGCAATGCAGCAAGGTCTCTTTACCTTTGGGAAGTGGGCTAGAAACCTTACACTTTAAAGCCACATAAGATCTGGTCTCAGGTGAGTGAGGAAAAACAGGTGAATCTGTGTTTTCTGATTGACTGGGTTAGGGGTGTTGAGTGTTTGAGGAGTCATGTCTAAAGAGACATTGAGGGCAGGTGGGTGCTCAGTACAGCTTAGCTGAGCTGTGCAGGAGGCGAGCAGCTTTCTCATCCTCCTCTCCATCCCTTTCTTTCACTGACCATGCAGGAGCAGGCTGAAAGAGATGAGTAAAATAAGCTATGACAGTGGGATGATTGTCAGAGTGAGGGATGCAGAAAAGGAACAGCAAAAGCAAGGACCCATACATGGATGTATACAAACCAGACACTTTTATTTAACCCCTATTTTACCAGGTAAGTGGACTGAGAACACATTCTCATTTACAGCAATAGTTACTGGAGTTGAACGAGACAATTGTAAGCTGGGGATGATTAGGTGGCCAGATTGGGAATTTAGCCAGGACACCGGGGTTAACACCCCTACGATAAGTGCCATTGGATCTTTAGTGACCACAAAGAGTCAGGACACCTGTTTAACATCCCATCTGAAAGACCATACCCTTTACAGGGCAATGTCCCCAAACACCACACTGGGATATAATTTTTTTTAGACTAGAGAAAATAGTGCCTACTGGCCCTCCAACACCACTTCCAGCAGCATCTGGTCTCCCATCCAGGAGCAACCCTGCTTAGCTTCAGAGGCAAGCCAGCAGTGGGATGCAAGGTGGTATGCTGCTGACACTCCATACACACATTCCTTGTCACATTTTCCCCACTTTCACTATCACACACACCACTCACCATCACACTCTCTGATTTACATTTTAGTCATTTAGCAGACACTCTTATCCAGAGAGACTTACAGTTAGTGAATGCATACATGTTTTTTTATTTTTTGTTTTTTTATACTGGCCCCCCGTGGGAAACGAACCCACATCCCTGCCGGCCAAACCCTCCCCTACCTTGGACGACGCTGGACCAATTGTGCGCCGCCCATGGGTCTCCCGGTCGCGGCCGGCTGCGACAGAGCCTGGACTCGAACCAGGATCTCTTGTGGCACAGCTAACACTGCGACGCAGTGCCTTAGACCACTGCGCCACTCGGGAGTCTCACACATACGCAGACACACGCAATCTCCCCTCTTCTCCCTCTCTCTCCCCCCTCTCCTCCCTCTCTCTCCCCTCTCTCCCCTCTCTCTCCCCCCTCTCCTCCCTCTCTCTCCCCCCACTCCTTCCTCTCTCTCCCCTCTCCTCCCTCTCTCTCCCCTCTCCTCCCTCTCTCTCCCCCCTCTACTTCCTCTCCCCCCTCTCCTCCCTCGACTACATGCACATATAACACACACCTACTCTCCTGACACACATCCCAGTATTTGTGCTGCTGTCTGCCATGTGAAGGAGAAGTCAGAACAGAACTTCAAATGGTAAATGTCATGAGGAGATGAAGGCAGAGGGCCTGGTGGGAGCAACCATCCTTTCTTCCTCTCTGACAGCTACGAGCAGACAGGTGGAGAGGGGGAGACGCACCCTGCAGGTGGAAGAGAGGACATCTGTCTGCATGTCTGTCTGTCTCTCTGTCTGTCTGTCTGTCTGTCTGTCTGTCTGTCTGTCTGTCTGTCTGTCTGTCTGTCTGTCTGTCTGTGTGTGTGTCTTTGTCTGTGTGTTTGTCTTTGTGCACCAGTAGCATACCACCTTGCATCCCACTGCTGGCTTGTCTCTGAAGCTAAGCAGGGTTGGTCCTGGTCAGTCCCTGGATGGGAGAAAAGATGCTGCTGGAAGTGGTGTTAGAGGGCCAGTAGGAGGCACTCTTTCCTTTGGTCGGAAAAAAAATCCCATGCCCCAGGGCGGTGATGGGGACATTGCCCTGTGCAGGGTGCCGTCTTTCTGCTGGGATGTTAAATGGGTGTCCTGACTCTCTGTGCTCACTAAAGATCCCATGGCACTTGTCGTAAGAGTAGGGGTGTTAACCCTGGTGTTCGAGCTAAATTCCCAATCTGGCCCATACCATCACGGCCACCTAATCATCCCCAGCTTCCAACTGGCTCATTCATCCCCCCTCCTCTCCCCTGTAACTATACCATTCAAATTGTAAATATCATGAGGAGATGAAGACAGAGGGCCTGGTGGGAGCAACCATCCTGTCTTCCTCTCTGACAGCTAGGAGCAGATAGGTGGAGGGGGGATGTCTGTCTGCCTGTGTAACCTATTACCTGTTTATGCCTGACTGTCGGTGTCTTGCTTTGTCTGCCCCTTGTAGCTCCTTGTACTTGCTATTAGGAGAGGTAAAGAGATATACGAGAGCCACACCCTCACTGGAGGAAATACTCCTCCTCCCACATCCATCTCACTTGCTGATGCTGTCCTTCAAACACACACACACACACACACACACACACAGTCTGGAAGGATTGAGATTAGCTAGTGGATAAATCATTTGAATGTGTTTCAGTGATAAGGATGTGTGTGTGTCTGTAGCATATATGTGTGTGTGTGTCCATGTATGCATATGCTTGTGTGTGTGTGTGTGGGTGGGTGTGGTTACACCTCATAGATCCTAGGGGGATAGAAGTGACCTGGGTCATTAGGGAGGAAGGAGGCTTTCCAAGACACCCATCAAGGCCTGAGGGACAAGCTCTCACAAAGGGAGCACCAGCAAACACAGCCTCACCCATAGAGAGAGAGAGAGAGCAGAGTAGAGTACACACACACAGAATCTCTCCCCAGTGGATAAATCAGTCCTTTCATGATCTGTGGTCTTGCTGGCCCTGTTCTGATTGTGTTTATGAAATGGAGGAGGAATAGTCTCTCTTACTTTTCTAATGGAAATGCAGGACCAGGGCTCTCTCTACCTTCAACAGGAACTGGGTGTTAGTTAAAAATAGAACAAAAAAACATGAAAATTACAATATGTTGATTATGTTTTTATTTATTTTACAGATGATGATGATGATGACGATGGTCAGTTAATGGACAGGCTACTGTAATGATGATGACCTGAAAAATAGTGGTGAATTGTTAGTCAGAGAGAGGAGACGGTCAGAGAAAGAAAGAGCAAGAGTGTACGTGATGAGAGATTTTAAGACAGCGGTGTTATTATTTGAGAGCGAGAGAGAGAGAGAGACAGAGCGAGAGAGAGATGCGCTAACAGCGTTTAGCCTGTTCACATTTGACTCAGTTCTTCTCATGAGAGACATGCAGATAGAACGACACGCAAGAAACTTCAGACAGTTCCTCAAAGACCGAACTCTGAAGGTAAATGAATCCTTAATTTCACACACGGTAATCACGCATGCCGCGCGCTGAGGCGAGGTAAGAATTTTTGAGCGGGATATAATAGCAGCACATGATGAAACCGATTTTTTTGAATGTTTGAGATTTCGAATGCATTATGTCTTTGTCAGTCTGAATGCATTATATTAGGCACTTGCAAATTATAGACGAAACGCTATTAACGCAACACATGTGATAATCAATGATGGCTTGCTTGAAAAAAATGTATTCGAGATAAATCACATGGTGGTTTTATAGTGAACCTTGTTTGTGCGTAATTGCGGGAATGAAGAGACGACTACTCCACTATATTTTGGGCCATTTTATGCAACAATAGCCAACGTCTCTTGAATGGTTTCAGACCTGACACACCTACATGTAATTTGGCTATGAGCTAGGTTACGAGTGCAGTGAATTTAGACATTGAAGCACATCTGTTTGGGTATTTTCTCATCTATTTCATATTTTACAATGGCATAACTCCGTTAAGTGAACAGTGCACGCGCACAAATCGGGGTCACTTGGGAGAGATGGACCGGTGCAGAATCAGATTTCCCATGACTGAGCGGAGTCCAAGCAGATGGTGCGCGCATTTCTGTCTGTCACAGTTAAAAGATCTACGGGGTAGCAGCAGACTTACCAAATACAGACGCTGTCAGACACCCTGGTGTGTGCGTGGCAACTATTTTACCTGCCGCATGCGCAATGTCTATGAGGATCACCGCGTCCCTAATGAAGGTGATCGGCTCAGTATCGCTTCATAAGACCGACTTAATTGCACTCATTTATTATTAGTACTAAATCGGTAATGACAAGTGTTTGGCTTGATATTGAGAGGTGTCGGACAGGTGAGAGTGCATGCTGACAAGACAGTGTTGCGTTTGCGGCTGTGTCTCTGACATGGTAATGTGATGAGTGTTCAATCAGCAATGTTGAGTGTGTGGGCTTCTATATATATATATTGTAGTGTCGAGAAAACGATGCTAATTATGCTGTGAGAACAAGGAAATCCGCTGACACTGTACTTTGATTATAAAGGTTTATTATATCAAAGGATTCCAGCGTCAATTTACAGATATCTGCCGATATCTGGAGAATAACCGGCTCCAATCTCTAATATGTTATTGTCCCAGTCCTTTGTCCCAAACCATAGTATATATCCTATGTAACCTGATATGGGTGTTTTCCCCTACAGACCAATCCCAGGACTCCACCTAACATACTTCCTCTGCTTTAGGGTGCCCCTATAGAACTACTCTCCAGATGCTCCCATAAGCTGAGTCAACATCCTCTAAAACCATTTGCAACCATTAGCAAAGTCATAAATTGTTCAGATACCACAATATCACAGGAGGCTCATCCCAAACCATCTCAATTGGGTTGAGGTCTGGTGATTGTGGAGGCCAGGCCATCTGATGCAGCTCTCCATCACTCTCCTTCTTGGTCAAATAGCCCTTACACAGTTGGGTCATTGTCCTGATAAAAAACAAATGATAGTCCCACTAAGCGTAAACCAGCTGGGATGGCGTATCGCTGCAGAATGCTGTGGTAGCCATGCTGGTTAAGTATGCCTTGAATTCTAAATAAATCACAGACAGTGTCACCAGCAAAGCAACCCCACACCATCACACCTCCTCCTCCATGCTTCATGGTGGGAACCACACATACAGAGACCATCTGTTCATTCCGTGGTCGGAACCAAAAATATCAAATTTGGATTCATCAGACCAAAGGACAGATGTCCACTGGTCTAATGTCCATTGCTCGTGTTTCTTGGTCCAAGCAAGTCTCGTCTTCTTATTGGTGTCCTTTATTAGTGGTTTCTTTGCAGTAATTCGAACATGAAGGCCTGATTCACGCAGTCTCCTCTGAACAGTTAATGTTGAGATGTGTCTGTTACTTGAACTCTGTTAAGCATTTATTTGGCTGCAATCTGAGGTGCAGTTAACTGTAATTAATTTATCCTCTGCAGCAGAGGTAACTCTGGGTCTTCCTTTCCTGTGGCGGTCCTCATGAGAGCCAGTTTCATCATAGCGCTTGATGGTTTTTGCGACTGCACTTGAAGAAACTTTCACATTTCTTGAAATGTTCCGTATTGACTGACCTTCATGTCTTAAAGTAATGATGGACTGTCGTTTCTCTTTGCTTATTTGAGCTGTTCTTGCCATAATATGGATTTGGTCTTTCACCAAATAGGGCTATCTTCTGTATACCACCCCTACCTTGTCACAACACAACTGATTGGCTCAAACGCATTAAGAAAGAAAGAAATTCCACAACTTAACTTTTAACAAGGCACACCTGTTAATTGAAATGCATTCCAGGTGACCACCTCATGAAGCTGGTTGAGAGAATGCCAAGAGTGTGCAAAGCTGTCATCAAGGCAAAGGGTGGCTACTTTGAAGAATCTCAAATTTAAAATATATTTGGATTTGTTTAACACTTTACTACATGATTCCATATGTGTTATTTCATAGTTTTGATGTCTTCACTATTATTCTACAATGTAGAAAATAGTAAAAATAAAGAAAAACACTTGAATGAGTAGGTGTGTCCAAACTTTTGACTGGTACTGTATATATATACACTGCTCAAAAAAATAAAGGGAACACTTAAACAACACAATGTAACTCCAAGTCAATCACACTTCTGTGAAATCAAACTGTCCACTTAGGAAGCAACACTGATTGACAATAAATTGCACATGCTGTTGTGCAAATGGAATAGACAACAGGTGGAAATTATAGGCAATTAGCAAGACACCCCCAATAAAGAAGTGGTTCTGCAGGTGGTGACCACAGACCACTTCTCAGTTCCTATGCTTCCTGGCTGATGTTTTGGTCACTTTTGAATGCTGGCGGTGCTTTCACTCTAGTGGTAGCATGAGACTGAGTCTACAACCCACACAAGTGGCTCAGGTAGTGCAGCTCATCCAGGATGGCACATCAATGCGAGCTGTGGCAAGAAGGTTTGCTGTGTCTGTCAGCGTAGTGTCCAGAGCATGGAGGCGCTACCAGGAGACAGGACAGTACATCAGGAGATGTGGAGGAGGCCGTTGGAGAGCTAAACAACCCAGCAGCATGACCGCTACCTCCGCCTTTGTGCAAGGAGGAGCAGGAGGCGCACGGCCAGAGCCCTGCAAAATAACCTCCAGCAGGCCACAAATGTGCATGTGTCTGCTCAAACGGTCAGAAACAGACTCCATGAGGGTGGTATGAGGGCCCGACGTCCACAGGTGGGGGTTGTGCTTACAGCCCAACACCGTGCAGGACGTTTGGCATTTGCCAGAGAACACCAAGATTGGCAAATTCGCCACTGGCGCCCTGTGCTCTTCACAGATGAAAGCAGGTTCACACTGAGCACATGTGACAGACGTGACAGAGTCTGGAGACGCAGTGGAGAACGTTCTGCTGCCTGCAACATCCTCCAGCATGACCGGTTTGGCGGTGGGTCAGTCATGGTGTGGGGTGGCATTTCTTTGGGGGGCCGCACAGCCCTCCATGTGCTCGCCAGAGGTAGCCTGACTGCCATTAGGTACTGAGATGAGATCCTCAGACCCCTTGTGAGACCATATGCTGGTGCGGTTGGCCCTGGGTTCCTCCTAATGCAAGACAATGCTAGACCTCATGTGGCTGGAGTGTGTCAGCAGTTCCTGCAAGCGGAAGGCATTGATGCTATGGACTGGCCAGCCCGTTCCCCAGACCTGAATCCAATTGAGCACATCTGGGACATCATGTCTCGCTCCATCCACCAACGCCATGTTGCACCACAGACTGTCCAGGAGTTGGCGGATGCTTTAGTCCAGGTCTGGGAGGAGATCCCTCAGGAGACCATCCGCCACCTCATCAGGAGCATGCCCAGGCGTTGTAGGGAGGTCATACAGGCACGTGGAGGCCACACACACTACTGAGCCTCATTTTGACTTGTTTTAAGGACTTTACATCAAAGTTGGATCAGCCTGTAGTGTGGTTTTCCACTTTAATTTTGAGGGTGACTACAAATCCAGACCTCCATGGGTTGTTACATTTGATTTCCATTGATCATTTTTGTGTGATTTTGTTGTCAGCACATTCAACTATGTAAAGAAAAAAGTATTTAATAAGATTATTTCATTCATTCAGATCTAGGATGTGTTGTTTAAGTGTTCCCTTATTTTTTTTTAGCAGTGTATATATGTGTGTGTGTGTGTGTGTGTGTGTGTGCGTGCGTTTCAGTGTCCTTCTGTGACAAACATTTTCTGAGATTTATGATTGCCCTCTAGCAGTAGGCTATCCACAATTTGTCATGTTTGAATGTTAATGTTTTTTATTTGCTGTGTTTCACGACTGTATTTGTAGTGTATGCGTACAGTAAAGTGGGCTGTGGGTTTAATAGTATGCTATGTATTTGATGTTGTAAAGCCTTGCCTGCTTTTAATATAAGCTTCTGTAGATGGCATAATTCTAATTCCATCAAAACTACATCAAAACTAACCCCCTATATTTTTCTCTCTCTCTCTCACGCACGCACGCACGCACGCACGCACGCACGCACGCACGCACGCACACACACACACACACACACACACACACACACACACACACACACACACACACACACACACACACACACACACACACACACACACACACACACACACACACACATTCACTTGTGTGTCACTGTGGCATTAACAAATACTTTATGTGTGTTATAGTACATTTTTATGAGGCTTTGGCTCGTCCATATAATCACTTAAATCACTGCAGTATGTAGCACACCATGTATTTGACTGATGTATCAGTGTGCTGTATATGGATAACATAGGTAGGCGATTTTAGAATATGTGCTTGTGATTTAATACCTGTAGATAAAGCATATGGGTTTGGGTGATGATCAATGACTATGCATGTGTGGATTTGTTTTGTTTATGTGTGTTTCTGTGTTTGGCTGTGCGCACAGTTTTTCCTGTGCTTACACATTCTGTTTCGACCCGGCTTTGCCCTGGCAATGAAAGGTCTTGTGGGAATACCTCAAGGGGACATCAGACATCAGACAAATGCTCTTTGCTAATTTGGTTAAAACAAAGCACAACAATCTGTGTCAGCATTAAGCTCGTAATTGTTTACACCAAAGAGCTCTTGTATGTACCCTGAGTGAGACACGAGAGAGAGAGGGGGAGAGCGAGAGAGAGAGAGGGGGAGAGCGAGTGAGAGAGAGGGAGGGGGAGAGCGAGAGAGAGAGAGAGAGAGAGCGAGAGAGAGGGGGAGAGCGAGAGAGAGAGAGAGAGAGAGAGAGAGAGAGGGAGAGAGAGAGAGGGGGAGAGAGAGAGGGGGGGAGAGATGGGGAGAGAGAGAGAGGGGGGGAGAGAGAGAGAGAGAGAGAGGAAGGGTAGCCATTTGTGGATAGACAAGACACATTGACTCAGTGACTTACGTTAGCTATTAAGCGGCTAGGAGAGGGGAGGCTGAAAGAAAGGTGCTGCTGTTGTGACAGCGAGGACTCACCACCTCCCATTACTGGACATTACTGTTTATTACAACAGATAGTGGAGGGAGGAGACAGATGAAGGGAGAGAGATGGAAGGACACCAAGGTGAGAGTGAGGGAATGAGATATAGAGAGAGGAAGTGTTCGAGAGTGGTGATGTCATGCAGACCCAGCCCTGCGAACCGGAAACCTCTCTTGCAGTGATTCCAGAGCATTGCTCTTATGTAACAACATTACAACCGTTATCTCAAGTGGGGCTAAAGTGTTTTGCTGTCCACATAAATGAAAAAGTTATTTTAGAGAGCCGCGTCGCTAGTGGCAGTCACTCATAGACAATGGAGGGGGACTCTCGAATGACGCATCCTCTCCTCAGGCTACTCTCTGTAGACGTTTAAGAGAGTGTTAAAGACACACAGCACCCCAAGGCTCTTATTCAACAAAATGACTGTTAAAGACTTGCATCCGAGCTGGGACTGCACTGTTAACGGGGGGAGGGGTGATGAATTTCTTGTATTCCCTTTCTTATACCAAACCAATGAGTATTGAAGACCTACAGTCTACCACCCTGGGGTTTGTAGTGCAGAGAGGGAAAGGGAAGTGACTGCTGTTATAGACGTCTACCAATTCATTAGCAATCAATTCAGCAAAACGAACTAGACGCCTAGCTCCTCTGTTGGAATAGCCCCTCTGTTGAAGACTTGCAGTGTTCACTGAAGTCATCTCAGAGAGAGATTATTTAATGCTCGTATTCCCACTCCCATTGTTGTGGGGGAAATGGGGCTTCTGAGTCCCATGTTGCCAGGGATACCCAGACTCACTCACTCATGCTGTTCAGTCAGAAAATGGAATTAACATTCTGCCTCCCTGGTGTCACCTTATAGAAGTCTAACTGTTAAAGCCAATAGCAGCCTTTGACTCTTCTGCAGTCACAGAGGTGTTTACACCTGACAGACAGACAGAGATCTTCCCCAATGTCTCTACATAAAGAAGTGACGGTTCAAGACATACATTATAACACTCTGCTGTGACTCTCCTCCCAGTCAAGCCTGTGAAGCAGAAACACATAGTAATTCTCTGGGGTCCCCTTTTATAGAAATGGCTGTGGAGGAGCCTGTTCTCCTCAGGGTTGGATGCTGCTGCTGCTGGAGCTTGTCACGGTCTGATTGTACACAGGCGACTGTGGCTGTTCTGTCTTCTCCTGAACACAGTGTGGGAGGATGCATCTGGCCCACTGTGCCAAGCCCAGGGAGGAGGTCTCTTTTGTGGCTGGAGCATGTAATGTTAGGGTTGTGGGGCTGGAGTGTAGCAGGCACCCAGCCCCTTCCTGCTTTCTGAGATGGATGTGAACCAGCTGTCCCGCTTGCCGCTCGGATTAAGGAGGATTTCCTCATGAAAATGTACAGTGGTCCGCTCTGCTGTAGACGTTATTGTAAAGGGAAAGAGGGAGCGTACGTCGCAGTGGGGGCTCACCCAGGAGTGTGTGTGTGTGATGGAAGTGTGCAAAGGTGGAACCAAGTCACTATTATTCGAGTCACAAGCAAGTCTCAAGTAACAAGGTCAAAGTCTCAAGTCGAGTCCCAAGTAGAATGGGTCAACTGACATTTACTCCTGAGGTACTGACCTGTTGTACCCTCTACAACCATTTGCACCCTCTACAATTATTTGAACCTGCTGGTCACCTATGAACATTTGAACATCTTGAAGAACAATCTGGCCTTAATGGCCATGTACTCTTTTAATCTCCACCCGGCACAGCCAGAAGAGGACTGGCCACCCCTCAGAACCTGGTTCCTCTCTAGGTTTCTTCCTAGGTTCCTGCCTTTCTAGGGAGTTTTTTCTAGCCACCGTGCTTCTACATCTGCAGAGGGCAGAATATTTTTTTTTGCAAGTGCGATACTGTCTCTGGCTGCGCACGCCTGCTACGTTACGGCCAAGATCCTTTTAATGCGCAAATTCGGATAGCCAAGCTTGCTTCGCCCTCATGTTGGTTCTAGGAAGCTAGCAAGCAGGCTAGGTAGTGCTAGGTATTAACAGCCAATCCAGTAGGGGCTGGAAGCTATAGTGATCGTTGATCGATCAATAGCAACGCGATGTCGCAGAGTATTTGCATAAAGTTTAGCTTTCCCCAACTTTGGTCCCGCCCTGTTCACGCTCCCTCGCCCATGCTCGCGTCGACCAATGGTCCTCCGCCCACTTCGCTTCCCTTCATTGAAAATTAATTGGGCTCTGTTGTTTAATCGCCCCAACATGCTAGGTGGATTTCCGGTGTTAGGTTACTCTACGTTAGGTTACTGGCTAGCAGGCTGGCTGCTTGAAGAGTAATCCATGGAGACTCTGTGACACAAAATGAGTGACAAAACGTTACAAAACCTGGCCAGATAATTTCAAGTTGTCAGGCTCAAGTCAAAGTTGAGTCCCGAGTCTTGAGGCTCCAAGGCCAAGTCAAGTCTCAAGTTATTTTATTTTATATCAAGTTGAGTCTCAAGTCATCAAATCTGTGACTCAAGTCAGACTCGAGTCCAAGTTATGTAACTCGAGTCCACACCTCTGGAAGTATGTGAGTGTGTGTATTTGTATTGGGCAGGAGTGTACCGGTGTGTGGCCATTAGAGAGCGACCTAGGTCTGTAAGCCCAACCACTAACATGGGAGTCCAGAAGGAGTTGGGGGAAATCCTATTGTCAGTTTGTCTACTCCACAAAGATAATTGGCTTATTCCTGTGTCAAACTGGTCTGTCCTACAGGACATTGAGTTGGCTTAACACACTTGGTTCAGACACTGTGTCTGCTCCTCTGCTTCGTCGGGGACTTAGACGGGTATTACACACTGAATTACTAATGATGAACCGATAGCTGCAGTGCACTCAGCAGTGCAGAGCCCTAGCCCATTAAAGTGTCGGTCGCACACACAGAGACTGGAAGGTTCGCTTACACATAGCTTCATTATAATGTAGACTAGTTAACTATCACTCATAAAATAAGAACCAAACAAATGCCCGTCAGACTTCTCTCTCAGAACTTCCTTGTTTAGACCTCCGAGCAGCAAACCTGAAGCTTGTAAAATGTATCAAACCCTCCAAATTTCGGATTTCCAACTCACAGCCCTAAATGACGGTTTCCAAGCCCATTCAGGTTGGTCTCTCGGTCTCTCTCTCTCTACAGTATACCTAAACCATTACCCTCACATCAAACGCCAGCCTGGCTTCACATTGCCACTTTTAAGATTTTTCTCATCAGTCCAGCACCTGAAGGAGATCAGATGAGTGAGTGTGTCTGTGTTTTCATGCTTATTTTAACCACTTAAATAACTCTTAAGTCATTTAGCAGATACTCTTATCAGCGTGACTTATAGGAGCAATTAGGGTTAAATGCCTTGCTCAAGGGCACATCAACATATTTTTCACCTAGTCAGCTCTGGGATTCAAACCATTGACCTTTCGGTCAATGGCCCAACGCTCTTAACCACTAGGCTACCTGCCTCTCCTAGTCCTGGCCCAAGGCAGCTGCTTAGAAGCTAACACAGCTGATCCGGAGGCCCGGGGTTCAGTGGAAACGCTAAAACAAGAAAATGAGAGCCCAGGAGACGGATGAATTGTCAGCAGATGCAGCCGCTCGTGTGGGAAAAATTTGACAGGCAGCACGCATAATTCTGGGGAAGTGACAGAGAACTGTCTTGTTAGAGTGCATGCATCAGTAAAATGGATGAAAGCAATAATTCCCAAAACGTGGGAGAGAAAAAAGCCTGGTAATGGAACCAAAGGGAACAAAATGAATGAACCAGTATAATTCCTGTTTAAAACCAGTGTTGTTCTTTCATGCTGTGCAGTGAATTGGCTGAAAACATCCTTAGAGGTAGTGCATTTAAAGCTTATATAAAATGGCTGGACTGAGATGGTGAGCTTTAGGATTTCTTGGTGCTACTAGACAGTATACAAATACTGTGTGTTTATTCATGGATAGATTTGATTACTACAGTACAGAATATTATGATGTATGGCATTGTACTGAATGATAAAGTACACTGTGCTTTATAATACAGTGAGCCTGCCTCCATTTGTTTGTATTTGACAGCATCATGTTCTTTTATGTGAGTGTCTCTGTAAAAACAAGTGTGTAGTATGAGAGTTTAACAGTGAGCCAGCAAGAGAGAGGGTGTGCGTGTGTGTGTGTGCGTGTGTGTGTGTGTGTGTGTGTGTGCGTGCGCACACGGCTCCTATGGGTATAGTGGTCAGTCCCTTTTCCAGCTCCGATGCACATGACTGCTTTTGTAATGCATTATATAACGGTGGCTTCTAAATCACATGTTTCTATCTGTACCTTAATCCACTCAATGCATCCCATACAATTTCAACATGTTTGGAATACGTGTGAGTGAATGTGTGTGTTTGTTTCTATTTGTGTCTGTGTTTGTGTGTATGGCTGTTCACTAAGGACATAGCTGACAGTATGTCTTTGAATGTGTGTGTGCATGTTTGTGTTTTGGTTTTTATGTGACAGTTCAGCTCTTATCACTGACAACTCAAAGTTTCAGTGACAAGAATTGAAAAACTTAGTTGTTTTCTTTCCTTTTTTAAATTCTATCGCATCATCTCTCATTTCTTTGTTTTATTTTTATTAAAGCGTGTCGTCTTGCACTTCAATTAGCGAGAAAAGCGTATCTTCCAAAAGCATGCTCGAATCATGTTGCTGTGTTTGTGATGCTTTAATCAGAAAGTCTCATTTTATACATAATTAATGATACAGCTAAAAAATGAAAAATATAAAAACACCCTAAATGTTCAAAGAAACAGACATTTGTTTTGCTTTCTTCCATATTTCCTGTTTCATGGGAGACGGCTGATGTGCTCACTGATTCTTAGAGGGGGAAATAAAAGACGACTTTGAACTGAAATGGTGGAACCAACACGGCATTAAACAACCAAACAAGCTGGTATCACCTTGAACTAAACCGCCCACCAGGAGACATGGACCTCCTGATGTGCATTCCTTAGTGAGTCCATGTGTCTCTCTCTCATGTGTCATGTGCTTAATGCCAGATAGCTAATGTCTCTAACTAAATGGAACATTTGGAATTAGATGATTAGTGCTTTCAAATGCCAATGGAATACCTGCTGTTTGGTTGAAAGAATGGTTGATGGCATTTTTAGAATTCCACAGTGACAGCCATAGAGCTTATCTAAGGGAGGTGGTTTGTTGAACTATACGCCAGTGTGATGAGTAACCTTTCTTGAGAACTGGGACTCGTGTTAGCTCCTGGAGATGGGTTACTGTGCTCTTGAGATGCTCCGAACGACCTGGCTTGGATTCTTGGTCTGTATAAATAAATACAGATGGCGCTGCAGTATCATGTGGGTTTTGACTTCATCTTCATGACCTTGAGGTTAGAGCTGATCAGTTATGACCTCAAATCTGTCAGGGGTCTTGTGTTGGAAGTACCACATCTCTCTGTGGCACTGGGCAAATCTGCCCGACTTTTCTGAATTTGTGTGTGTATATGGAAGTGTTTATGTCAGAGTGTTGGCCTGTGTGTGTATGTGTGTGACTGTGTGTGTCTCACTATTAGGGGCTTGCTGACTCGGTTATCTTATCAGCCTGCTAGAACAGTCAGCATCTTTTCTCAAATAAAGTTTCTCGACTGTGCCACTGCCGGATTTAAACTGTGTCGAACATTAGTGTAACGGCCCACGCGGTTAGAATACAGATCGGCTGTTGAATTCGGGCCAAATGGCCTATATGAGACTTTTCCCCCCACTCACTGCAGGCTAATTATCTCCGTCACACTTTACACAATGACTCATTTATTACGCCATCATGATGAGCCATTTGTATTGTCTTCATGGACATGACAATGGCTTGAGAGTACCATCAAGTAAATGTCATACTTAATAGACTGAAGGGGTGGACACTAAATATTCTATGGTATAGTAAATTATGTTCCTGAGCAGAAAGGTCATATATTTTAAAGCATGTGCGATAACCCTCATCATCACTAGCCTATAAACTGGTTTCTTCTAGAGCAGGGTTGGTAAAAAAATACTAAAATCACCAGTAATTCAGCTAAAACTTGTTTCATTTAGGAAATCTGTTCACCAAGTATTCCCACGAATAAAAAAAGAGGCGTATGTGATCGTTTCTCAATGTAGTAAAGCTATGAAATTATTGTTATTTTCAAATCTCTTTTTGGGCTTCGTTGTGTTTGCAGTGTATAAATGACAGATATGGGTAGACATAGAGCTGTTCCTGACAGATATGTGTAAAGAGAGAGCTGTTCCTGACAGATATGTGTAAAGAGAGAGCTGTTCCTGACAGATATGTGTAAAGAGAGAGCTGTTCCTGACAGATATGTGTAAAGAGAGAGCTGTTCCTGACAGATATGTGTAAAGAGAGAGCTGTTCCTGACAGATATGTGTAAAGAGAGAGCTTTTCCTGACATGTTCTAGCACTGTCAGGTTTTTCCACATGCCTGTTGCTACATTTGCAGCTGCACTGTTAAAAGCACTAGTGACACCAGGTCACGGCTGTCATCACCACGAGCCTCTGTTGAGAAAGAGAGAGAGAGGGAGATAAATGTAGAAAGAGAAGGCAAGAGAGCATATGGTGGGAATGCTGATAACAGTGTGTGGTTTGTGTGGTTTGAGGAGAAAGTGCAGTTCGTGTGTGTGTGTGTATTCTAGAATCTATGGGCATAACACTGAGTGACTGTATGCTCCTGGGCTTTGTGTTTATGTGTATATGCTGTTTATGACAGTGTGTGCGAGTGTATGAGGGATCCCTGTGGGGATTGTGTTTCGGTCGGTCAGGCACGTCTGATAACAGCCCACCGGCCTCGTCACATTTATTATTGAGGGACGGGAAATTGATCGGCACTAACAGTGCCTGTTGCCATGTCTCTCATACACCACTAACAGTGCCTGTTGCCATGTCTCTCATACGGCACTAACAGTGCCTGTTGCCATGTCTCTCATACAACACTAACAGTGCCTGTTGCCATGTCTCTCAAACACCACTAACAGTGCATGTTGCCATGTCTCTCATACACCACTAACAGTGCCTGTTGCCATGTCTCTCATACAGCACTAACAGTGCCTGTTGCCATGTGTCTCATACGGCACTAACAGTGCCTGTTGCCATGTCTCTCTTACACCACTAACAGTGCTTGTTGCAATGTCTCTCATGCACCACTAACAGTGCCTGTTGCCATGTCTCTCATACACCACTAACAGTGCCTGTTGCCAATTCTCTCATTCACCACTAACAGTCCCTGTTGCCATGTCTCTCATACACCACTAACAGTGCCTGTTTTCATGTCTCTCATACACCACTAACAGTGCCTGTTGCCATGTGTCTCATACACAACTAACAGTGCCTGTTTCCAAGTCTCTCATACACCAGTAACAGTGCCTGTTGCCATGTCTCTCATACACCACTAATAGTGCCTGTTGCCATGTGTCTCATACACCACTAACAGTGCCTGTTGCCATGTGTCTCATACACCACAAACAGTGCCTGTTGCCATGTCTCTCATACACCACTAATAGTGCCTGTTGCAATGTCTCTCATACACCACCAATAGTGCCTGTTGCCATGTCTCTCATACACCACTAAGTGAGCCTGTTGCCATGTGTCTCATACACCACTAACAGTGCCTGTTGCCATGCCTCTCATACACCACTAACAGTGCCTGTTGCCATGTGTCTCATGCACCACTAACAGTGCCTGTTGCCAAGTCTCTCATACACCACTAACAGTCCCTGTTGCCATGTCTCTTATATACAACTAACTGTGCCTGTTGCCATGTGTCTCATACACAACTAACAGTGCCTGTTGCCATATGTCTCATACACAACTAACAGTGCCTGTTGCCAAGTCTCTCATACACCACTAACAGTGCCTGTTGCCATGTCTCTCATACACCACTAACAGTGCCTGTTGCCATGTCACTCTTACACCACTAACAGTGCCTGTTGCCATGTGTCTCATACAACACTAACAGTGCCTGTTGCCATGTCTCTCATTCACAACTAACAGTGTCTGTTGCCATGTCTCTCATAAACCTCTAACAGTTCCTGTTGCCAAGTCTCTCATACACCACTAACAGTGCCTGTTGCCATGTCACTCTTACACCACTAACAGTGCCTGTTGCCATGTCTCTCATACACCACTAACAGTGCCTGTTGCAATGTCTCTCATACACCACTAACAGTGCCTGTTGCCAAGTCTCTCATTCACCACTAACAGTCCCTGTTGCCATGTCTCTCATACACCACTAACAGTGCCTGTTGCCATGTGTCTCATACACAACTAACAGTGCCTGTTGCCAAGTCTCTCATACACCAGTAACAGTGCCTGTTGCCATGTCTCTCATACACCACTAACAGTGCCTGTTGCCATATGTCTCATACCCCACTAACAGTGCCTGTTGCCATGTGTCTCATACACCACTAACAGTGCATGTTGCCATGTCTCTCATACACCACTAACAGTGCCTGTTGCAATGTCTCTCATACACCACTAACAGTGCCTGTTGCCAAGTCTCTCATTCACCACTAACAGTCCCTGTTGCCATGTCTCTCATACACCACTAACAGTGCCTGTTGCCATGTGTCTCATACACAACTAACAGTGCCTGTTGCCAAGTCTCTCATACACCAGTAACAGTGCCTGTTGCCATGTGTCTCATACACCACTAACAGTGCCTGTTGCCATGTGTCTCATACACCACTAACAGTGCCTTTTGCAATGTGTCTCATACACCACAAACAGTGCCTGTTGCCATGTCTCTCATACACCACTAACAGTGCCTGTTGCCATGTGTCTCATACACCACTAACAGTGCCTGTTGCCATGTCTCTCATACACCACTAATAGTGCCTGTTGCAATGTCTCTCATACACCACCAATAGTGCCTGTTGCCATGTCTCTCATACACCACTAACTGTGCCTGTTGCCATGTGTCTCATACACCACTAACCGTGCCTGTTGCCATGCCTCTCATACACCACTAACAGTGCCTGTTGCCATGTGTCTCATGCACCACTAACAGTGCCTGTTGCCAAGTCTCTCATACACCACTAACAGTCCCTGTTGCCATGTCTCTTATACACAACTAACAGTGCCTGTTGCCATATGTCTCATACACAACTAACAGTGCCTGTTGCCAAGTCTCTCATACAACACTAACAGTGCCTGTTGCCATGTCTCTCATACACCACTAACAGTGCCTGTTGCCATGTCTTTCATACACCACTAACAGTGCCTGTTGCCATGTCTCTCATACACCACTAACAGTGCCTGTTGCCATGTCTCTCATACAGCACTAACAGTGCCTGTTGCCATGTCTCTCATACACCACTAACAGTGCCTGTTGCCATGTCTCTCATACAGCACTAACAGTGCCTGTTGCCATGTCTCTCATACACCACTAACAGTGCCTGTTTTCATGTCTCTCATACACCACTAACAGTGCCTGTTGCCATGTGTCTCATACACAACTAACAGTGCCTGTTTCAAAGTCTCTCATACACCAGTAACAGTGCCTGTTGCCATGTCTCTCATACACCACTAACAGTGCCTGTTGCCATGTGTCTCATACACCACTAACAGTGCCTGTTGCCATTTCTCTCATACACCACTAACAGTGCCTGTTGCCATGTGTCTCATACACCACTAACAGTGCCTTTTGCAATGTGTCTCATACACCACAAACAGTGCCTGTTGCCATGTCTCTCATACACCACTAATAGTGCCTGTTGCAATGTCTCTCATACACCACCAATAGTGCCTGTTGCCATGTCTCTCATACACCACTAAGTGAGCCTGTTGCCATGTGTCTCATACACCACTAACAGTGCCTGTTGCCATGCCTCTCATACACCACTAACAGTGCCTGTTGCCATGTGTCTCATGCACCACTAACAGTGCCTGTTGCCAAGTCTCTCATACACCACTAACAGTCCCTGTTGCCATGTCTCTTATATACAACTAACTGTGCCTGTTGCCATGTGTCTCATACACAACTAACAGTGCCTGTTGCCATATGTCTCATACACAACTAACAGTGCCTGTTGCCAAGTCTCTCATACACCACTAACAGTGCCTGTTGCCATGTCTCTCATACACCACTAACAGTGCCTGTTGCCATGTCACTCTTACACCACTAACAGTGCCTGTTGCCCTGTCTCTCATACACCACTAACAGTGTCTGTTGCCATGTGTCTCATACACCACTAACAGTGCCTGTTGTCATGTGTCTCATACACCACTAACAGTGCCTGTTGCCATGTGTCTCATACAACACTAACAGTGCCTGTTGCCATGTCTCTCATTCACAACTAACAGTGTCTGTTGCCATGTCTCTCATACACCTCTAACAGTTCCTGTTGCCAAGTCTCTCATACACCACTAACAGTGCCTGTTGCCATGTCACTCTTACACCACTAACAGTGCCTGTTGCCATGTCTCTCATACACCACTAACAGTGCCTGTTGCCATGTCTCTCATACACCACTAACAGTGCCTGTTTTCATGTCTCTCATACACCACTAACAGTGCCTGTTGCCATATGTCTCATACCCCACTAATAGTGCCTGTTGCCATGTGTCTCATACATCACTAACAGTGCCTGTTGCCATGTCTCTCATACACCACTAACAGTGCCTGTTGCCATGTGTCTCATACACCACTAACCGTGCCTTTTGCAATGTGTCTCATACACCACAAACAGTGCCTGTTGCCATGTCTCTCATACACCACTAACAGTGCCTGTTGCCATGTATCTCATACACCACCAATAGTGCCTGTTGCCATGTGTCTCATACACCACTAACTGTGCCTGTTGCCATGTGTCTCATACACCACTAACAGTGCCTGTTGCCATGCCTCTCATACACCACTAACAGTGCCTGTTGCCATGTGTCTCATACACCACTAACAGTGCCTGTTGCCATGTCTCTCATACACAACTAACAGTGCCTGTTGCCAAGTCTCTCATACACCACTAACAGTGCCTGTTGCCATGTCTCTCATACACCACTAACAGTGCCTGTTGCCAAGTCTCTCATTCACCACTAACAGTCCCTGTTGCCATGTCTCTCATACACCACTAACAGTGCCTGTTTTCATGTCTCTCATACACCACTAACAGTGCCTGTTGCCATGTGTCTCATACACAACTAACAGTGCCTGTTGCCAAGTCTCTCATACACCAGTAACAGTGCCTGTTGCCATGTCTCTCATACACCACTAACAGTGCCTGTTGCCATATGTCTCATACCCCACTAACAGTGTCTGTTGCCATGTGTCTCATACACCACTAACAGTGCCTGTTGACATGTCTCTCATACACCACTAACAGTGCCTGTTGCCATGTGTCTCATACACCACTAACAGTGCCTTTTGCAATGTGTCTCATACACCACAAACAGTGCCTGTTGCCATGTCTCTCATACACCACTAATAGTGCCTGTTGCAATGTCTCTCATACACCACCAATAGTGCCTGTTGCCATGTCTCTCATACAACACTAACTGTGCCTGTTGCCATGTGTCTCATTCACCACTAACAGTGCCTGTTGCCAAGTCTCTCATACACCACTAACAGTCCCTGTTGCCATGTCTCTTATACACAACTTACAGTGCCTGTTGCCATGTGTCTCATACACAACTAACAGTGCCTGTTGCCATATGTCTCATACACAACTAACAGTGCCTGTTGCCAAGTCTCTCATACAAAACTAACAGTGCCTGTTGCCATGTCTCTCATACACCACTAACAGTGCCTGTTGCCATGTCACTCTTACACCACTAACAGTGCCTGTTGCCATGTCTCTCATACACCACTAACAGTGTCTGTTGCCATGTGTCTCATACACCACTAACAGTGCCTGTTGTCATGTGTCTCATACACCACTAACAGTGTATGTTGCCATGTGTCTCATACAACACTAACAGTGCCTGTTGCCATGTCGCTCATTCACAACTAACAGTGTCTGTTGCCATGTCTCTCATACACCTCTAACAGTTCCTGTTGCCATGTCTCTCATACACCACTAACAGTGCCTGTTGCCATGTGTCTCATACACCACTAACAGTGCCTTTTGCAATGTGTCTCATACACCACAAACAGTGCCTGTTGCCATGTCTCTCATACACCACTAACAGTGCCTGTTGCCATGCCTCTCATACACAACTAACAGTGCCTGTTGCCAAGTCTCTCATACACCAGTAACAGTGACTGTTGCCATGTCTCTCATACACCACTAACAGTGCCTGTTGCCATATGTCTCATACCCCACTAACAGTGCCTGTTGCCATGTGTCTCATACAACACTAACAGTGCCTGTTGCCATGTCTCTCATTCACAACTAACAGTGTCTGTTGCCATGTCTCTCATACACCTCTAACAGTTCCTGTTGCCATGTCTCTCATACACCACTAACAGTACCTGTTTTCATGTCTCTCATACACCACTAACAGTGCCTGTTGCCATGTCTCTCATACACCACTAACAGTGCCTGTTGCCATGTGTCTCATACACCACTAACAGTTTCTGTTGCCATGTCTCTCATACACCACTAACAGTGCCTGTTGCCATGTCTCTCATACACCACTAACAGTGCCTGTTGCAATGTCTCTCATGCACCACTAACAGTGCCTGTTGCCATGTCTCTCATTCACCACTAACAGTCCCTGTTGCCATGTCTCTCATACACCACAAACGTGCCTGTTTTCATGTGTCTCATACACCACTAACAGTGCCTGTTGCCATGCCTCTCATACACAACTAACAGTGCCTGTTGCCAAGTCTCTCATACACCAGTAACAGTGACTGTTGCCATGTCTCTCATACACCACTAACAGTGCCTGTTGCCATATGTCTCATACCCCACTAACAGTGCCTGTTGCCATGTGTCTCATACAACACTAACAGTGCCTGTTGCCATGTCTCTCATTCACAACTAACAGTGTCTGTTGCCATGTCTCTCATACACCTCTAACAGTTCCTGTTGCCATGTCTCTCATACACTACTAACAGTACCTGTTTTCATGTCTCTCATACACCACTAACAGTGCCTGTTGCCATGTCTCTCATACACCACTAACAGTGCCTGTTGCCATGTGTCTCATACACCACTAACAGTTTCTGTTGCCATGTCTCTCATACACCACTAACAGTGCCTGTTGCCATGTCTCTCATACACCACTAACAGTGCCTGTTGCAATGTCTCTCATGCACCACTAACAGTGCCTGTTTCCATGTCTCTCATTCACCACTAACAGTCCCTGTTGCCATGTCTCTCATACACCACAAACGTGCCTGTTTTCATGTGTCTCATACACCACTAACAGTGCCTGTTGCCATGTGTCTCATACACAACTAACAGTGCCTGTTGCCAAGTCTCTCATACACCAGTAAAAATGCCTGTTGCCAAGTCTCTCACACACCACTAACAGTGCATGTTGCCATGTGTCTCATACACCACTAACAGTGCCTGTTGCCATGTCTCTCATACACCAGTAACAGTGCCTGTTGCCACGTGTCTCATACCCCACTAACAGTGCCTGTTGCCATGTGTCTCATACACCACTAACAGTGCCTTTTGCAATGTGTCTCATACACCACAAACAGTGCCTGTTGCCATGTGTCTCATACACCACTAACAGTGCCTGTTGCCATGTCTCTCATACACCACTAACAGTGCCTGTTGCCATGTCTCTCATACACCACCAATAGTGCCTGTTGCCATGTGTCTCATACACCACTAACTGTGCCTGTTGCCATGTCTCTCATACACCACCAATAGTGCCTGTTGCCATGTGTCTCATACACCACTAACTGTGCCTGTTGCCATGTGTCTCATACACCACTAACAGTGCCTGTTGCCATGCCTCTCATACACAACTAACAGTGCCTGTTGCCAAGTCTCTCATACACCACTAACAGTGCCTGTTGCCATGTCTCTCATACACATCTAACAGTGCCTGTTGCCATGTCACTCTTACACCACTAACAGTGCCTGTTGCCATGTCTCTCATACACCACTATCAGTGCCTGTTGCCATGTCTCTCATACACCACTAACAGTACCTGTTGCCATGCCTCTCATACACAACTAACAGTGCCTGTTGCCAAGTCCATGTGTCTCATACACCACTAACAGTTTATGTTGCCATGTCTCTCATACACCACTAACAGTGCCTGTTGCCATGTCTCTCATACACCACTAACAGTGCCTGTTGCAATGTCTCTCATGCACCACTAACAGTGCCTGTTGCCAAGTCTCTCATTCACCACAAACAGTCCCTGTTGCCATGTCTCTCATACACCACTAACAGTGCCTGTTGCCATGTGTCTCATACACCACTAACAGTTTCTGTTGCCATGTCTCTCATACACCACTAACAGTGCCTGTTGCCATGTCTCTCATACACCACTAACAGTGCCTGTTGCAATGTCTCTTTAGCACCACTAACAGTGCCTGTTGCCATGTCTCTCATTCACCACTAACAGTCCCTGTTGCCATGTCTCTCATACACCACTAACAGTGCCTGTTTTCATGCGTCTCATACACCACTAACAGTGCCTGTTGCCATGTGTCTCATACACAACTAACAGTGCCTGTTGCCAAGTCTCTCATACACCTGTAAAAATGCCTGTTGCCATGTCTCTCATACACCACTAACAGTGCCTGTTGCCATATGTCTCATACCCCACTAACAGTGCCTGTTGCCATGTGTCTCATACACCACTAACAGTGCCTGTTGCCATGTCTCTCATACACCACTAACAGTGCCTGTTGCCATGTGTCTCATACACCACTAACAGTGCCTTTTGCAATGTGTCTCATACACCACAAACAGTGCCTGTTGCCATGTCTCTCATACACCACTAACAGTGCCTGTTGCCATGTCTCTCATACACCACCAATAGTGCCTGTTGCCATGTGTCTCATACACCACTAACTGTGCCTGTTGCCATGTGTCTCATACACCACTAACAGTGCCTGTTGCCATGCCTCTCATACACCACTAACAGTGCCTGTTGCCATGTGTCTCATACACCACTAACAGTGCCTGTTGCCAAGTCTCTCATACACAACTAACAGTGCCTGTTGCCATGTCTCTCATACACCACTAACAGTGCCTGTTGCCATGTCACTCTTACACCACTAACAGTGCCTGTTGCCATGTCTCTCATACACCACTAACAGTGCCTGTTGCCATGTCTCTCATACAACACTAACAGTGCCTGTTGCCATGTCTCTCATACACCACTAACAGTTTCTGTTGCCATGTCTCTCATACACCACTAACAGTGCCTGTTGCCATGTCTCTCATACACCACTAACAGTGCCTGTTGCAATGTCTCTCATGCACCACTAACAGTGCCTGTAGCCAAGTCTCTCATTCACCACTAACAGTCCATGTTGCCATGTCTCTCATACACCACTAACAGTGCCTGTTTTCATGTCTCTCATACACCACTAACAGTGCCTGTTGCCATGTGTCTCATACACAACTAACAGTCCCTGTTGCCAAGCCTCTCATACACCAGTAACAATGCCTGTTGTCATGTCTCTCATACACCACTAACAGTGCCTGTTGCCATATGTCTCATACCCAACTAACAGTGCCTGTTGCCATGTGTCTCATACACCACTAACAGTGCCTGTTGCCATGTCTCTCATACACCACTAACAGTGCCTGTTGCCATGTGTCTCATACACCACTAACAGTGCCTTTTGCAATGTGTCTCATACACCACAAACAGTGCCTGTTGCCATGTCTCTCATACACCACTAACAGTCCCTGTCGCCATGTCTCTCATACACCACTAACAGTGCCTGTTGCCATGTGTCTCATACACCACTAACAGTGCCTGTTGCCATGTGTCTCATACAACACTAACAGTGCCTGTTGCCATGTGTCTCATGCACCACTAACAGTGCCTGTTGCCAAGTCTCTCATACACCACTAACAGTCCCTGTTGCCATGTCTCTTATACACCACTAACAGTGCCTGTTGCCAAGTGTCTCATACACAACTAACAGTGCCTGTTGCCATATGTCTCATACACAACTAACAGTTCCTGCTGCCATGTCTATCATACACCACTAACAGTGCCTGTTGCCATGTCTCTCATACACCACTAACAGTGCCTGTTGCCATGTCACTCTTACACCACTAACAGTGCCTGTTGCCATGTCTCTCATACACCACTAACAGTGTCTGTTGCCATGTGTCTCATACACCACTAACAGTGCCTGTTGTCATGTGTCTCATACACCACTAACAGTGCCTGTTGCCATGTGTCTCATACACCACTAACAGTGCCTGTTGCCATGTCTCTCATTCACAACTAACAGTGTCTGTTGCCATGTCTCTCATACACCACTAACAGTGCCTGTTTTCATGTCTCTCATACGCCACTAACAGTGCCTGTTGCCATGTCTCTCATACACCACTAACAGTGCCTGTTGCCATGTCTCTCATACACCACTAACAGTGCCTGTTGCAATGTCTCTCATGCACCACTAACAGTGCCTGTTGCCATGTCTCTCATTCACCACTAACAGTCCCTGTTGCCATGACTCTCATACACCACTAACAGTGCCTGTTTTCATGTGTCTCATACACCAAAAACAGTGCCTGTTGCCATGTGTCTCATACACAACTAACAGTGCCTGTTGCCAAGTCTCTCATACACCACTAACAGTCCCTTTTGCCATGTCTCTCATACACCACTAACAGTGCCTGTTTTCATGTCTCTCATACACCACTAACAGTGCCTGTTGCCATGTGTCTCACACACAACTAACAGTGCCTGTTGCCAAGTCTCTCATACACCAGTAACAGTGCCTGTTGCCATGTCTCTCATACACCACTAACAGTGCCTGTTGCCATATGTCTCTTACCCCACTAACAGTGCCTGTTGCCATGTGTCTCATACACCACTAACAGTGCCTGTTGCCATGTCTCTCATACACCACTAACAGTGCCTGTTGCCATGTGTCTCATTCTCCACTAACAGTGCCTGTTGCCATGTCTCTCATACACCACTAACAGCGCCTGTTGCCATGCCTCTCATACACCACTAACAGTGCCTGTTGCCATGTCTCTCATACACCACTAACAGTGCCTGTTGCCATGTGTCTCATACACCACTAACAGTTATTGTTGCCTTGTGTCTCATACACCACTAACAGTGCCTCTTGCCATGTCTCTCATACACCACTAATAGTTTATGTTGCCATGTCTCTCATACACCACTAACAGTGCCTGTTGCCATGTCTCTCATACACCACTAACAGTGCCTGTTGCTATGTCTCTCATGCACCACTAACAGTGCATGTTGCCAAGTCTCTCATTCACCACTAACAGTCCCTGTTGCCATGTCTCTCATACACAACTAACAGTGCCTGTTTTCATGTCTCTCATACACCACTAACAGTGCCTGTTGCCATGTCTCTCATACACCACTAACAGTGCCTGTTGCCATGTCTCTCATACACCACTAACAGTTTATGTTGCCATTTCTCTCATACACCTCTAACAGTGCCTGTTGCCATGTCTCTCATATACCACTAACAGGGCCTGTTGCTATGTCTCTCATGCACCACTAACAGTGCCTGTTGCCAAGTCTCTCATTCACCACTAACAGTCCCTGTTGCCATGTCTCTGATACACCACTAACAGTGCCTGTTTTCATGTCTCTCATACACCACTAACAGTGCCTGTTGCCATGTGTCTCATACACAACTAACAGTGCCTGTTGCCAAGTCTCTCATACACCACTAACAGTGCCTGTTGCCATGTCGCTCATACACTACTAACAGTGCCTGTTGCCATGTGTCTCATACGCCACTAACAGTGTCTGTTGCCTTGTCTCTCATACACCTCAAACAGTTCCTGTTGCCATGTCATTCATACACCACTAACAGTGTCTGTTTTCATGTGTCTCAAACACAACTAACATTGCCTGTTGCCATGTGTCTCATACACCACTAACAGTGCCTGTTGCCATGTCTCTCATACACAACTAACAGTTATTGTTGCCTTGTCTCTCATACTCCACTAACAGTTATTGTTGCCATGTGTCTCATACACAACTAACAGTGCCTGTTGCCATGTCTCTCATGCACCACTAACAGTTCCTGTTGCCATGTCTCTCATACACCACTAACAGTGCCTGTTGCCATGTCTCTCATACACAACTAACAGTTCCTGTTGCCAAGTATGTCATCCACCACTAACAGTGCCTGTTGCCATGTCTCTCATACACCACTAACAGTTATTGTTGCCTTGTCTCTCATACACCACTAACAGTGCCTGTTGCCATGTCTCTCATACACCACTAACAGTGCCTGGTGCTATGTCTCTCATGCACCACTAACATTGCCTGTTGCCAAGTCTCTCATTCACCACTAACAGTCCTTGTTGCCATGTCTCTCATACACCACTAACAGTGCCTGTTTTCATGTCTCTCATACACCACTAACAGTGCCTGTTGCCATGTGTCTCATACACAACTAACAGTGCCTGTTGCCAAGTCTCTCATACACCACTAACAGTGCCTGTTGCCATGTCTCTCATAAACTACTAACAGTGTCTGTTGCCATGTCTCTCATACACCACCGACAGTGCCTGTTGCCATGTGTCTCATACACCACTAACAGTGCCTGTTGCCATGTCTCTCATACACCGCTAACAGTTTCTGTTGCCATGTCTCTCATACACCACTAATAGTGCCTGTTGCCATGTGTCTCATACACCACTAACAGTGCCTGTTGCCATGCCTCTCATACACCACTAACAGTGCCTGTTGCCATGTGTCTCATACACCACTAACAGTGCCTGTTGCCATGTCTCTCATACACCACTAACAGTGCCTGTTGTCATGTTTCTCATACACCAGTAACAGTGCCTGTTGCCATGTTTCTCATACACCACTAACAGTGCCTGTTGCCATGTCTCTCATACACAACTAACAGTGCCTGTTGCCATGTGTCTCATACACCACTAACAGTGCCTGTTGCCATGTGTCTCATACACCAGTCACAGTGCCTGTTGCCATGTCTCTCATACACTACTAACAATGCCTGTTGCCATGTCTCTCATACACCACTAATAGTGCCTGTTGCCTTGTCTCTCATGCACCACTAACAGTGACTGTTGCCATGTGTCTCATACACCAGTCACAGTGCCTGTTGCCATGTCTCTCATACACTACTAACAATGCCTGTTGCCATGTCTCTCATACACCACTAATAGTGCCTGTTGCCTTGTCTCTCATGCACCACTAACAGTGACTGTTGCCATGTCTCTCATACACCACTAACAGTTTATGTTGCCATGTCTCTCATAAATCACTAACGGTGCCTGTTGCCTTGTCTCTCATAAACCACTAACAGTGCCTGTTGCTATGTGTCTCATACCCCACTAACAGTGCCTGTTGCCATGTCTCTCATACACCACTAACAGTGCCTGTTGCCATGTCTCTCATACACCACTAATAGTGCCTGTTGCCATGTGTCTCATACACCACTAACAGTGCCTGTTGCCATGCCTCTCATACACCACTAACAGTGCCTGTTGCCATGTCTCTCATACACCACTAACAGTGCCTGTTGCCATGCCTCTCATACACCACTAACAGTGCCTGTTGCCATGTGTCTCATACACCACTAACAGTGCCTGTTGCCATGTCTCTCATACACCACTAACAATGCCTGTTGCCATGTGTCTCATACACCACTAACAGTGCCTGTTGTCATGTTTTTCATACACCAGTAACAGTGCCTGTTGCCATGTTTCTCAAACACTACTAACAGTGCCTGTTGCCATGTCTCTCATACACCACTAACAGTGCCTGTTGCCATTTGTCTCATACACCACTAACAGTGCCTGTTGCCATGTGTCTCATACACCAGTCACAGTGCCTGTTGCCATGTCTCTCATACACTACTAACAGTGCCTGTTGCCATGTCTCTCATACACCACTAATAGTGCCTGTTGCCTTGTCTCTCATGCACCACTAACAGTGACTGTTGCCATGTCTCTCATACACCACTAACAGTTTATGTTGCCATGTCTCTCATAAACCACTAACAGTGCCTGTTGCCATGTCTCTCATAAATCACTAACGGTGCCTGTTGCCATGTCTCTCATAAACCACTAACAGTGCCTGTTGCTATGTGTCTCATACCCCACTAACAGTGCCTGTTGCCATGTCTCTCATACACCACTAACAGTGCCTGTTGCCATGCCTCTCATACACCACTAACAGTGCCTGTTGCCATGTGTCTCATACACCATTAACAGTGCCTGTTGCCATGTCTCTCATACACCACTAACAGTGCCTGTTGTCATGTTTCTCATACACCAGTAACAGTGCCTGTTGCCATGTTTCTCATACACCACTAACAGTGCCTGTTGCCATGTCTCTCATACACAACTAACAGTGCCTGTTGCCATGTGTCTCATACACCACTAACAGTGCCTGTTGCCATGTGTCTCATACACCAGTCACAGTGCCTGTTGCCATGTCTCTCATACACTACTAACAATGCCTGTTGCCATGTCTCTCATACACCACTAATAGTGCCTGTTGCCTTGTCTCTCATGCACCACTAACAGTGACTGTTGCCATGTGTCTCATACACCAGTCACAGTGCCTGTTGCCATGTCTCTCATACACTACTAACAATGCCTGTTGCCATGTCTCTCATACACCACTAATAGTGCCTGTTGCCTTGTCTCTCATGCACCACTAACAGTGACTGTTGCCATGTCTCTCATACACCACTAACAGTTTATGTTGCCATGTCTCTCATAAATCACTAACGGTGCCTGTTGCCTTGTCTCTCATAAACCACTAACAGTGCCTGTTGCTATGTGTCTCATACCCCACTAACAGTGCCTGTTGCCATGTCTCTCATACACCACTAACAGTGCCTGTTGCCATGTCTCTCATACACCACTAATAGTGCCTGTTGCCATGTGTCTCATACACCACTAACAGTGCCTGTTGCCATGCCTCTCATACACCACTAACAGTGCCTGTTGCCATGTCTCTCATACACCACTAACAGTGCCTGTTGCCATGCCTCTCATACACCACTAACAGTGCCTGTTGCCATGTGTCTCATACACCACTAACAGTGCCTGTTGCCATGTCTCTCATACACCACTAACAATGCCTGTTGCCATGTGTCTCATACACCACTAACAGTGCCTGTTGTCATGTTTTTCATACACCAGTAACAGTGCCTGTTGCCATGTTTCTCATACACTACTAACAGTGCCTGTTGCCATGTCTCTCATACACCACTAACAGTGCCTGTTGCCATTTGTCTCATACACCACTAACAGTGCCTGTTGCCATGTGTCTCATACACCAGTCACAGTGCCTGTTGCCATGTCTCTCATACACTACTAACAGTGCCTGTTGCCATGTCTCTCATACACCACTAATAGTGCCTGTTGCCTTGTCTCTCATGCACCACTAACAGTGACTGTTGCCATGTCTCTCATACACCACTAACAGTTTATGTTGCCATGTCTCTCATAAACCACTAACAGTGCCTGTTGCCATGTCTCTCATAAATCACTAACGGTGCCTGTTGCCATGTCTCTCATAAACCACTAACAGTGCCTGTTGCTATGTGTCTCATACCCCACTAACAGTGCCTGTTGCCATGTCTCTCATACACCACTAACAGTGCCTGTTGCCATGTCTCTCATATACCACTAACAATGCCTGTTGCCATGTCTCTCATACACCACTAACAGTTATTGTTGCCTTGTCTCTCATACTCCACTAACAGTGCCTGTTGCCATGACTCTCATACACCACTAACAGTGCCTGTTGCCATGTCTCTCATACACCACTAACAGTTCCTGTTGCCAAGTCTCTCATACACCACTAACAGTGCCTGTTGCCATGTCTCTCATACACCAATAACAGTTTTTGTTGCCTTGTCTATCATACACCACTAACAGTGCCTGTTGCCATGTCTCTCTTACACCACTAACAGTGCCTGTTGCTATGTCTCTCATGCACCACTAACAGTGCATGTTGCCAAGTCTCTCATTCACCACTAACAGTCCCTGTTGCCATGTCTCTCATACACCACTAACACTTGTTATTGCCTTGTCTATCATACACCACTAACAGTGCCTGTTGCCATGTCTCTCATACACCACTAACAGTGCCTGTTGCTATGTCTCTCATGCACCACTAACAGTGCATGTTGCCAAGTCTCTCATTCACCACTAACAGTCCCTGTTGCCATGTCTCTCATACACCACTAACAGTGCCTGTTTTCATGTCTCTCATACACCACTAACAGTGCCTGTTGCCATGTCTCTCATACACCACTAACAGTGCCTGTTGCCATGTCTCTCGTACACCACCAACAGTGCCTGTTGCCATGTCTCTCATACACCACTAACATTGCCTGTTGCTATGTCTCTCATGCACCACTAACAGTGCCTGTTGCCAAGTCTCTCATTCACCACTAACAGTCCTTGTTGCCATGTCTCTCATAAACCACTAACAGTGCCTGTTGCCATGTCTCTCATAAACCACTAACAGTGCCTGTTGCTATGTGTCTCATACCCCACTAACAGTTATTTTTGCCATGTCTCTCATACACCACTAACAGTGCCTGTTGCTGTGTCTCTCATGCACCACTAACAGTGCATGTTGCCAAGTCTCTCATTCACCACTAACAGTCCCTTTTTTCATGTCTCTCATACATCACTAACAGTGCCTGTTGCCATGTCTCTCGTACACCACTAACAGTTTCTGTTGCCATGTCTCTCATACACCACTAACATTGCCTGTTGCTATGTCTCTCATGCACCACTAACAGTGCCTGTTGCCAAGTCTCTCATTCACCACTAACAGTCCTTGTTGCCATGTCTCTCATACACTACTAACAGTGCCTGTTGCCATGTCTCTCATACACCACTAACAGTGCCTGTTGCCATATCTCTCATACACCACTAACAGTACCTTTTGCAATGTGTCTCATACACCACAAACAGTGCATGTTGCTATGTCTCTCATGCACCACTAACAGTGCCTGTTGCCATGTCTCTCATACACCACTAACAGTGCCTGTTGCCATGTCTCTCATACACCACTAACAGTGCCTGTTGCCATGTGTCTCATACCCACTAACAGTGCCTGTTGCCATGTCTCTCATACACCACTAACAGTACCTGTTGCCATGTGTCTCATACACCGCTAACAGTGCCTGTTGCCATGTCTCTCATACACCACTAACAGTGCCTGTTGCCATGTCTCTCATACACCACTAACAGTGCCTGTTGCCATGTGTCTCATACCCACTAACAGTGCCTGTTGCCATGTCTCTCATACACCACTAACAGTGCCTGTTGCCATGTCTCTCATACACCACTAACAGTGCCTTTTGCCATGTGTCTCATACACCACTAACAGTGCCTGTTGCCATGTCTCTCATACACCACTAACAGTGCCTGTTGCCATGTCTCTCATATACCACTAACAGTGCCTGTTGCCATGTCTCTCATACACCACTAACAGTGCCTGTTGCCAAGTCTCTCATTCACCACTAACAGTCCCTGTTGCCATGTCTCTCATACACCACTAACACTTGTTATTGCCTTGTCTATCATACACCACTAACAGTGCCTGTTGCCATGTCTCTCATACACCACTAACAGTGCCTGTTGCTATGTCTCTCATGCACCACTAACAGTGCATGTTGCCAAGTCTCTCATTCACCACTAACAGTCCCTGTTGCCATGTCTCTCATACACCACTAACAGTGCCTGTTTTCATGTCTCTCATACACCACTAACAGTGCCTGTTGCCATGTCTCTCATACACCACTAACAGTGCCTGTTGCCATGTCTCTCGTACACCACCAACAGTGCCTGTTGCCATGTCTCTCATACACCACTAACATTGCCTGTTGCTATGTCTCTCATGCACCACTAACAGTGCCTGTTGCCATGCCTCTCATACACCACTAACAGTGCCTGTTGCCATGTCTCTCATACACCACTAACAGTGCCTGTTGCCATGCCTCTCATACACCACTAACAGTGCCTGTTGCCATGTGTCTCATACACCACTAACAGTGCCTGTTGCCATGTCTCTCATACACCACTAACAATGCCTGTTGCCATGTGTCTCATACACCACTAACAGTGCCTGTTGTCATGTTTTTCATACACCAGTAACAGTGCCTGTTGCCATGTTTCTCATACACTACTAACAGTGCCTGTTGCCATGTCTCTCATACACCACTAACAGTGCCTGTTGCCATTTGTCTCATACACCACTAACAGTGCCTGTTGCCATGTGTCTCATACACCAGTCACAGTGCCTGTTGCCATGTCTCTCATACACTACTAACAGTGCCTGTTGCCATGTCTCTCATACACCACTAATAGTGCCTGTTGCCTTGTCTCTCATGCACCACTAACAGTGACTGTTGCCATGTCTCTCATACACCACTAACAGTTTATGTTGCCATGTCTCTCATAAACCACTAACAGTGCCTGTTGCCATGTCTCTCATAAATCACTAACGGTGCCTGTTGCCATGTCTCTCATAAACCACTAACAGTGCCTGTTGCTATGTGTCTCATACCCCACTAACAGTGCCTGTTGCCATGTCTCTCATACACCACTAACAGTGCCTGTTGCCATGTCTCTCATATACCACTAACAATGCCTGTTGCCATGTCTCTCATACACCACTAACAGTTATTGTTGCCTTGTCTCTCATACTCCACTAACAGTGCCTGTTGCCATGACTCTCATACACCACTAACAGTGCCTGTTGCCATGTCTCTCATACACCACTAACAGTTCCTGTTGCCAAGTCTCTCATACACCACTAACAGTGCCTGTTGCCATGTCTCTCATACACCAATAACAGTTTTTGTTGCCTTGTCTATCATACACCACTAACAGTGCCTGTTGCCATGTCTCTCTTACACCACTAACAGTGCCTGTTGCTATGTCTCTCATGCACCACTAACAGTGCATGTTGCCAAGTCTCTCATTCACCACTAACAGTCCCTGTTGCCATGTCTCTCATACACCACTAACACTTGTTATTGCCTTGTCTATCATACACCACTAACAGTGCCTGTTGCCATGTCTCTCATACACCACTAACAGTGCCTGTTGCTATGTCTCTCATGCACCACTAACAGTGCATGTTGCCAAGTCTCTCATTCACCACTAACAGTCCCTGTTGCCATGTCTCTCATACACCACTAACAGTGCCTGTTTTCATGTCTCTCATACACCACTAACAGTGCCTGTTGCCATGTCTCTCATACACCACTAACAGTGCCTGTTGCCATGTCTCTCGTACACCACCAACAGTGCCTGTTGCCATGTCTCTCATACACCACTAACATTGCCTGTTGCTATGTCTCTCATGCACCACTAACAGTGCCTGTTGCCAAGTCTCTCATTCACCACTAACAGTCCTTGTTGCCATGTCTCTCATAAACCACTAACAGTGCCTGTTGCCATGTCTCTCATAAACCACTAACAGTGCCTGTTGCTATGTGTCTCATACCCCACTAACAGTTATTTTTGCCATGTCTCTCATACACCACTAACAGTGCCTGTTGCTGTGTCTCTCATGCACCACTAACAGTGCATGTTGCCAAGTCTCTCATTCACCACTAACAGTCCCTTTTTTCATGTCTCTCATACATCACTAACAGTGCCTGTTGCCATGTCTCTCGTACACCACTAACAGTTTCTGTTGCCATGTCTCTCATACACCACTAACATTGCCTGTTGCTATGTCTCTCATGCACCACTAACAGTGCCTGTTGCCAAGTCTCTCATTCACCACTAACAGTCCTTGTTGCCATGTCTCTCATACACTACTAACAGTGCCTGTTGCCATGTCTCTCATACACCACTAACAGTGCCTGTTGCCATATCTCTCATACACCACTAACAGTACCTTTTGCAATGTGTCTCATACACCACAAACAGTGCATGTTGCTATGTCTCTCATGCACCACTAACAGTGCCTGTTGCCATGTCTCTCATACACCACTAACAGTGCCTGTTGCCATGTCTCTCATACACCACTAACAGTGCCTGTTGCCATGTGTCTCATACCCACTAACAGTGCCTGTTGCCATGTCTCTCATACACCACTAACAGTACCTGTTGCCATGTGTCTCATACACCGCTAACAGTGCCTGTTGCCATGTCTCTCATACACCACTAACAGTGCCTGTTGCCATGTCTCTCATACACCACTAACAGTGCCTGTTGCCATGTGTCTCATACCCACTAACAGTGCCTGTTGCCATGTCTCTCATACACCACTAACAGTGCCTGTTGCCATGTCTCTCATACACCACTAACAGTGCCTTTTGCCATGTGTCTCATACACCACTAACAGTGCCTGTTGCCATGTCTCTCATACACCACTAACAGTGCCTGTTGCCATGTCTCTCATATACCACTAACAGTGCCTGTTGCCATGTCTCTCATACACCACTAACAGTGCCTGTTGCCAAGTCTCTCATTCACCACTAACAGTCCCTGTTGCCATGTCTCTCATACACCACTAACACTTGTTATTGCCTTGTCTATCATACACCACTAACAGTGCCTGTTGCCATGTCTCTCATACACCACTAACAGTGCCTGTTGCTATGTCTCTCATGCACCACTAACAGTGCATGTTGCCAAGTCTCTCATTCACCACTAACAGTCCCTGTTGCCATGTCTCTCATACACCACTAACAGTGCCTGTTTTCATGTCTCTCATACACCACTAACAGTGCCTGTTGCCATGTCTCTCATACACCACTAACAGTGCCTGTTGCCATGTCTCTCGTACACCACCAACAGTGCCTGTTGCCATGTCTCTCATACACCACTAACATTGCCTGTTGCTATGTCTCTCATGCACCACTAACAGTGCCTGTTGCCAAGTCTCTCATTCACCACTAACAGTCCTTGTTGCCATGTCTCTCATAAACCACTAACAGTGCCTGTTGCCATGTCTCTCATAAACCACTAACAGTGCCTGTTGCTATGTGTCTCATACCCCACTAACAGTTATTTTTGCCATGTCTCTCATACACCACTAACAGTGCCTGTTGCTGTGTCTCTCATGCACCACTAACAGTGCATGTTGCCAAGTCTCTCATTCACCACTAACAGTCCCTTTTTTCATGTCTCTCATACATCACTAACAGTGCCTGTTGCCATGTCTCTCGTACACCACTAACAGTTTCTGTTGCCATGTCTCTCATACACCACTAACATTGCCTGTTGCTATGTCTCTCATGCACCACTAACAGTGCCTGTTGCCAAGTCTCTCATTCACCACTAACAGTCCTTGTTGCCATGTCTCTCATACACTACTAACAGTGCCTGTTGCCATGTCTCTCATACACCACTAACAGTGCCTGTTGCCATATCTCTCATACACCACTAACAGTACCTTTTGCAATGTGTCTCATACACCACAAACAGTGCATGTTGCTATGTCTCTCATGCACCACTAACAGTGCCTGTTGCCATGTCTCTCATACACCACTAACAGTGCCTGTTGCCATGTCTCTCATACACCACTAACAGTGCCTGTTGCCATGTGTCTCATACCCACTAACAGTGCCTGTTGCCATGTCTCTCATACACCACTAACAGTACCTGTTGCCATGTGTCTCATACACCGCTAACAGTGCCTGTTGCCATGTCTCTCATACACCACTAACAGTGCCTGTTGCCATGTCTCTCATACACCACTAACAGTGCCTGTTGCCATGTGTCTCATACCCACTAACAGTGCCTGTTGCCATGTCTCTCATACACCACTAACAGTGCCTGTTGCCATGTCTCTCATACACCACTAACAGTGCCTTTTGCCATGTGTCTCATACACCACTAACAGTGCCTGTTGCCATGTCTCTCATACACCACTAACAGTGCCTGTTGCCATGTCTCTCATATACCACTAACAGTGCCTGTTGCCATGTCTCTCATACACCACTAACAGTGCCTGTTGCCATGTCTCTCATACACCACTAACAGTGCCTTTTGCCATGTCTCTCATACACCACTAACAGTCCCTGTTGCCATGTCTCTCATACACATTTACATTTACATTTTAGTCATTTAGGAGACGCTCTTATCCAGAGCGACTTACAGTTAGCACATACATTATTTTATCGAACCCACAACCCTGGCGTTGCAAACGCCATGCTCTACCAACTTATCTACATCCCCTGCCGGCCATTCCCTCCCCTACCCTGGACAACGCTGGGCCAATTGTGCGCCGCCCCATGGGTCACCACTAACAGTGCCTGTTGCCTTGTCTCTCACACCACTAACAGTGCCTGTTGACATGCCTCTCCACCGGCTCAGGCCTTCTATCATTTGTTCTCATTCCCTCCTCTTTTTCTTATGTTTCTATCTCTTCTTTTCACACATATAGCCTTACTCTCTAATCCTCCTCCCTCCAGCTGTAATTTACTCTCTATCACTTTCTCTGACTCTTTTCTTCTAACTTCTTCACCTAAGGGAGTTGATCATAATTGGGTTTGTTTTCAAATTCTTTGTGGATCGCTGTAATCTGAGGGAAATATGTGTCTCTAATATGGTCATACATTTGGCAGGAGGTTAGGAAGTGCAGCTCAGTTTCCACCTCATTTTGTGGGCAGTGTGCACATAGCCAGGTCTGCCTACGGCGGCCTTTCTCAAAATAGCAAGGCTATGCTCACTGAGTCTGTACATAGTCAAAGCTTTCCTTAAGTTTGGGTCAGTCACAGTGGTCAGGTATTCTGCCACTGTATACTCTCTGTTTAGGGCCAAATAGCATTCTAGTTTGCTCTGTTTTTGTTAATTCTTTCCAATGTGTCAAGTAATTCTCTTTTTTTTTCTCATGATTTGGTTGGGTCTAATTGTGTTGTTGTCCTGTGGCTCTGTGGGGTCTGTTTGTGTTTGTGTACAGAGCCCCAGGACCAGCTTACTTAGGTGACTCTTCTCCAAGTTCATCTCTCTGTAGGTGATGGCTTTGTTATGGAAGGTTTGGGAATCGCTTCCTTTTAAGAGGTTATAGAATTGAACGGCTCTTTTCTGGATTTTGACAATTAGCGGGTATCGGCCTAATTCTGCTCTGCATGCATTATTTGGTGTTTTTCGTTGTACACTGAGGATATTTTTGCGGAATTCTGCATGCAGAGCCTCAATTTGATGTTTGTCCCATTTTGTGAATTCTTGGTTGGTGAGCGGACCCCAGACCTCACAACCATAAAGGGCAATGGGTTCTATAACTGATTCAAGTATTTTTAGCCAGATCCTAATTGATATATCGAATTTTATGTTCCTTTTGATGGCATAGAATGCCCTTCTTGCCTTGTCTCTCAGATCGTTCACAGCTTTGTGGAAGTCACCTGTGGCGCTGATGTTTAGGCCGAGGTATGTATAGTTTTTTGTGTGCTCAAGGGCAACGGTGTCTAGATGGAATTTGTATTTGTGGTCCTGGCAACTGGACCTTTTTTGGAACACCATTATTTTCAGAAGATTTAGGTGCTGCTGTAGGCCCTCCTTGGTTGGTGACAGAAACACCAGATTATCAGTAAACAGTAGACATTTGACTTCAGATTCTAGTATGGTGAGGCCGGGTGCAGCAGACTGTTCTAGTGCCCTCGCCAATTCGTTGATCTATATGTTGAAGAGGGTGGGGCTTAAACTGCATCCCTGTCTCACCCCATGGCCCTGTGGAAAGAAATGTGTGTGTTTTTTTTGCCAATTTTAACCGCACACTTGTTGTTTGTGTACATGGATTTTATAATGTTGAATGTTTTTCCCCAAACCCAATTTCCATCAATTTGTATAGCAGACCCTCATGCCAAATTGAGTCAAAAGCTTTTTTTAAATCAACAAAGCATGAGAAGACTTTGCCTTTGTTTTGGTTTGTTTGTTTGTCTATTACGGTGTGCAGGTTGAATAAGTGGTCTGTTGTATGGTAATTTGGTAATAGGCCAATTTGACATTTGCTCAGTACATTGTTTTCACTGAGGAAATGAACTAGTCTGCTGTTAATTATAATGTAGAGGATTTTCCCAAGGTTGCTGTTGACGCATATCCCACAGTAGTTAGTGGGGTCAAATTTGTCTCCACTTTTTGTGGATTGGGGTGATCAGTCCTCTCTCTCGCTCTCTCTCTCTCTCTCTCTCTCGCTCTCTCTCTCTCTCTCTCTCTCTCTCTCTCTCTCTCGCCCATATGTTGCCGAGTCCTCTATCCTTGTAATCCTCCCTTTGTATCTCCCCTCACACCTCATTTCTCATCATAAAACAAATTCCATTTCCATACTGAAATCTTATTGTGCGTTGCCAGGTGTAGTTTAAAATGTTTCCATTTTCACATGTTCTAGTCCCCTCAACTCCCCCATTCCCCCCATATAATCATTCAGTCAGAGCTCCTCTCTCTCCCCCCATTCCCCCCATTCCCCCCATATAATCATTCAGTCAGAGCTCCTCTCTCCCCCCCCATTCCCCCCATATAATCATTCAGTCAGAGCTCCTCTCTCTCCCCCCATTCCCCCATATAATCATTCAGTCAGAGCTCCTCTCTCTCCCCCCATTCCCCCCATATAATCATTCAGTCAGAGCTCCTCTCTCTCCCCCCATTCCCCCCATATAATCATTCAGTCAGAGCTCCTCTCTCTCCCCCCATTCCCCCCATATAATCATTCAGTCAGAGCTCCTCTCTCTCCCCCCATTCCCCCCATATAATCATTCAGTCAGAGCTCCTCTCTCTCCCCCCATTCCCCCCATATAATCATTCAGTCAGAGCTCCTCTCTCTCCCCCCATTCCCCCCATATAATCATTCAGTCAGAGCTCCTCTCTCTCCCCCCATTCCCCCCATTCCCCCCATATAATCATTCAGTCAGAGCTCCTCTTTCTCCCCCCATTCCCCCCATATAATCATTCAGTCAGAGCTCCTCTCTCTCCCCCCATTCCCCCCATATAATCATTCAGTCAGAGCTCCTCTCTCTCCCCCCATTCCCCCCATATAATCATTCAGTCAGAGCTCCTCTCTCTCCCCCCATTCCCCCCATATAATCATTCAGTCAGAGATCCTCTCTCTCCCCCCTTTCCCCCCATATAATCATTCAGTCAGAGCTCCTCTCTCTCCCCCCATTCCCCCCATATAATCATTCAGTCAGAGCTCCTCTCTCTCCCCCCATTCCCCCCATATAATCATTCAGTCAGAGCTCCTCTCTCTCCCCCCATTCCCCCCATATAATCATTCAGTCAGAGCTCCTCTCTCTCCCCCCATTCCCCCCATATAATCATTCAGTCAGAGCTCCTCTCTCTCCCCCCATTCCCCCCATATAATCATTCAGTCAGAGCTCCTCTCTCTCCCCCCATTCCCCCCATATAATCATTCAGTCAGAGCTCCTCTCTCTCCCCCCATTCCCCCCATATAATCATTCAGTCAGAGCTCCTCTCTCTCCCCCCATTCCCCCCATATAATCATTCAGTCAGAGCTCCTTTCTCTCCCCCCATTCCCCCCATATAATCATTCAGTCAGAGCTCCTCTCTCTCCCCCCATTCCCCCCATTCCCCCCATATAATCATTCAGTCAGAGCTCCTCTCTCTCCCCCCATTCCCCCCATATAATCATTCAGTCAGAGCTCCTCTCTCTCCCCCCATTCCCCCCATATAATCATTCAGTCAGAGCTCCTCTCTCTCCCCCCATTCCCCCCATTCCCCCCATATAATCATTCAGTCAGAGCTCCTCTCTCTCCCCCCATTCCCCCCATATAATAATTCAGTTAGAGCTCCTCTCACTCACTCTATTCCCTGTGTCTCTCTTCACCAGTTTAATACTCTTCTCTCTCCTCATCAGTCATCAGTGTTCTGGCTCACCTTTGATCTCTCTTCAAGTTGCGAGCGTCTCATTTCATTGTGTTTTATTTTTGTTGCATGACGGCTCGACACGACAACTCACTCCAACGCTGTGCTGCAACATGGCTTTGGAAGGAGGAGAGAAGGAGAAGAAACGCTCATTTGAGCTTGATTCATCGTGCAAAGATTGCCCTGCATTTATTGATAATTGCTTTTTCCGTTTAAAGAGATGCTGTTAAAACGTCAATTGTGTAAACTCAGAGAAATGCAGCTGTCGTCGAAATTAACTTCTCGCTTTCACTAATGAAAGGATTAATCCACCAGCAAATCTCCTGGGTCTTTGCGCAGATCTATTCAATGCGCTATCAGTGGAATAAAAGCAACCCGGGTCGTGAAAAATAGGACTATCTATAACCAGAGCCAAAAGTCACATTCATCCGCGCCACTTGGTGTCTCATCAGCCGTGGCCTGCATCATTGTAATGAGAGACCCTTAACCAGCGCTGTTTGATCCTAGCTTCTTGGGAGATGCTGAGAGAAGAGCTCCTCTAACTAAGAGTGTTTTCACTTGGAAATCAACCCGCTTTCCAAAACATCCTTGTCTTTCCTTCCTGCTCATCCTTTTCTCCCTCATTGTGGTGCGCAAATCTCAAATTACACTCTTTTTTTCCCGTAATGCACAACTTTTGGCCAAAGCCACAGAGAGTCATGTTACGTGTTTTGGCCAAACGTAGTGCACTATATAGGGAATAGGGCATCAAAGCGTAGACAAATCCACTCTTTCTTATCCTTCAAAATGGCTGCTCAGTCAGACCACTGACAGACAGTTCTTCTCATGGTGAATGAATGTTTCGGCCTGTGTTTGGAGAGTGAACGGCTGCCTTCTGTCCAGAGTAAGATATGCTCTCTTAGCCTATCGTGAATGTCACACCATTGAGAGTTGAGGAGAGCTTACTCTAAATCACCAGTGCCATCGTATGCCAGTATTGATTGCCAGGTTTAACCACGAGGAGATGGGAGGAGAAAGACAGAGGTGGGATGACCAGATAGATTAGACAGTTGACAAATACCAATCACTCATGGTTTTCACTCTATCCATCGATCAGGAGTTTGGACTGACTGCACTTGGCCGTAAGACATACATGGTCTTGCTCTAGTTAAACTTGGCTTTAGTGTTGGGTAAGCTTTATGGGTCAGTCAAGACTGATACTGTAGAGGCTTTACCTTGATTAGGCTTGACTCTGTCACTCAGTATGACTCCCCATGCCATATGCCCGCTGGGCTTTCTTTTTGGAAGAAAGGCCGTGGGATGAGTCCGGAGGACATTTGACAGATGAGGGCCAAAATACCTTGGTTGGTTTTTAAAGAGTTTGTCCATCTTGACTTGGATAGGATTGCTATAGGCGTATGTTGAGATCTGTGTGTTCCTGACTCTATGAACGAGGATAGAGGATATGTTGTAAGTCCTGTTTCAGAGATACCCTTTTGTTCTAAGGTCTCCTCCTCCCAAATCATTATAACTCTCTTTATCTCACTGTCATCTTTCCTATCTCTCTGTCCATCCTCCAATCACACACCCAGGCCCTAACTCCCACCTCGGCAGTGACCATCTCATTTAGAGCCCAGATTATATACTGTAAATGTCCCTCTCTATATCTTCTTCTTCTTCTTCTTCTTCTTCTTCTTCTTCTTCTCTTCTTCTTCTTCTTCTTCTTCTTCTCTCTTCTTCTTCTTCTTCTTCTTCTTCTTCTTCTTCTTCTCTTCTCTTCTTCATCTCTCTCTCTCTCTCTCTCTCTCTCTCTCTCTCTCTCTCTCTCTCTCTCTCTCTCTCTCTCTCTCTCTCTCTCTCTCTCTCTCTCTCTCTCTCTCTCTCTCTCTCTCTCTCTCTCGCTCCCCGTAATCCCTACATCTCTTATCTTTCACCTTGACTGTCTCCCAACCGTCTACCAAATTCTCTCCCTCTTGATCTCTCTGCCTTTGCGACTCTGCTCACATTCAGATTTGTGTTAGATTGACTTTATTGGCATGACAGGAAATGATCAACGTTAGCTACAAAGCGTGACAGACACACACACACACACACACACACACACACACACGCACACAGAGTGAGAGAGAGTCAGTGCCTTTCTCACAGTTGAATGAACATTTTCCTTCTCCATGCTCTGTTCATTCTGTAGAAACCCAAGCCTCCTCTGCAACAGATATAAACTAATGACTGGCTGATTAATTCATTAGCCTGACACTCTCATCCTGGCAGAGTAATGGGTGTTTACTTTTTTATGTGGGAAAACCCACTTTCCCATTTCTGCTCTTATAATGGGAGTACTCTGGGAAGAATGTGTCTGGTGTTCTGAAGCATATTATAGCGAGGCGAGAAGTGTCCTGGACTGTTCTTTGCTCTTTTGTGCCGACTTA